>NC_056740.1:498512421-498863671 GCF_019279795.1 Protopterus annectens | reverse complement strand
TCAGAGGAAATGGAAACCTGATCAGAGGAATCATATTCAGTGTCTTGCCTAGGCCTCTTATCAGGAGGGGGATGGGAACCCCTGATCAAAGTAGTTAGGTCTTCAGCCATTTTGAGCATCTGTTTCTTAGGCATAGAAGCCTGTCCTGGAGAATGCTGTACTGGTTTCCTTGTCTTTAAAACTGTTTTTGACTTTGTCTTGGATGCTGAAGTAGGCTTTATATAAAGTTGCGTAGGTCTGAAGACACCCTCAGAAGCAGATGCCTGCTCAGTGGCTTTGGACCCATCTGAGGGATTAATTTCTGAAGGGCCAATACCTTGAGTATCCAGAGGCCTAGCTGTCTCCACGTGGGAGTCGGAGGTGGCCTGTGGCTCTGAGGTAGCGGGAGTCAGGGGCTGCAAAAGCGCCTCACAGAGCACAGGCGACTAGCCTAGAAGAGGCTTCGTCGTCGGTTTTGGACCTCGGATGCTTGTCTTTGTCTTTATCTTTGCGTTTTTTATTAATTCTGGTCTGTGGTTGTTCCGATGGCATTATGTAGTTAAACCTTCTGCCAAAATAATGAAAAGCAAAATCGTACAGACGCTTAATAGTACGTTGGTTAAATCTAGCACAAAACCGACAACTAGCAACATCGTGGTCAGGGCCTAGGCAAGGAATACTGTAAGAGTGGAAATCCTTATGAGGTATTTGCTTCCCACAAGAAATACAATGGTTAACTTTTTCTGACATCAGTCTGGAGCAAGAAAAATGTTTCCCCAACGGGGTACTTAGCTTTACTGAAGACTTCGGATCTGAAATTCGATTTCGAAAATCTCAGGAGTTGGCCGACTGGCACTTGCGAACTGCTTTTGCTTCGGGCACCGCGCGGCAAGAAAGACAGAAGAAAATGGCGTCGGCTGCATCTTTTATACCCCTGGCGCACAGACGTCAGGGAAGAAGTGACAGTAACCGACGCCGGACCTAGACTTTGGAATTCAGGCCGACTGAGGGTAGCCTGCCAGCAGGATAACCCAAGTGTAATGGCTGCAACAGTGAAAGACTATGAACATCAGTGCATGTCACTGCTGCATTATTCTTTACAAAAGGGAGAGCACAAAAGTTCAAGAGGAAACTTGGGAGGAAGAAGGCACAGAGGAGCCCTCAAAAAACCTATGCAAGATAGCTTTGGCAAAGCCAGCTCTTAATCTGGAAACATCTAATTTGTAATGCTTAGTGGAAGTACAAACAGTGGTCCAAGTAGCAGCCTCAAGGATGGAATTATTACCTTTGAAAAAGGCACCAGAGGAAGCAACAGCCCTAGTAGAATGAGCTTTTACAGAGGCAAAAAGACATTTACCATGAAAGGAGTAACAAAAAGAAATGGCATTGGATCCAGGAGGATATGGTTTTCTTAGAAATAGCCAAACCCAGATATCTGGGATGAAAAGGAAAAAAAAAAGGTTGCTCAGATTTGCAAATGGCCTTAGGTTTTATCCAAATAATATCTGAGCTGTCTATGCAAACCCAAGGTGTGAAGATATACTGCAGAGGAGGAAAAAAAGGAGGGCAAATTAATAGACTGATTAAGACAGTTTGTTAACTACCTTGGCCATAAAAGAAAGATTAGCATGGAGACACCCTGTCCCTATGAAAAACCAACAAAAGGAGGAACAGCCATAAGAGCTTGGAGTTCACAGACACTCTTAACTGAAGTAAGGCCAAAAGAAAAGCACTCTTCCATGTGCAATGCTGTAAGGAAGCTAAAGCTGCAGGCTCAAAAGGAGCCCAATTCAGTTTCTCAAGTACAAAACTGAGGTTCCAGGAAGGTGGAAGAGTCTTCCTGGGAGTCTTGATATGAAGGATACTTTTAAGAAAATGTTTAACCTCAAGCCTTGAAGTAAGAAGATAAAAAAGTCAATGGCAGACAAGCATAAATAGCTGAGAGGTGAGATTTAACTGAAGAATATGCTAATCCAACATGGGGCAGTTCACACAAATAAGACAGAACCAGAGGAATCCCCACAGAATGGATCCTGGTTACAAGCAAGGCACCAGACAGAAAATCTCTTCTATCTGGACAGACATGATTTCCTGGTAGTGGGTTTCCTGGCCTCCTACAGAATCCTAAGCATGTCCTCAGGAAAAAAAAATGCGCCTAAAAGGGATCAAAACCCTGTCAACCACAATGTCAGTTCAAGAGTGGACAAGTAAGGATAGATCAGAGCCCCCTGTTTTGTGGAGTCGCCAACAAGATTTTGGTGGAGTCCTGCTCTGTCTTGAGCTGGAACCTAGGAATCAGTAAGCCATGGTGCTGTTTTGGTAGTGTTCCTAAGGGTACAAGAAGGGGGTATCCTTCAAGGAGCTTCGAGGAAGGGGGGTGGGGTAGCTGTACTCTATAAATCTGAGTTGAATGTCACCATAGATGTAATACAACCACCTCAGATTAATAACTCAGATTCTTGCCACCAAACTGCAACTTAATAAAAATAAATGCATTAATATCACCTGTATGCACATACCCCCAGGTAACAATATATCTACACTTGAAGATATCCTGCACTGGCTATCATGTCACTACCCCCAAGAAACCCTACTACTTGGAGACTTTAACATAGACTGGGGCACCTGTTCCTCAGAATCCCCAACCACCCATATTAACCTGCATGCATTTACACAAATCATATCCACTCCTACCAGGATAGGTAAACCCAATCAAAAAGAAAGCATACTTGACTGGGTACTCATAAACAGTCACCCCCAACTGTACACCTCTGGTACCCTCCCTGTTGGCCTAAGCGATCACCTTCTTACATATGTAATTAAGCACAAAGCCATTAATTCCAAACAACCCTTACTCAGAAAGGTTAGAAACCATATAAACTTTGACCCTGCCAAATTCCAATAAGAACTAAACTCATGTAATTGGTCTGTTCTAAAACACCTCCCCTTAGCGGAAGCAGTATCATACTTTAACAAATTCCTCGAGATCCTTGATTTGCATGCACCTTCGTTCAAAGAGAACAAAGGCAAAAACTGCACCATGGCTTTCTAAAAAGTCTAAACTCAAAATTACCCTTAGAAACAAAGCATGGGCTTTATGGCGTTCTTCTAAAGACCCCCAAGATCACATTAAATACAGGCAATCCAGGAACGAAACTAAAAAATCCATTTTACAAGACAAAAAACAATACTACTGTAATTTACAGACAGTAAATCAAAATAACCCTCAGAAGTTTTGGGCAGGTTTAAATAATCTACTACATCCTGGACAAACTTCAACCCCAATCCCTGCTGCTACTTTTGATAAAACCCTGAAGATGTTTCTGACAGTTTTAACTGATTCTTTACTGAGACAATTCAAGCCCTAGCTAGCCAACTACCTCCTAGCTCCCCTGGTCCTGAAAGTAGCACCCCTAGAAACCTACTCACATTCAGCTTCCAAACAGTCACCACTTCACTTATCCGTACCTTGATCAAAAAATTAAAACCCACTACACTTTCTGCTGATCAACTCCCTGCCAAGTACCTACAAAAATCAGCTGATGCTATTGCTTACCCCGTCTCAATACTAATCAATCGAACCATAGTAGAAGCTAAAATTCCCACCATCTGGAAAATATCCTATGTAATCCCACTTCACAAAGGAGGCAGCTCTACTGAATTCTCCAATTATAGGCCAATAGCTATACTCTCTCCACTTGCAAAGATTGTGGAAAAATGTATTCATAGACAACTCATGCACCACCTAATCCAGAATCACCTTATGGCAGACACTCAGCATGGCTTCCGTCCTCATCACAGCACTACTTCAGCCCTTCTAGCCTTTACCAACACCATAAACCATAATCGCAACAATAATTATATATCCTCAGCCCTCTTCTTGGATCTTTCCAAGGCATTCGATATGGCTGATCACCAACTTTTAATCCACTCCCTGCAAACATTCTGTCTAGATACTAGAGCCCTTCAATGGTTTCAATCCTACCTGAATGGTCGACAGCAGACTGTCCCTCTGGCAGAACAAACTCTCTAACCTACTGCCTAATACCCTTGGAGTACCACAAGGCTCTATACTAGGGCCCTTGCTGTTCTCCATCTTCATTAATGACCTTTATACTGTCATTCCAAAAGTCAGCTGTATCCAATATGCTGATGACTCTACTCTGATTTGCTCGGCCACATCTCCAACAGAGTTATGGTCAGCTACCCAGACCACCTTTAATACAATAGAAAACTGGCTTTCTGAACGTCGTCTGATCCTAAATCCCAACAAAACTAAAATGCTGTTATTTTCACCAACACGTAGGTCTACCGCTTTCACCTTTACCATAAATTCAAATGATGGCACAATAATCTCCCCTGACCCCTCTACAAAACTATTAGGTGTCATCATAGATAATAATTTAAAATTCGACCTACATGTTAACCAAACTATTAAAACCATCAATAAAAAAACTAGGGTCACTTTACAGAATAAAAGCCTTCCTAACCCCTCCAGCTAAAATTGCCATAGCTTGCTCTCACCTTCTTTCAACCCTTCTGTATGCATCCCCTCTACTCTCAAATTTAAACAAGACTGTCCTTAACAAACTCTAAATTTGCTACAACCACATTGCCAGGTTTGCCACTGGGCTGCCATTTAGGACACATCATTGCATCAATCTAAACCAGCTTGGGTGGCTTGAACTACCCAGCCTAATCCAGTATAACCAACTGATTATGGCCTTTAAAATCCTCTATAATCCGGACAATACTCCTGCACTTAAAAATATTATCACCCCCTATAACAATCCTAGACCGCTTCGATCCTCTAACAAACTACTAATTCAAACTAGCAAAATTAATAACACAGCCGGTGACTCTCTCTTTGCAAACTCTAAGTAGATCCTGGAACTTTCTTCCAGCTGATATTACCTTACTTTCCACCTTAGGTCAATTTAAAACTAGACTCAAACAACATTTGTCACTTAACTGGCTATGTCACTGTATCAGGCCTGGCTAACTCTCTCTAGAATGTGAAAAAATCTGTTAACCATCTTACTGTGTAATTTAATTTAATCCTGACTTACGCTCGGGATTAACTCTAACCTGTGGAACTTGTTTAACTTGCTTACTTATGTAATCTCTGTAAATAGTCTGTTTGTAATATGTAATGCTGGTATTATGTAATGCTGTATCTGCTTACCCTTGGAGCTTTTCTCCCCGGGCCTCCGCTGAAAATGGACATGCATCCAGTCGGACTATCCCGGTCAACAAATGTAAAATAAAATAAAAATAAAAATAAATAAAATAAAATCAGAGGAAGGGGAGTGAAAGCATAGAGAAACATCCCCTTCCAAGAAAAAAATAGGGAGCCCACCTTTCAAGGCAGAGGACTTTGGAGTCTGATGTAAAAAAGAGGAAGTTGTTTCTTCAAGGAGTTATAGGGGGTGATAAGAGTCAGCCACTATATTTTGCTCTGAAGGAATGCATACAGCCTGCAGAGTCACTTGACAATGGACAGCTAATTCCCATATCCGAGACACCAGTCTGTAGAGAAGGTAGGGCAGTGTGTCCCCCCTTGCTTGTTGATATACATCACTGTGGTATTCATTTGCGAAAATTTTGAGAGGCCCTGGAAGAAAAGAGTGTGAAAGGTTTGAAAGGTGAAAAGAGCATCTCTCATCTCCTTTATGTTGATGTGGTCTGACCTCTGATGAAGATGCCAGAGACCCTGGATCTTGAGCGACCTGCAGGAGGCTCCCCACCCCTTGTCTGACGCATCCGAGAAAATCTCCTGAAAGGAATGGGGGCTGAAAAGGAAGTCCTGGACTGAGAGATAGAGGATGAATCCACCACTGAAGCTTGAGTGGAAGAAAAGGAACTAGAAAATCTAGTGGATTACAGTGCTGGAGCCATACTTACTTTAGGAACTGCTGTAGGTCTCTCACATAAAGTCTAACTAGAAGTAGCATAGAAATAGTTGAAGCCATGAATCATAGAACTCTGAGAAATTCCCTGGCTGTAACTGAAGCCGGAGGAAGAAGGGACTGAAAAAAGGTGATTAGAAAAAGAACCTTGGGTGGGGGCAGGAATGCCACCATGGGAATGGTCAGGATCCTACAACAGAGAAACGCATGATCCTGAGAAGGAGACAGGACTGATATCTGAAAGTTTATTGTGAGAGACAAACAGTATGCTGGAGGTGCTGAAGCAAAACCTCTGGGGAAGAAGCTTGAATGAGCAGGTCTAGATAAGTAAAGATCTGAACCCCTCTCATCCTGCAAAAGGCAATAAATGAAATGAGCCATTTGGTGAATATCCTTGGGGCAGTAGAAAGGCCAAAGGGCAAATCAGAGAACTGAAAATGCAAGGTAGAGACAGAGAAATGCAAAAAGCTTCTGAAAGGGGAATGAATTGTGATGTGAAGATCAGCGTCCTTGATGTCCAGGGAGACAAGGAGAAGGACAGGAAATAGGGTTTGAAGGGACAACATCTGAAAGGAAGGGAACTTCAGAAAGGTTTTGAGCTGTTTAAGGTCCAGAATGGATCTCTAGATGCCTTCCTTCCTTCCTGGTAACCAGAAATATTCTGGAATAAAAAACCCTCCCCTTCTTGGGAGAGGAGCACAGCTTGAATGGTGCCTTGTACCAAAAGACCCTGAAGCAGTTCTGGGAAGTAAGGAAGCTGTTCCTGAGGAGGTTGGGGGATGCCCAGAAAAGTAGGAAAGGATTTCCATAACATGAAGTATCCCTGATGGATGATGGACAGAACCCAAAGATTCTTGAGTGACCTTTAACCAACTGGGAAGACAGAGAAAGATGAAAGGATAACATGACTTAAGAAAGGGGGAAGCAAACTGTCAGAACATGGCTCGTTTTGAAAAGGAGGCATATGAATAGACTTAGCAGAAGGAACCCACCTAGAACGCTTCATACCTTTGGGAGGAGGGTGAGGCTGTCTGCAAGCAAAGGCAGATTTGGATGGATAATTCCCCTGGAACTTAAGGATAAGGAAGACAAAAATATGCTTCAATTCCTGCAAGGTCTTACCTTTATCCTGAACAGACTTTGAAAGAAAAGCAGCAGCAGAACCAAAAAGATTATCATCAAGAGGAGGATCCAACAATTTAGCCAGAATATCATCAGTCAAAGACTGGAGACAAAGCCCAGAGTAAGATCACAAAACAGAACCAAAAGCAGCAGCCCTAGAGGAGGCATCAGCTGCATCCTAACTACATTTATTAGAGTAGCAGGGTACCCGAGAAGTAGAACCCAAAAAAGAGAGGGACGAAGTCTTCCTTTCCGAATCAAGGAGGTCAGAGATTGCCAGGGAAGCCCAAGAAAGAAGGGCCAAAACATACCCGGTCATGTGGGTCTGGTAAGTAATAGCACTTAAACCCAAGGTGGCAGCAGTAAATACCTTTTTACCAAATCAATCCATAGCTCTACTGTCCTTGTCTGATGGAAGGAGTTTAGTAGATGGCAAAAGTTTAGAGGGTTTGTCAGAAGAGACAGACACTACAGAAGGGTCAGCAAAAGGACATTTGTGAAGGAACTAGCACTCATCTGGCACCTTGCAAAATCTATCAAGTTTCTTAGGGGCTGGTTGAGAATCCGGAGCCATAGAGGCTGTTAAGAAGGTATCTTTAAGGGCAGCCAAGACTGGAGGCACAGTAGAAGGCTTAGGGAACTCCATCTGGAGGAGCTCATAATAATTCTTTTGAATGTCAGAAACCAGAGAATAGTCCCATTTAATAACTTCTGAGAAATTATATCCATAAAGGAGAGTTCTTCTCCTCAGAACCGTAACCCAAGGGAGTCCATAAAGGAGAGTTCTTCTCCTCAGAACCATAACCCATGGGAGAAGGGATCAGAGAGGAATATGCCAAAGATTCTCCCCAGTATCTAAATTCTATTCAAAGGACTCCTGCTCTCTGGGCTTCTCGGGTGAAGTAAAAGACCAAGAGGAGCAGGTACAGAAAGTCCTTGGGGAGGCTTTAAAGCAATCAATGCATTAAACAACCCCTTTACAAAAACCTGCCATTCACAATGGGGATCTTTAGCAGCAAGGGAAACATGCTTGTTTTTTTTTCTTTAGAGGGATTTCTGCCATAAATACCCTAGGAGGTTCAGACCCTTGCCTACACTCAACCAATGTAGTAGGAAACTCCTCCTGAACAAGTATCTGCAGTATCGCCCTCAGTTCCTCTGGAATAATCAGCCAAGGTTCCCCCTCAGTATCTGTATTGGAAGTCTCAGGAGCTTCTGAGGACGTGCGAGAAGGATCCATGCCAGACTCTGACAGGGTCATCAGCCTCGAGAAAGATGTCTGGGGGGGGGGGGGGGCAGGACAGCAGCCAAAACAGACCAGAGTTTCTTGGCAGCTGGCTGTCCTTCAGGATGGGAAGATGCCACCATCATCTTAAGACACTAGTTCTCCAGGTAAATGGACAAGAAAGAGAGACTACTACATAGGGTCTTAGGAACAAACACCTGGCAGACAGGACACTGCGTATGGTCATGAGAAGAACCCAAACAGAAAATACACTGCTTGTGAAGATCTTTATGGGGAATCTACCTCCCATATTGACATTTTCTGTTTTTAGATGACAGCATTAACACAAAAATTAAAACAGAAAAAGTTAAGAAAAAATCCCCAGTGGGGCACTTATCTGAAACATGGCTCGGTAACCACACAGAAGGAGAATTTAGACCAATGATCAGTGATGGCGTTCGGACTACCAGCAAAGAAGTTCTGAGGTATGTATGTCCATACATCATCTTTATGCCCTACACCTTGGGCAGGGAGCATACAACTGATATACAATGTCTATAAAGTTCTAAGGCTTTGGTATACTGGCCAGACACTGGGTTACTCTTGGCAGGGAATCACTTTTGTAAAGAATACTGCAACAGCGATATGGAAGGATATCTGATGCTGCCTTAGAAGGCACTATGACGGTGGTCAAAGTTTTAGCCAATACACGAGTGCTTTGGAGAGATAGGTGCAAGCCATCCTTGGCAAAGCAGTTAGGACGGTCTACCACCTCTTCCTGGGCAAGCTAAGACAACTGTTGAAGATAACAGTCCTTTGTTCATATAGCAGCATAATTATTGATGATGGCAAAATGCTGCTCAAGGCTGTTCTCCTACATGCCTCAGACACCTATTCCTAATACATCACATCTCTCTTCATATAGTGCAGCGATACAGCTCAAGTCATTCACTCCCACTTGTACTATGACAGATATCTTTGCAAGAACTCGAGTGCCTGTATAATGTGGGGAATTATGATACCTGATAAACAACTGACAGTAACCCTGTCTTTGCACAGCCTGGTGAGCGGTGCATCAGTGTGATGCAGAATGGAGTCACCTATCATTAGGATGTTAGATTGTGTGAAGGTTTAGCTTATGGGCTTTTGAATTGAGACACTGACATTTTAATGCATGTTTCAAGGTGGGTGCTGTGTTGTGGGTTTGTGAGGTTGCTAAGGGAACTTTTTTCTTAAGTTACATTTACGAGGCCTTTGTGGTTTAGACAGGTTATTTTTAAAAGCCTCAGCATACACAGGTCTGATCTGTTTGTGACAAGTGTAGCCTGGTGTTGTGTGATTATTATTTGTAGAGCATTAATTTGTGAGTTTTCCTCCAATAGCATTAAGTAACTGCATCACACACACACACACACACACACACACACACACACACACACACACACACACAGTCAGTTTAAGTAGTTGGTGGTAGTCAGAAAAGATGAGTCAGTGCTACATTGTCTCAGGATGCCCATTTTAACCAAGCTGGCTACAGAGACAAATGGGAAGTCCAAACCCATGGTTCCAGGTGCTTACTAATGGGGTGCATTGCCCCATAATCTCTTCCTGCTCCGTAGAAAAAGGACCACCCACCAAATAATCACTGGAAGACCTTTTCTTCAGCAGAAAGTTTTTCAATGTAATACCCACCTAGATAACACAGACCGGTCCCACTTACATTTGTTTCAAGATCGGACTGCTGCTTTACACAATACTTCACCAGTACCCTGTCAAATATACAGGAAATCCTACTTCCGATTACACAAAGATGGATGGCAGCACATGCAAGCCCCAGACTTATGACCAAGCGAAAAATTAAGCAAAGGAACAAAGTCAGAAAAGCTTGGAAATGGAATCCAGCTAACATTAAACTTCCTTCAAAATTCCTCCGTCTTACAAAATCAACTAGAATAGTCACAAATAGCACTAAAACACTATATCCAAGGCAAAAAACTTATTTCTTCAAATCCAAAACAGTTCGGGTAAAACATAAAGCAACCTTCTGGAAAAAAAATCACAGATCCTTTATCCTGCCTTGTTAAGCAAAACGACCATTACAACTTTGACTTCAAAAAAGTTCTCCTTTCAACAGTAAAATATATTACAGTCTTATCCCCCATTCCAACTAACTGAGAAACTAACACACCCATCCACTACACAGACCACAGTGTAGTGGTGCAGCAGGTAGCAAACTCACAATTTGTGCACAAGACTGTGGGTTTTATCCCCACACCAGGTGGATAGGGGGATTCACTCTTGAATGTGCTGCCCTTCAGATAACATATTAAACCAAGATCCCATCTGCTTAAGTAGACAGTAGCTCAGGTGGCTGTAAAAGATCCCATAGGGGAAGTTCCACCAGTGTCCTGGCCAAACTTCCCCAGTAGTATCAATATCATCTCTAGACTCCCTTGAAAAGAGGCAACTAACCTAATGGGACTAATCTGGTCAGGAAAAGACTACATAAAAATAAAAAAATAATACAAGACTAGCAAACTATGCTGCTACCTTTCATTTTATTGCCATTTCACCTAAGGAAACTAAATCACTTCTCTCAAAACTAAACAATTGTGTCTGCAAATTCAGCAGGCCACATCCCACTTTTGTCAAGCTGGTAGATGTAAAAAAATGACGCTGCAGAGAATGTAAATATCAAATGAGTTCATGTGGTTTTAGAAGCCATTGCTTCTTTCTAATGCATAACCTGGCTATTGGAATCATGAGAATCACAGATTCTCTGGCAGAAGTCTGAGACCGACTGGAAAAGCTCAGGAAAGATTCCAGATAGAAATCCACCCTCACTTGAGTCAGAAAGGCCCTTTGAAGAGGAGTATCTAGAAGACAAGTAAGAAACACAAACCTGTGAGATAGGGTCTAGGAGAATTTTGCAACATTTATCCGTTAGCCCAGATTGGTCAAAAGGGACATAACCCAGGTTAAGGACTCTTGACATCTGGATAAAAACCCAACAAAGGTAAGCAAAATGGCAAAACTGGTAAAAATTACTGGAGCAAGTCAGCTGAAGAGTTGCCACTGAGTACTCACAAGCAGCACCCTTACACTCCACTTATGCCAGTCCCTTCACAAAGTGAAAGCACAAGCAGCAATCAAAATCTCCATCACCACTCAGTTTAACAGAACACATTGACCGTAAAAACAATGTGGCAGACAATTTATCACAAAGTGAGCAGAAGCACTGCACGGACAAGCATGCTCCTGCCCATTCCCACAGTACACCTTTTAGTCAAAAAATGAAGTTTACACAAACAGTACATACTGTCTCACAAAACAGCCCGTAATAGTTAGAAAAGCACTCATTGAAAAATAGCATTCCCTGAAGGAAATTTTGGATATGGAAAAAAAAAATCAGGTTAAGTAAAGGGGAAATACTGCTTTTAACCAAAAAATAAAAATTATTTTTATTTTCTTAAAAAGGCAATTTCTGTGTAGAGGGGGTTTTCCAATCAGGACTCATCTGCCAGAAATGAATGTCTAAGTGGATGGCTGCTCCACTGAAAACCCTAGATACCTCTTCTCGTGGTGGCATGAAAGCACTGAAGAAATCCTTGCTCTTGACTGCCGATTTCCATCATGGGGCAAGCCAATGAGCAATCAAGAGTGAAGGAATGGGGGCATGGTGGAGTTTTGTGAAGCTAGTTATTTGCTGTTGTTTCCTAGACAGGGAAACCGCTCCTATAGTGTAAACGCTACTGCAGCAATGGGAATGATGAGCATTAAACTCTGATTTGGTAAGAAAGAAATAGGCAGCGAAACAGGACTGAAAGCAAGAGGAAACAAGGATGTCCAGTAAATGGATGGACTGCATGACTGAAGACCTATGACACTGAGGCATGACTGCTGAAGGTAGCAGAGTGGTACTGAAATGAGAAATGACAACACCCCAATCCCATGTAGACAATGGAAAAAAAAGGGGGGTGATTACGATTATTTTCTCAATGGGGGCAACAGTGTCATGTTCTACCCTCTCAAATCTGGTCCATCGTTTCCGCTTCCACAGCAGTGTCAACAACAGTAAGAAAAAAACAAAACACCCCTCCGACATCAAACTTTGTACAACATTTTCTGCAAGCTAAGGCCATATATTTCCAAAATAAATGCAGATAGCTTTTCCTATGTCTTTTAACACTGCATCATCAGCGGCTTAGAGAAAGTGTGAAATGTGCTCCAATCTACTTGACATATGCAAACACTTCCTATCTACTTGACATATGCAAACACTTCCAAATGAGTAAACAGAAGAGCTAGGATTTAGTGATGCATCTTAGTAATATAAGCAGAGCTGGTTCCAACCCCTGTGATCAAACTTTGGCATTCTGGGTCCTCCCTCAGGTCCTACTAATATCTACACAAGTCGGGCGCTTCAATCGAATCACCTCCTTATAGAATCTGTACACCACCCTGTTGGGTTTATGTTATAAAAATAACATGGTTTATCATGCACTACAGCTATGAACTACTTCATGTTTGGTATTTTACTCATGATCTCAACCCTTGAAGTTGGATATAATCTCCTTAACATATACAATACCAAACTGGTAGTTTTTGATGTAAAAAGGGCTTTTATTTTTAGCTTGTGATAAGAGTAGCCCCTAAGATTTTCTTGGAGCTGAAAACTCCTGTTATGACATCATGAATGATTGAACACACAGTGTTCACTACTTAAAACTAAAGTACAGGCTCCTGGATTTTCATACTAAATGCATAAGTATACGAGTGTCTCACTTCTGACCAAGACAAATCAAAACAGGTGCTGCAGGTGAAAGACTTTACATTGAAAATTATATATGCCCGTCTAATGAAGATGCTTTTTTTAATGTAATTTGACATTTGTTCCGGAAAATTCCAACTGGGACAATATCCCATGCTCAGTGGATGACTGGGGAGAATTTTTTTCTTACTCAGAAATGACTTGTGGTCATATGTAAATAATTTCTCAGTACATACCATGCAATCATTTTGAGAGTGCAGTTACAGAGAAGTGAGCACAAAAACTACATGATATAACTTTTTTTTTTTTGCAAAATCACCTGCAGTTTTAACTGGGAAATTAAAGATTTCATAACATAACAAATATATTAGCTTAGAAGACAGTAAACAGCAAAGGTATTTTACACTGTTCCTCATGCTGGAACTGTAAATAATCTTAAAGATCTAAATGAAGCCTCTTAAGTTGCAAAACAGATTGCAAAACGTTTGTTGACAGAACCTACACAGTTAATGTAGCAGGAACCATCTCTGAGAAGAAAAATGAAACTATGGGCATTTCTCATGGCTCAAAAATGGGACCCTTTCAGCTCGATACCTTCTTCTCAGATCTCCAAACTACTAACAAAGACATAAAACTAAACAAATTTGCTAGTGGCTGTGAGCTGTATGTTGTCATTTGTACAGTACCAGATACTGTGCCACTACTAGGGCTAAACCATACAAAATCAGTATAATATGAGAAATTAGCTTAAACTTAAACTAAATGCAAAGAAGTGCGTCATTGATGTCTTTAGTAAAAATCAACATCTTATAAGTAAGCAGTACCCCTTGCCAGACTGATGCACTTGTATCTCCAGGTGCCTATGTAGAAAACTGCCAATCCTTCAACTACCACGTAGCAATTAAAACATAGTTCGCCCTAGCCTTGTTAAAGTCTCATTCTGCCCACTGTAACTTATGAAGTGCAATTGTTTTGTATTTTGGTGGATGCGTACAGTAAATTGGAGAAAAGCAGCCTTATCAGTTGTTAGCACTTTCTTCTTGGTTACGTACATTTTTTATTTATATAACATACTAAGTTTTTTGTGGGTCATGTGTGTATCAGTCTACATGCTGATCAAAGCTTGGGCGTTCATCGATGATGATGATTATTAGCAGTATAGTATGGGGACCATATCTATGTTGATACTGTTGAGAAATGTGGTGGAAGACTGTATGCCATCTTGCTTCTTGACATGAAAAGGATTAGTTTATTTTTTCCGCATTTATAAGCGGACTGCAATCTAGAATCGACCCTTGGGTATTCTGAAGTCTTTTGTGTGGTGATATGTAGTTGCTGCGGGATTGCAGTGGATAGTATTATGGCCAAATCATCTGCATCCCGCACAACGGTTGCATTCATTGCCACTTTGTGCACATTATTTCAGCAGATGACCCAGTATGGATCTCTGACTAAGTACCTGGTAATACTTTCACTGATAGATTACAGTATACCCTCAAAATATATAAGAACCTTTTGAAACCGCACATATTTTTTAAAGGATGTGGTGAGAATGCTCAATCAATGCAGCAGGTCTTTACATTCTAATCTGAGACAAGGGATCATACTTCAAGGTGCATTTCCTGTTTAAGAAACACAAAACTACTAGGAAAAATGGCAGCCAAGATCTACAGAAACAATGTCTTGGATTTCTCCAAAATATCATGCAAAACTAACTCTAGTGCAACTTTCAGACTTTTACCATGCAAAACTAACTCTAGTGCAACTTTCAGACTTTTACCATGCAAAACTAACTCGAGTGCAACTTTCAGACTTTCACCATGCAAAACTAACTAGAGTGCAACTTTCAGACTTTCGCCATGCAAAACTAATTATAGTGCAACTTTCAGACTTTTACCATGCAAAACTAACTCGAGTGCAACTTTCAGACTTTTACCATGCAAAACTAACTAGAGTGCAACTTTCAGACTTTTACCATGCAAAACTAACTATAGTGCAACTTTCAGACTTTTACCATAATTTCTTTATCAGTATTTCGAAGTTCTTCTTGACTGGCTTGGAAATCCTCCATTACTTTGTTCAGCTCTAATGTTGTTTTCTGCAACTGTTAAGAGCAAAGAGAGCGGTCAATGTAAGCAATAACCCACAATAAAGACACATATTCAGTCAAAAAGAAGGAAAAAGTGGGACTGCAGCAGGCAGTGACAGAGATACTATGGACCCCTCTTCAGTCCTTAACATATTATTCCCCCTGTCTGAAATACAATCAATTCACTACAAGATCAGGAACGAACACATGATAAAGTTAAAATAGCAATGTATCAAACTAGTTACCTTTGTTAGGGCTCCTAGAAATGCAGTCTTAAAAGAACAGTCCTTTAGTCCATATGACTTAAAACGTTTTGCGTAATCATACGGCACAATGTGCATTACTTGTTAAAATGTTATGGGAATATTATGCAGAATCTTAACCTGGTACAAACAATTATACTTGCATAATAAAACATACCTCCCACTGTGGCTCCCTACTGGGACAAAGTTCGACAGTTTTTGATCACAGCTTCTAGAATGAGACTGACAAAACATTTCAGACTAATTGAAGCTATTTTGCTTCATCTGCTTGGGTCTCCAGTGAGACTATCAAAACAGCAAACACTGCTACAGATCATTTCAGCAATTCATTTACTTTATCTTCCTTTACAGAAATTTCTCTTCCCATTAGCATCTTACCAGTTTGTTTCTGGAACAATCTTTTGTAAAATTCTTAGACTTGAGCCTTTCTAAATAATCACATTTACTGTCCTGAAGGCTAAATAAAAATGCACACCAAAAAAGGCAACAGAAAAAACTGTACCCAAAAAGTCACCAGCTAGCACAGTATAGGCCACTGTCATATTTTGTAAGCGTGTTTTACAAACGCCTAGCTCTAGGCAGTTTGTGTGTTACAGATGGAGGAGGACTGACTTAAGAGTTAGATACTTGGCTTTAATATTGTACAGTTTAAAGGAAATAACAAATTAATCTATTTGCTGACCAACATTATACATGTCCAAAGAGCTCACCTGCAGCGTGGGTGACCAAAGTTCCATTACAGGCTTGAATGTTACAGGGATGGCAATGTGCAGGGAAGAGGCAAAGAATGAACTGCAGGGGTACACTTCTCCTTCAAGAGGTTTGTTGTTAACCACATATAAAAAGAAAGTTAAAAAATACTTTTGGTGGCCAGACCATGTGCTGCCATACCTTTTGGAGTACATTATCTACATAAGCTAAAATATATGTGGGCAAAGCAGCATTAGACGCACTGCTCACTGGAATACATGTCTGCTGAAATGGGAAAAAAACTGAGCTCTTGCACCACAGGAATATCTGTGTCTCACTCACTCTGTGAAGGAAAAAGCCAAGAGTAGACACATATGCCTGGAGAAAATGGGGTGAAAAAATACATAAGTGTTTACATTTAATACTTCTTGCACATCCTTACAGGTGTCCTTTTATTAAATTATAACAGTGCTCAGGAACATTTTTGTCATGAAGTGTTTTCATAGTAGCCTCTCATTAATCCAAGCACCCCTACATGAAATAAACTTGAAGATAATAAAAAAATGGGACTGGTGAGAGCAAAATTATAGGTCACCAAGTAAAATACAGACATTCGAACGTTACCATTAAAATACTCCATGTATGAGTGAATTTTCTAATTACGGTAATAGGGAAACTGCTAGAACTGAACAAAATCAGTGTGTTGCAAATACAACAAAATGCATTATGGCCACTAACTTACTCTCACTTAATGGCAGAGCAAGAAAGCGTGAGTTGAAAAACACTGCCTTCTATCAGAACTACTGTAAGACTGATCAGACTAAGTAGTGAATACAGCACACAACTCGTCAACATACAGATATAACCAACTCCTGCTGTCATTTGCAAAGTATGGAAAGAAAAACACATACTAGTGGTTACCAAATTCTTTGTAGACTAATACCCCTATTCTCACCAGCACTGACTCAGAATAATGATACCCCAATATATGTAGAACATGCAGACCGTCTCATTTCAGCATGTCCCACCTGCAACTATTTTCTTCTGAACTGTGCAAATAAACAAGTTTTAATACATAAAACGCTTTTACCTTTAACAAACCTAAAACAGCAATGACAAAATATAGTCACCGCTAAATACACTTGGACACATTAAAATAATGCCTTTTTGCAGAAGCAAGTCACCTATGCACTCCTCTCACAACCCCTTACTCATTTCTACAACAATGGGGTGCAAAAATAGCTACAAACACTGACTTGCGTAATCTTAAAATGATCTATTTTAACAGAAAAGAAAATGTTCCTTGATGTAATGACATTATGTCTCAACCAAACCTGCAGCAAAATCTAAATATATCCATCCCAACAAAAGCCATGTCTTTTCGTCTATGCGTGTGTGCATATATATACATACATATATATATATATATATATATATATATATATATATAAAAACACACACACACAACATAGATATATAAATATGTACACACACATATATTACATGAGAGTACTGAATCTGAGTGGATGTCACTTTGGTCAAAAAGTGCATAGTCATCCCCTTTGGGAAAAACAAAGTGCCCACAAATTACCACATAGGTGGTAATCCATTAAGTACGGAAGAAGTAATTAGGGATTTGGGGACCCAAGTAGACAGCAATCTCTCCTTTGACAATCACGTTGCCAAAGTGGTTAGAAAGACCTTCTATATAGCCCACCTTATCACGAAAGGGTTCACATCTAGTTCAAGAGAGGTCATTGTGCCCCTCTACTCCCCACTCATCAGGCCCATAATTGAGTACAATGCCCCATTTGGGATGTACCTTACCCGACACCTGCAGCAACTGCAAAGACCCCAAAAAGTACCTCACCAAGAGGATCAATGGACTCAAACAGATGCCCTAGGCAGTTAGGCTAAGGAAACTCCAGCTCTACTCAGTTGCTTACCACCTACTCAGAGGCGATCTGTGCCTGACGTATAAAGCCATGTCCAAACTAGAATTAATGGATATGCTCCACGCTCCAGGGACTTAAAAAACCTCAGCAAAGAAATAAATAGGACATGCTGGAGGGACAGATTCATATCCCAGAGGGTCCCCCTCACTCTGGAACAAAATCCCAATCTATGTTAGGCAGAGCCCCACAATGACCCTCTTCAAGAGAAATCTTGACGAGTGGATGGGAGATCGTAGGTTTACCCCTGGGATCTCTTCTGTGTCCCTACTAGACAGAGGCACAGTAAACTAACCTTAAAAGGGCCATCTTCTGTGACCTACTATACAGAGGCACAGTCAACTAATCTAAAAGGGTGGCGAAAGCCAAATACACTCTGGCTACGCTTATAAATGCCCTAGGGCAGATAGCCTAGTATCAACCTTTGAACCTATGGTCAACATCTGCTTAGTCGACAAATTTTTTTCAACTAAGAGGATGGTCGACAGCTGTGTGAGATCTTACAATTCGTGAGGTTGAGGAATATGCCCTTTTTTTCCCATCTTGTGCAATCTCTGAGTTAGCATATATAATTAGTAGGGGGTGCAGCTTTCCATATTGAGAATGTCAAGGCAGCTTGCTCCCTTGCAAAAAACTAAAGTTATATACTTACCATAATGACAGAGCTGCATTGTCTGTAACCATTCATTTAAACCTGCTGGGGATATCAGATCAGATTTAAATCCAAAGCCAGCCATAGAATGATACCACAGTACAAGGACAAAATGATTGACTTCCAACAATTGGCTAAGCTTCTGGTGTCATTCTAAGGGGATCCAGTATTTGTCTGCCTGGGACAACATGATCGACAGACCATGATGCTTTGCCAGAGATGGCCTGCACCTGTCGCCCTTAGAATTCCGGATACTGGCTAAGGCTCTTGCCACCCCTATAGTGCCTTTTTTTAGGCAAGGTTCAAATGACAAATTTACCACCGTAACAGGTACAAGCAAGCAAAATCTGAGGGTAATGCTACTCCACGCTAGAAGTCTAAACCTCAAAATGCACTCACTCAAGGCACTCCTTAAAATGGAGAACATTGACATCTGTGCAGTGACAGAGACCTGGTTCAAAGCTCCAGAGAGCACCCCATGCATTACCAGGCTACAATTCATACCACACCTTTCGGCCACCTAACCCAGAACGAAGCACTAAAGGCGGGGGCGTGTCCATATTCATTAAGGATATCCACACCTCCAGGCTAGCTGCACAGCATAATGCATCCGAGATTATCCAAGTGCAACTAACTCTGGGCAAGACCGCAATCCAAATTGTAGCTTGCTACAGACCCCCAGCATGCCCCAGGATTCCCACTCCTCATTTCTTGATACACTGGAAAGTATTAGGGTACAACCCAACACCCTAATAATGGGTGATTTCAACTACCGCACCATTAACTGGGAAAACTACTCATGTACCAACTCTTTTGCTCAACGTTTTCTACAATTCATAAATTCTAATGCCTTGGATCAACGTATTCACATCCCCACCAGGGGCAGAAATATCCTAGACCTGGTCATTGCCAACATGGGGAACCAGTGTTCCACACCAGAGGTCAATTCCTCGTTGGTCAGATCCGACCACAAGCTAATCAGCCTAGACATCCACATCCCACCCCCACCCCCAATTAGGGAAACCATCGTAAAAAACTTCTCCAAAGCCAACTTCATACTTCTTAAGACAGAAGTGGCAAACTTCATGACACCCATGCAGACAGACAATAGAGTTATGACTGCTGAATCCTACACAAATGCACTTTATAAGCACTTACACGAGTGCATGGATCATGCTATCCCTAATAGAACCAAGATGTTATCTTCCAAAAAAAGCAAGCCAATCTGGTGATCCTCTGCCATAAACAAACTCTACAACAGAAGAAAGAAACTGTTGCAAAAAAGAGTAAAATCCCATGACTGGAGGAACTCCCTGGTCAACCTCAATAAGAAGCTGATATCCCTCATAAAATCCTCCAAAGCTAGTTACGAAAACAAAATTACCACTGACTCTAAAGACAACCACAAAGCATTCTATAGCTATGTCAAGAATCTCAATGGGAACACTCAGATCTGCTCTGAGTTACAGCACAATGGCACTAAATATACAGAACCAACTGATATTGCCAACATCCTAGCAGATAGGTTCAGTGCTAACTTTACCCCCCTCTCAGCCCCTAGAGGGCCCATCTCTATACCGGAAGAATGCAAAGTTCCTATAATCACGGCTGCACAGGTAAAAAAAACACTCTCCAAAGCCAAGAACACAGCATCCATGGGACCTGACAATATCCCAGGCTGCGTTCTACATGAACTACAGAATGAACTGGCACCCTACCCAAGGACAATGTTCAATCATAGCCTCACCTCAGGCTTTGTACCCACTGAATGGCGCACCCCGATGGTTATCCCACTCCACAAAGGGGGAGCCACGACAGACCCCGGGAACTACCGCCCGATTAGCCTGACGAGCCTGGTCTGCAAGGCCGTGGAACGTATCATTGTGGAACTCATAAACAAAGACATTGGTAATCTCCAAACTCTGGACCCTACCCAGTTTGGATTTGTAAAAGGCAGATCATGTCTCCTAAACCTGATTGACTTATTTGAAGCAGTCACCAAAGCCACAGATGAGGGTAAAATGGTTCACACAGCTTATCTAGATCTCGCCAAAGCTTTCGACACCATCCCCCACTCTGGAATTCTAGATAAGCTCACTAGGGTATAAATCCCGATGTCACAAGATGTGTTGCCAACTGGCTCACGGACAGAACCCACACTGTGAAAGTAGCAGATTAAAATCCGACTTCAGACCAGTGACAAGTGGAGTATCACAGAGTTCAGTCCTGGGTCCTCTCCTGTTTGGTATCTACTTCTCTGAAGTGCAGGCTAACACAGAAGGTCTTTGGCTAACAAAGTTTGCAGATGACTGCAAACTAGGAGCCATAATCAAAACTCCTAACGATGTGGACAAACTACAAAAGGGCCTCACTGAGACAGATACCTGGTGTCAAAGCCATGGCCTGAAGCTCAATGCCAAAAAGTGTATTGTCATCACCTTTGGTAAAAACTCTGTACCCATGAACTACCACATAGCTGGTAGTCTACTTAATGCCGAAAATGCGATAAGACCTTGGGACACAGGTGGACAGTAGTCTCTCCTCTGATAATCACATCGCCACAGTGGTCAGGAAATTCTTCTACGTGGCTCATCTCATCACAAAAGGATTCTCATCCAGACAAAAAGAGGTCATTGTTCCCCCTCTACTCATCACTCATTAGATACATTATAGAGTACAACGCCCGTTTTGGTATGTACCTCACAAGACATCTACAACAACTGGAAAGACCACAGAAATACCTCACAAAGAGGATTACTGGCCTCAGACAGATGCCCTACGCAGACCGTCTCAAAAAACTACAGCTTTACTCCATCGCATATCGCCTACTCAGAGGCGATCTCTGCCTAACATACAAAGCTTACTGACAACCAAACAAAACGAAAAAATGAACTGCAGAACTGCTGGCAAAAAAACCAAGTAAACCAGAAGCCAAAAATTTAGCGCTTTCATCCACTGTTTAATACGTGAACTTCCACAGAAACATTTTCAAGTGATTTCCAGTTCCTTGAATAACTTACTAAACAGGAAATGACATCATGACCATCAAACTGAAAAAATAAACAAATGTGATTTTCTACAAACATGAAGTATCATCATAATAATAACAAATAAAATATATATATATATATATATATATATATATAGATATACAAATGAATGTATATACACATATACACATACATATGTATAAATGCAAAAATACAGTCATAAAAATGCAATGTAAATTCATGCAGTGTGAATAGCATAATAATCAACTTGAACATATGAGATGCATATCCAAGGACCTCTCCCACGTAGACACAACAATCACATGCATGCACACACACACGTATGGACATATAGACATGTACCCCCCCCCACACACACACACACACACACACACACACACACACACACACACACACACACACACACACACACACACACACACACACACACACACACAAACATAGAACTAAACAGTCACTATGAAAATATAAAATACACATGTAAAAAAATATATATGTAAATATCATAAAAAATATATGGCAATATAAAAATAATGATGATATATACACACAAGTACACACACCGAAATGTATATAATATAATATATATAAAATGTAATATATGTATAAAACAAAAAAATAGGTATATATATATATGAATAATGTAAATCATATCATGTCTCTGAAGGAAATCAGAGTGATATGAACATGTATGTGTGCACACATGTACAACTCACACAAAACACACATGGATCACATGCATATGGTCTCAAACACCTATCTATATTTCAAAAAAACATTTTAAATTAATATAATCATTGAGGCCAGGCAACCTATCAGCCCCCAACAAAAGTTGCCACAATGTCTCCTTGCATTCTAAGACATTGTTTAAATCTCCTCCAAATTCACTAGTGTTGATTATTTTCAAAACTGAAAATTGAAATTACTTAAAATCTCTACATGTTAAAGACAAGAGCAGCCAGTATTAAGAGGGGTACTTATGCATGCAATAACTGTAGGCAGTGTAGATTTATCAGTAAAAGTACTAGTGTATTCATAAAATCTCTTAATTACACCATTTGGTCTAAGAGTTATTACAATTGTAATTCCGATTATGTTGTTTACATCGCCAATTGTGTTTCATGTGAACATTATTACATAGAAAAAACTAAAAGGCTTCTAAATAGAAGAATCTATGAGCACTATTTGGCTATAATAAACAAAGATCAGTTTAATTCTTTGGCCAAACATTCTTTAACATGTAGAGATTTTAAGTAATTTCAATTTTCAGTTTTGGAAAAAATCAACACTAGTGAATTTGGAGGAGATTTAAACAATGTCTTAGAATGCAAGGAGACGTGTGTGCGTGTGTGTGTGTGTGTGTGCATGCATGTGATTGTTGTGTCTACGTGGGAGAGGTCCTTGGATATGCATCTCATATGTTCAAGTTGATTATTATGCTATTCACACAGCATGAATTTACATTGCATTTTTATGACTGTATTTTTGCATTTATACATATGTAAGTGTATATATGTGTATATACATTCATTTGTATATATATATATATATATATATATATATATGTATATATATATTTTTTTATTTGTTATTATTATGATAATACTTCATGTTTGTAGAAAATCACATTTGTTTATTTTTTCAGTTTGATGGTCATGATGTCATTTCCTGTTTAGTAAGTTATTCAAGGAACTGGAAATCACTTGAAAATGTTTCTGAGGAAGTTCACGTATTAAACAGTGGATGAAAGCGCTAAATTTTTGGCTTCTGGTTTACTTGTTTTTTTTGCCAGCAGTTCTGCAGTTCATTTTTTCATTTTTTTAACATACAAAGCTATGTCAAACCCAGAGCTGTTGGACATGCTCCACTTAAAGAAATCCCAATCCTTCCGAGCTACACGCTCTAGGGACCTAAACCTTGTCACCACAATAAACAGAACATGCTGGAGGGATAGATTCCTGCCCCAGAGACTTCCCATACTCTGGAACAGACTACCTATGTCAAACAGAGCTCCTCATTAGCACTCTTCAAGAAAAATCTTGATGATTGGATGAGAAATGGGAAATTCACCCCAGGGATCACATTTGTGGCTCTGCTCGACAGGGGCACAGGAAAGTAATTTTCTTGGGTGGCGAAAGCCAGGGTACATTTTTTAGCTAGGCTTATATAGGCCCTAGGGCCAATAGCCTAGTAACTACCTATGAACCTTCAGACTCAGAGCTCTCCCTCCATTTCCCATAAGCCCCCAGTGTTGCTTCTTTTATCAGACTGAGTTGCTCCTGGAAAAAATCCTGATCCCCATGAATTAGTATGGAGAAAAGGGACACAAGGGAGAGAGGACCACATAAATAGAGCCTCCTGTGCAGGCTTTGAGGATTGACCATCTAGGCCAATTGGGAACACTCATAAGAGTTGACAGTTTGGAGGGAGGGAGGTTGAGAGACTTATGGATGACTCCGATCGATCATTATGGTAAGTACATAAATTTGTATCCGATGTTGTCTTATCCATCCAGTCTCAACCTGTGAGACAGAAGCCCAGCCAGTAAAAAAAACCCAGGGAGGCCCCTAGGAAAGAACATTCCACAAGATGGTGGTACCAAAAGAAGCTCTACATCTAGACGGTACATCCACTTTGTAATGGGAGACAAAAGTATCAGTATAAGACCAGGTAGCAGCAGCAGAAATTTCAGTAGAAGCCTGCCAGAAAAAGGCAGTTTAGATAGCCACCGCCCTTGTGGAATGACCTTTAGGTTTTCTTGACAAAGGAATTCCTTACAAGGAGTATGCAAAGGAAACAGAATCAGAAAGGCATTTGGATAGGGCCACTTAGGAAACAGGCTTGTCAAGTCTTTCCTTAGAAAAAGAACCCAACAGTTAGTCAGATTTTCTGACACATACTGTTCTGTCAAGTAGTCTATGAACATCCAAACAATGCAGCAAATGTTATCCTTTGATAGTGAAATTTGGGGAGAAATCCAGCAATTGAATGGGCTGGATTAAATCTGATTCAGAAGCAACCTTGGGCAGAAAGGATAGGTTTGTCTTTAAGGTGGCTTTATGAAAAATTAAGCACAAAGTACAAAAGATGATGCTTGTATAGTTCCAAATCCCTTCTGGCTGATGTGCCTGCCACCAAGAAGAGGTTTCCATGACAACAGTTTTAAGGATACCATAGCTGAAGGTTCAAAGGGAGGACTTGTGGTAGACGAAGGTCCCGTGGAAGCACAGAGTCCCTGACAAGTAGACGTAGCAAATAGGTGCCCTTCAACAAGTCCTTAGAAACTTGACAGCAGCCACAGGGGTGTTTTCCCTGCCAACATGGAAGTTAGAAAGGGCAGCTAGTTGTCCCTTAACAGTCGAATAACTAAGACCAGAATGAAAAATGTCCGCCAGAAGTCTAGAATGTCATCTAAAGGTGCTGAAAAGGGATCAGCTCTGCCACACTTACCTAACACTAGTTGCTTCCTTTTCCTTTAACTTCTCTCTCCATTTTTTCTCTCCCTTTCTCCTTATACTTGACCAACTCCTTATTTTCTTTTGCCTGTTCACATAAAAAGAAGTTACGTACTCACCAGAACGTTCCATGGCTGTTGTCCTTCATCCTGCCTTCCTTCTTGCTGGTTGGCTTTGGAGACTATCCTCGGCTCCAACTCGGCCGTATACTATAGCTTGAGAGCTTTTTACTGGTTCAAGGCTAGCTCCTATCCCAACATGCCTAGCAGTAGTTACCCAGATCTCGTTTAAGATAACCCACCAGACTAAATAGGTCCAAATTTTACTAAACTTACTTATGAGAAAAAGACCTGTATATGAGTGTGTGATCATCAGCAAAGAGAAAGGAAGGAAAGACTGGGTCTAACCAAATGGTAAGCAAAAGGAAACTCAGCCACTGTAGCCAAACAAAAGGGAAGAACTCCTCTCGATCCTCCAGAAGGGGGAAGCAGGGTGGGACACAAGAAGGAAGGCGAGATGAAGGACAACAAACATTGAACATTATAGTGAGTACATAACTTCTTTATGTTATGTTGTCCCCAATCTCGCCTCCGTTCTTGCTGGTTGGGACAGTTTCCCCAGCACCTATATCTTGGGTGGCTCACAGGAAAAGACTCTTCAGGACCGTGGAACCAAAGGATGCCCTGTTCTGGGAGGCCACATCTACTTTGTAATGAGAGATAAAGGTATGAGGATTAGCCCATGTGGCTGCCGCGCAGATTGAATCTAAAGGCAGTTTGGCTTGAAAAGCAATAGAAGTAGCCAAGGCCCTAGTTGAGTGTCCTTTAATTTTTCCTGGAAGTTCTTTGTTCTGCAAAGCATAGACATGGATAACAGTGTCCGAAAGCCACTTTCGAGACTGGACAACCTTTCTTGTTTAAACAATTGGTCAAATTTTCTGAAATCCTTAGTCATGTGTAAATAAAAACGTAACTGTCTATGAACGTCCAATTGATGGAGCTTATACTCTGCCTTGTTGCCATAATTAGGGAAGAATACAGGAAGCTCTATGGACTGAACGAAATTGTGCTCTGAACACACCTTGGGTAAGAAAGAGAGATTGGTTCTGAGAGAAACTATCTTTGTGGAAAATCAAGTATGCGGGACAAATAGATAAAGCCTGCAACTCTGAAACCCTCCTAGCTGAAGTAATGGCAGTTAAGAAAAAGGTCTTCCATGTCAAACATTTCAATGGACAAGAAGCAGATGGTTCAAAGGGGGGGGGATGAGAGTCACTAAAACTAGATTTAAATCCCAGGGGGGAGAGGTTCTCTTATTGGAGATCTTAAGAGGGTAGTACCTCTTAAAAATGCTTTACCTAGCCTGTGGGACATGATGTTAGATCCCATTTCTCCTATATGAAAATTAGAAATGGCAGCTAGCTGAACTCTGATAGTAGCTGCCGCTGCTCTATGTTCAAATGTTTCAGCAAGGAAACCCAGAATCTTAGAAATGGGGGGCAGTAAAAGGATCAGTGTCGTTCTTTTTTGCACAACAAGAGAACCTCTTCCATTTACTAGCATAAAGTTTTCTTGTAGTGGGTTTATGGGATGAAATCAAAATGTGTTGAATGGCCGAGGAAACATCTCGGAGCCTGGCTAAGACCAGAAGTGGAGAAACCAAGCAGTCAGCTTGAGGGTATGAACGGAAGGGTGGAGAGCACCCGACTAATGCATCAGGAGATCTGGACTGGGCCCAGTATCCAAGGCTCCCCTTGCAGATGAGGCCAGAGGAATGGAAACCAAATCTGTTGAGGCCAGTAAGAAGCAATGGGGATTAACTTGCAACCCAACGACTGTGCTTTCTGAAGAACCCTGGAGATCGGGGGAATGGTGGGAAGGCATAAAGCAGTCCCGGGGGCCAATCGTGAACCAGTGCATCCATGGGTGACGGTCCCGGTGGTGGAACTAGGGCAAAGTGACTGCTGTATTTGTTATTGAGGGGAGTGGCAAAAAGATTGCAGCATGGCTGGCCCCATTTGCGAAAAATCAGCTCTGCAACTTCGTGTTTCAGGGACCACTCGTGAGGCATCAGAATAGCCCTGCTGAGCTTGTCCACTATCACACTGGATTTCCTCGGAATGTGCATTGCATCCAGAAAGCGTTGGGAAGACATTGCCCATTGTCATACTCATTGAGCCTCTTGGCATAAGGGATAAGACCTGGTTCTGCCCAGTTTGTTGATGTACCATACTACTGACATATTGTCTGTCTGAATTGCTATAGTCCCCGTAGGTAGAGAGTCGAAGTGCTTGCAACACCAGAAGCACTGCTCTCATCTCTAGGACATTGATATGCAAGTGGTACTTGTGCTATTGCCAAGTCCCTTGAACAGTCTGTCCCAGGTAATGCCCCCCCATCCCCCAATCTGGGAAGCGTCCGTGGTCACTGTGGCTATGAGTTGGGGGGTTAGAAATGGGCTGCCCATTGATGAGAGTGGAGTGAAGCCACCATGCTAAATTCTTCTTGCATGACTCCGTGATCCAAATCTGATGTGACATTGGTAGATCCTGGAATGACCAGTGAGCCAACAGAAGCCACTGCAGAATTCTCATGTGGAAGTGCACCATAGGGACCAAGGTAAATCGCTACAGCCATCAAAACCAAGACCTTGAGGATGAATCTTGCCTGGATTCTCTTTCTTTTCATGAGGAATAAAACTTGGCGACGAATGGTTAACACTCTTTCCTGAGGCAGTTTTGCTATCATGACTCTTGCGTCTAAATCTGCACCTATAATTATGGTGATGCCTAGTTGTGTACAGGTGTGAATAGTGGAGTCCCGTGACTCGATCAGTTGATGCTTGTTGGTGGCAGTGAGGAGCCTGTTGTTTAGATATGGAAACACCCAGAATCCTAGACGCCTCAGATGAGCCATGACTACCGCCATACATTTGGTGAACACCCTGGGGGCTGTGGTGAGATCAAAGGACAGAGCTCTGAACTGGAAATGACTGGCTCCCATCCGGAAGCGCAAGTACCTCCTGGACCTCCTGTCCATTTTTATATGGTAGTACGCATCCTGGAGATCGATGGAGCACATCCAATTGTCCTGACCCAAAAAGGGAAGAATGGACTGCAGTGTTCCCATCCGGGACTTTGTTTTCTTGACAGAATTGTTGAGTTTGCTGAGATCCAAAATGGGCCTCCAGTCCCATCTTTTTCAGAACTAAAAAGAACCTTGAGTAAGTGCTGGATTCGATTTGGTCTGCAGGGATTTCTTGGATGGCTCTTTTTTCTAGCAACCATTGAACTTCTAGGTTTGCTTGATCCCAAGGACTGGATGGAACATCTGGGATTGAGTGCTGACTTGTTGTAGGAGGTGGTTGGGGAAAAAGGACTTTTGTAACCCCTGGATATTATCAACAGTACCCATGTACCTTCTGTGATAGTTTGCCAGACGTTTGGGTACTGGGATAATCTGCCCCTGACTGCCTCCAGAGGCAGACAGTCGGGCGTCCTTTCAGGAGCACTGGAAAGGCCTGCCAGAGAAGGTATCTGTCAGCCTGATTCTGCGGACCCTGCCTGCCGTGGGATCGGTGTCTGCCGCATCGCTTCTCGGCCTTTTGGCTAAGATCATATGTAGTGTAGTGTTCTTATCCCCCTGGGGGAAAAATCTCCACGTGTGTCAGGCGAAACTCCCTGGGATTTTCTGTACCACATCTTCCCGCTCTTCTGACCCTTGGGGTAAGGTCTAGAGGGAGCAGAAAAACATACTCCCATGGCAGAGAGAGTTTTGCCATCCCGTTCACACCTGGTAAGAGTCTCTTACCTGAGGCCCGAACAGAGATGAGCCGTCAAAGGGAGTGTTGGTAAAGGAGGACTTCAAGGGCTCCGCAAATTGACAAAGGCGCATCCAGGAGTGTCTACGCAAAGCAACTCCTGTGCCTGCTGCCCTACTTGCTTCATCTGCTGAGTAAGAGATCAGCCACATGGAGAAGTTAACTACAGATGTCAAGGTCACAAGCTGTGAAGCTGCCTTGCTCGCAGCTCCTTCAGCTGTAGTATCCTGTAGGGTATCTCCTAGCTCCTTTAGGAGATCCCTTTGAAGGCATGTAAAGTGGGACCAATTCAGCGACCTGAGAGTAAAGGCCACTGAAGCAAACATACGCTTCCCATACCGGTCCATCATATGTGAGACTGTTTGGCGGATGGACAGAAGTCGTCTCCATTAATTCTTTCTTGGTGGCTACCTCCAACACCATAGCATCAACAGGCAAACCCTTAGATAGAAAGGACCTATCCTCTGGAGCTGTAATGAATTTATTGGGCCTCCTCAGAACTGGTTCCATAGTCTCTGGGGAGCTCCATGCCTTCCGACTCACTAAGGCCAGAAGAGGGTCGAAAGGCAGAGACACCCAAGAGGTGGAGGGTCGGGAACCAAATGCATCCAGGTAGACAGACTCGTCCTCAGAAGGGGCAAGGGATTTCCAGGATGTCTGAAAAAGAGAACTCCTCAGAGGGCGACCATGGGGATCCCTCTGAGTCCTCCAAGTCTGTGTCTAAAGTGAGAGACTCAAGGGGAGTCCAAATGCTTCCCCTTGCATTTTCTCTTCAGAGGGACTTCCTCCAAGGGGTGCTCAGGGGAGGTTTCAGATGAGGTGGGTTCACCCAATGGGGCATCCTGGAGCATGGGTTCCCTACACTTGAGGGGGGGGTGGAGGACTGGAAGCAGACTCGGGCACCGAAAGAGCAGAAGCCAATGGAGCAGGGGGTAGACCGGTTTCAGAGGACAGCATGCTCATCACCTCGAAGGCACTGCGGTCCCAGCCCGAAAGAGTCCCAGATTCCAAAGAGCCCGGAGATCTCCGCCAAACAGAGGCGATGGCTCCGAGACAGGTGTAGGAGCCGAGCTCACCTGTGCTGAAGCCCTGAGAGGAAGAGCGAGGTCGGACAAGGGTCCACTGCCACGAGAGAGCATCGGCCCCCAGATCCCTCGACAGACTGAGACAACGAAGAGATTGGGGCAGTAGTTGGAACAGATAGACCAGTGGTAATTGGAGCCAACGGTTGCACCACGACGACTTCCATGCACTCCGACTTCAAAGGAGTCGAAGAAGGAAATCGATAACTGTGCGGGTTGGGCTGTCATCGCCAATTCCTTGTGGGCTGGGCTCAATAATAACTTGGCTAATACCTGTGTCTTAGGAAGCTTCTTCACCACCCTCTCCACATCATGATCCGAAAGAGGAATGAGAGGAAGACCGATGATTGCCTGCCACAGATTGTAACAGCAGGGACTGTAGAACAGACCGCACCAGCTCCAGAGAGGGAGGCCTGGTTCTCTTGGGAGTCCTGACTGACTCTGAAACTACTGATGGAGCCACCGGAGAAAGAGCTTTATCGGAACTGACACTCTGATCAGACAACCTCGCAGGTTTGTCCTTAGATTTAGATGGCTCCGACATCAGAGCCGACGAAGATGATGGCTTAGGGGACTTTTCCTGTTTTTTACTGGCTGAGAACCCTCAGTAGAAACATCAAAGAGGCTCTTTAATAAGCCTTGCAAAATCACCTTATTTTTTCGCTCCTGCAGGACCCGAGAACTAAAAGCATGACATAGAACACGAATCCTGCAGGTTGCCCCTAAGCAATAGACACAGCTCGTGTGCCCATCCGTAATGGACATCTTCTGGCAGCACAAATCACACTTTTTAAAACCCAAAGGTTTTGACTCTTTAGGATCTTTGGACATGCTAGCAGTAACCACAACAGTACCAAAGAGAAACACCAACAGCAGCAACAACACTAAAATGAACTTAAAAAAAAAAAGTTTGAACAGGAAAATAGAAAGGAGGGAAGGGGAAGACCTAGGATCTAAGTTAAAAGGCAATTCCCCCAACCCAGGAGAGCCTCTAACTTAAACGGCTGCTCCTATAAGGAAAGAGAAAGGGAAATGAAGAGAAAAGGCCCTTAAACAAAGACAGGGCTGAGAAAAGGGAACCCACCAAGTCAAACGGGTTCAAGAGAACAAGTTAGGCCTAAAGGAAGATGACGGCAACAACAACAAAAAGGCAGCATCGAAAAGGTCAGAAAAGCCCTAGCATAAGATGAAACACACTAACACTAAACTAACAGAAATTAGCTATCTGAATCCAAAAAAATTATTACAAATATACACCTTTCTAAACATACTGGAAAATATTAAGATAGAACCAAACACCCTAAAATACTGGGTGATTTTAACTATCCTGCCATTAACTGGGAAAACTACTCATGTCCTAACACCTTTGCGCAACGGTTCTTGGAATTCATAAATTCCAACGCCCTGGATCAACTAATCCATAGTCCCACCAGGGGCTCCAATATCCTAGACCTGGTCATTACCAACATGGGAAATCAATGCTCCATACCTATGGTCACCCCCTCGTTAGTCAGGTCTGACCATAAGCTAATCACCCTTAACATCCACATCCCACCCCCACCCCCCAGTAAAGAAACCACCATGAAAAACTTCTCCAAAGCCAACTTCATGCTACTCAAGTCAGAAGTGACAAACTTCATGACACCCATGCAGATGGGAGCTGAAAGTTCAACTGCTGAATCCTACACTAAGGCACTGTACGAGCACATCCACTCATGCATGAATCGTGCCATCCCAAATAGAACCAAAATGCTCTCATCCAAAAAAAAGAAGCCAATCCGGTGGTCCCCTGCGGTAAACAAACTTTACAACAAAAGGAAGAAACTTTTCAAGAAAAGAGGAAAATCCCAGGATGCAAAAAACTCCCTTACTTGCCTCAGTAAGAAACTGAGATGCCTCATAAAATCCTCCAAAGCTAGTTATGAAAATAAAATTGCCAAAGATTCCAAAGACAACCACAAAGCATTCTATAACTATGTCAAGAATCTAAATGGCAATGCTCAGATCTGCTCTGAGCTAAAACAGAATGGCATTAAATATACTGATCCGAAGGATATTGCCAATATCCTGGCAGATCGATTCAGTGCCAACTTCACCCCTCTCACCCCTAAATGGCCCATCTCAATACCGGAAGATTGCCAAATTCCAGTAATAACGGCCACACAGGTACAAAACGCACTCTCTAAAGCCAAGAATACAGCATCCATGGGACCAGATGACATCCTGGGCTGTGTACTACATGAACTACAATATGAACTGGCTCCTCACCTAAGTGTCATGTTTAATCATAGCCTTACCTCAGGTTTCGTGCCCACTGAGTGGCGCAGAGCTACAGTTATCCCAATCCACAAGGGGGGATCCACCTTGGATCCCGGAAACTACCGTCCCATCAGTCTGACAAGCCTTATCTGCAAGGCCATGGAGCGTATTATCATGGAACTTATAAACAAAGACATTGGCAACCTTCAAACACTGGACCCCACCCAGTTTGGGTTTGTGAAGGGCCGATCTTGTCTCCTGAACCTGATTGACTTCTTTGAATCAGTCTCCAGAGCCATGGACAAGGGTAAGCTGGTCCACACAGCTTATCTAGACCTTGCCAAGGCCTTTGACACCATCCCTCACTCTGGAATCATAGATAAACTTACTAAGTTGGGCATTAATCCCTATGTCACCCAATGGGTTGCTAAATGGCTTACTGATAGAACCCACACTGTAAAAGTAGCCGACTCCAAATCCAGCTCCAGACAAGTGACAAGTGGAGTACCTCAGGGTTCAGTCCTGGGGCCGCTCTTGTTTGGCATCTACTTCTCTGAAGTACAGGACAACACTAAGGGACTCTGGCTAACAAAGTTTGCAGATGACTGCAAACTGGGAGCCATTATTGAATCCCCAAATGATGTGGATACTCTACAAAAGGGCCTTACAGAAACAGATGCTTGGTGCCAGAGCCATGGGCTCAAGCTCAATGCCAAGAAATGTATTGTTATCCCCTTTGGGAAAAACATGTATCCATGAATTACCATATAGGTGGCAGTACACTAAACACAAAGTGTGATAAGAGACTTAGGGACACAGGTGGACAGTGGTCTCACCTTAGATAACCACATCGCCACAACAGTCAGGAAATCCTTCTATGTGGCACACCTCATCACGAAGGGCTTTTCATCCAGAAAAAAGGAGGTCATTGTCCCACTGTACTCATCCCTCATTAGACCCATTATAGAATACAACGCCCCATTTGGTGTGTACCTCTCAAGACATCTGCAACAACTGGAAAGGCCTCAGAAATACCTCACTAAAAGAATCACAGGCCTAAAGCAGATGCCCTACGCTGACCGCCTTAAAAAACTCCAGCTATACTCTGTCGCATATCGTCTACTCAGAGGAGATCTCTGCTTAACATACAAGGCCGTGTCAAACCCAGAGCTGTTGGACATGCTACACTTAAAGAAATCCCAATCCCTCAGAGCTACACGCTCCAGGGATCTAAACCTCGTCATCACAATAAACAAAACATGCTGGAGAGATAGGTTCCTGACCCAGAGACTCCCCAGACTCTGGAATAGATTTGCCCATACATGTCAAGCAGAGTGCCTCTTTGGACCTCTTCAAGAGGAACCTTGACGATTGGATGGGAGAAAGGAAATTCACCCCAGGGATCACGTCAGTCGCCCTGCTAGACAGGGGTCCAGGAAAGTAAATAATGTGGGAAGAAATTGCCAGGGAATTGTTATGGCTAGGCTTGTATAGGCCCTAGGTCTGATAGCCTAATACCAACCTATGAACCTATGAACTTAGCCTGAGCCTGTATGAGCAATCTCGACGCTGCAAGGGGCATATGATATCTGGGTAACTACCGCTAAGAATGTTGGGATAGGGGCTAGCCTCGAGCCAGTAAAAAGCTCTCGAGCTAAAGTATATGGTCGAGTCGGGGACGAGGTTCGGCTCCAAAGCCAACCAGCAAGAACAGAGGCGAGATGGGGACAACATAACATTCACATTTTCCCCTTCAACTTCATCTTTGCTTACCTTTACTCACTTGTTAACTGCAACCCCTTTCTTAGTACTCTTTTCTTGGATTATAACTATGAAACATACCCATAACACTAAATCCCTACTCAAATTAGATCTTCTGTACTTCAAATATCTTGCCTCCTCAATTTGTCCTTGAAGCTCTTACTACAATTGTTAATGCTACTTATTTATTTTTTTATATCTGCTCTGTAAACATTTCATCTACTTGGCTTGTTGCTCTGAAACTAATTTTTGTATAATTTTGTATAATTCTGTATAATGTTAATTTTTGGGGCTTTTCCCTCCAGCTCTCCGCTGAAAAAGGGTATATGCCCAGAGATGGATTAACCTGGTTAACAAATGTCAAATAAATAAATAAAAATAAACAAACAAAAATAAATATAAACAAACACAAATAAGTATAAATAAATAAAAATAAAATAAATAAATAAATAAATAAAAACCCTAGCAGAAGCCCAAATAGAATTTTGTTTCCATTTACTAATATAAACCATCCTGGTAGAGGGGTTTTGGGATGGGGGGAAAACACACATGTGAAGAACTCTCAGGGAGCTTGTGATTCATGGCCATCACTGGAAATGAAGAACCCATGCAGTCACCTTGAGGGAGCAGACGTTTGGGAGTGAAAATCCTGTAGGATGAAAAATCAGATTCAGAACTGGATCCAGCAACCCAAGATGGGTGAAAAAGTTGAGGTCAAAGAAAGCAGAACCAAATTTATCAGGGCCAGAATGGAGCAATGAAGACTGACTGTCAGTCTTGGAAGGCTCTGTCTTCTGAGGAAACTTGATTATGAAAGGCACTTGGGAGCAAAGCATTCAGAAGAGTGCTTCTTGCTGACTGTCCCTTCATAGAGATCAGGGCATAAACACTGCTGCAATTTGTGCTGGACAGGGAAGCATAAAGACTGCAGCAGGGGGTGCCCCAGAGGCTGAAATCTTCTCCTTTACCTTGGGATTCAGAGACCACTCATGAGGAACAAAAAAATTCCTTCTAAGGCTGTCCAAAAGAATGTTCAGTGGACACAGCCAGCTGCCAAACCCTCATGGCCTCTTGACACAGGAGATAGGATCAAATTTCTCCATGTTCGACCCATTGGGATGAGGTCCCGAAATGCTTGCAATGCTTGGAGGACTTCCCTGATTTCCAAGGCAATGATGTGAAGTTTGGCCTCGTTCCTTGACCAGGTACCTTTGACAGTCTTCCCCTTGAAATGCCCCCCCCATCCCACCCCAGAATAGAAGTGTTCACAGTAACTGTGGTCTGGAGGGAGAAAAATGGCTGCACCAACAAGACCATGGAGGATTCCAACCACCACTGAATGTAGCAGTGGCAAACACTTGTCAGAGGAAAGTACAGTTGTGTACACTTACCATAAATGTAGATGTTCGAGTGTATTCACTGTTGCAGTCATTACATTTGGGTAATCCTGCTGGCAGGTTGCCCTCAGCCGGCCTGAATTCCAAAGTCATGGGTCCTGTGTCGGCTGCTGTCACCCCTTCCCTGACGTCAGGTTGTCAGGGGTATAAAAGAAGCAGCAGACACCATTTTCTTCAGTTTTTCTTGCCCCAGATGTCAGATGCCCCCAAAAAGGGTAGCCAAAGTTTATATATATATATATATATATATATATATATATATATATATATATATATATATATATATATTCAGAAATACACCAATATAAATTTTACCTTCATCTAAAGCAAATACACCACATAGGTAGTATAAATCAGAGAAGGAAAGATAAGATCCAAAAAAAAAGGGGGAAGGCGGGTGGGTAACCTGGACTGCAACAGTGAATACACTCGAACATCTACATTTATGGTAAGTGTACACAACTGTACTATGTTATTCGTGTTTCACTGTTGCAGTCATTACATTTGGGTAGAGTCTCAAAGCTATGGTTGGGAAGCTGGAACTAGACAGCAGTAAGAGCGGCTATGAGGTCCTGCAGAACTGCAGTAGCAAAGCCTGCCCTGGATTTAGAGTAGAGTGGCAGATGATAATGCTTTGTAAAGGTGTCTCTGGTTGGTACTCCCCTGAAAAAGGCTGCTGAGGTGGCTGCAGCTCTGGCGGAATAAGGCCTAATGCCCTTAGGCACTGGCTTGACATGGTGTAAGTAGCAGAAACGAATGCAGTGGCCTAACCACTTAGAAATAGTTTGCTTTGAGATAGGCTTTCCTTGTGATCCTGCAGCATATGCCACTAGTAATTGCTCTGTCTTCCTGAAAGCTTTGGTTCTGTCCAAGTAGAATCTAAATTGTCTGTGTACGTCCAAAGAATGCAGAATTCTCTCCCTCTTGTTCTGTGGATTTGGGTAAAAGGTTGGCAGATGGAAGGCTTGGTTAAGTGCCACACTGGACACTACTTTAGGCATAAATGTTGGGTTTGTCCTCAGGGAGACCCTGTCTGGATGAAAAATGATTAAAGGATCAACAGCCATGAGCGCCTGTAGCTCTGAAACTCGTCTTGCAGAAGTAATTGCTAAGAGCAGAGCTGTTTTCCAAGATACAAACTTCATATCAGCAGTAGCAGCTGGCTCAAAAGGAGGCAGGGTGAGCTTTTCCAAGACATAGTTGAGGTCCCATGCAGGTATTGGTAGTCTCTTTGCGGGCCTTAAATTCTTGGCTCCTCTGAGGTACAGCCTTAATAAAGCGTGTGAAAAAAGAGGTGGCTCTGTATTGTAATATGCCGAAATGGCAGAGGCATGAATTTTAATTGATGAAAAAGATAGGCCTTTGTCCAGCAACTCATTTAAGTATTGCAAAATCTGAGGAATATTTAGTACCACTGTATCAGTTCCTTGTGCCTGGTTCCAGGCACAGAATCTCTTCCATTTTCCAGCATATGTCTTTCTAGTACTAGGCCTACTGGCTTCCAGAATGACATCCATCACAGCTTTACTGAGAGGTGTTTTTTGTATGACTACATTATCTGCCATGCTGCCAAGTTTAATGTCCTGAGTTGGCTGTGCATGATCTGATTGTTTTGCTGGAACAGTAGTCGAGGTATTTGAGGTAAGGTCCAAGCTGGGTATAGAGATAAGTTTCTTAGTACTGGATACCAGTACTGGCGTGGCCAGTCTGGGGCAATCAGTATCATCTTTGGCTTCTCCTGTCTGACCTTTAGGAGCACCTTGGGGAGGAGAGGCAGTGGAGGAAAGGCATATACTGATAGGTTTTTCCACCTGAAAGATAGGGTGTCCCACTTTCCATGCTTGTCTGTGATAAGTCGTTGTGCAGAATTTTTTTTAGTTGGAAACTGAGAGGGGAGGCAAATAGATTTATGTACAGGAATCCCCATTTCCTTGTTATCATGCTGCTGAAGACTTGTGGATCCAGTTTCCATTCGTGGGGATCCATGAGGTTTCTGCTTAGTTCGCCTGCCAGAGTATTTTCCTTTCCTGGCAGGAATTGTGCCTGCAGATGTACTTGGTAAGTTAAAGCCGTGTCCCACAAGGTCATGGCTAGTCTGCAAAGGGGGTAAGAATGTGTGCCCCCTGCTTATTTATATACCGCATGACCATGGTGTTGTCTGTCTTTATCAGTAGTTGACCTGGATGAAGTAGGTCCTTGAAGGCTGTCAGGGCATTATGAACAGCTAACATCTATTTTTGATTGATATGTAGATGCATTTGGTTTGAGGACCATATGTCCTGAATGCATCTTCCTGCCATGTGGGCTCCCCAGGCATAGTCTGATGCATCCGTTGTTAGTGTCTGCCTGGCTGGAGGTAATGTGAATGGCTGTCCCTTGTTCTGGTGACAAGCCTTTGCCCACCATCGAAACTCCTGTTGCAGGCAGGGAATGAGAGTAATGACTGTTTCCAGGCTGTGGCAATGTTGAGTCCAAACACTTTTTAGGTACCATTGAAGTTTCCTCATATGCAGTCTTGCATATGGAATTAGTAGGATGCCATGAAGCCCAGATAACTGGGCCCTATTGTTGCCACCATTTTGAAATAGGTAGTCAGTTGCCTTTGTTTGCCTGGTGTGAGATAAGCCATCTGGGCAGTTGTATTCAAGCTTGCACCCAGGAATGTTATCTCTTGTGAGGGTACTAGTTTTGATTTCTTTTTGTTGACTGTGTACCCTAGGCACGTTAGAAGTCTTTTCACAAACACCAGATGTTGAAGAATAATGTCCTTATTCTCTGCTTGAATGAGACAGTCGTCCAAGTAAGGATATATTTGTATTCCTCTGTCTGCAGAATGCAATTACTAGTGCCAGGCACTTTGTAAAGACCCTGGGCGCAGTAGATAAGCCAAAGGGCAGTGCAGAGAATTGGTAATGCATTGAACCAGCCTTGAATCTTGGGTATCTTCTGCATGATTGTCTGATTGGAACATGCAGGTATGCCTCTTTTAGGTCTAAAGTCACAAGCCAAGCATTTGTGCCCAGCATGGGCAGAAGCTGCTGCAAAGTCAACATTTTGAATTTTGGAATCTCCAGGAAAGTGTTCAGAATAGATAGGTCCAGTATCGGCCTCCAGACCTTGTCCTTTCTGGATACCAAGAACAGTCTTGAGTAAAATCCTTGTCTCTGCTCTTGCTCTGGTACTTGTTGAATGGCCCCCATGTCCATGAGGGATGAGACTTGTTTTTGTGCCTCTGCCCATTGATTTTTTGGCAGATCTGGCCAGCCGTTTGCCTTTGGCAGAGTATGGAAATGGAACTTGTAGCATTGTGACACTATGTTTAGAACCCACTTGTCCTGGGTCATGATGTGCCAATTTTGAACAAAAAGCTCTAATTTTCCCCCTAAGGGTGCTGCCAGAACATAAGTGCTTGGTGCAGGCAGGGGGAAGTCATTGGGACTGTTTTCTGTATGTTTGTGATCTATCTTCTCCAGCTTTGGAGGTAGAAGCACCCCATTGCTTGGGCCTATAAGAACCTTGTGCCTGGGATCGGCCCCTTTGAGGTCTGTCTGACACAGGAAAGAACCAATTTTTTGTAGGCCAGTGTCTACTAAACCTAGGTGGCTGTACTTGTAAAAAATCTTTGACAGTTTGCATAGATTTAGTTTTGTCCTCCATTTTCTTTAACACCTCTTCTGCCTTACTACCAAACAAAGTATCATGCTGTAAAGGTGCATCTAGTAATTTAACTTTAACATGATCAGGCAGATTTTGTTCCTTTAACCAAGCATGCCTCCTAATTACAGAACCTGTAACTGCGGCCCTGCAGGAGGCCTCCAAAGAATCAAAACCACATTGCAAAGTATGTTTCCAACTTGTTCTGCTGCATACAATAAATCCTGCATTTCCTTGTTTTCTGCACATTCAGAATTTAACATTTTCTGTTTAAGCAATCTCATTACATGTTGCTGATACTTAAGCATATGAAATTGACAGTTTAAGGCCCTTATAGCCAAAGTTGCAGATGTGTAAACCTTTTTTCCCCATCTATCCAGTGCCCTTGAATCTCCGTCAGAGGGGGTTGGGTTTTTTGCTGTGGAAGCCTTAACTCCCTTTGGACCCTGTGAAATAGTTTCTGGGTCAGCAGCAGTTTTTTTTTTTTGAACCCTGTAATATCTGTCAGGCATAACAGGAGCTGGGGGTAAGGAGTCAGGGGTCAGACTAGACTCTGAAAACACATCTACAATGTCTAACACAGGTGGAATGGCTAGAAGCCTGTGCTGAGGTAGTAAAAGAAAATCCCTGGGCCTCTTTTTAGATTCTGAAAAATCTTGGCTCTCCCAGTGGAAATGCTCCCTCATGGTATGCAAGGTTTCCCCAAAGGAATAGTCCTCAGGAGGAGATGCTGAAGGTATAGATTTCTTCAGTATCAGAATCCTCATAGGGGGGGGGGGGAGAGAATATTCCTGATAAGAAGAAATAGAAACCTGATCTGAAGATTCATAGCCAGTGTCTTGCCTAGGCCTCTTACCAGGAGGGGGAAGGGAACCCCTGATCAAGGTAATCAAGTCTTCGGCCATTTTGAACATCTGTTTTTTGGGCATAGAGGCCTGTCCACATGGCTCTTGAGTTTATTTCCTTGCTTTAGAAGGTGCTTTAGTCTTTACCTTTGAAGCGAAGCTGAAGTCGTTTTAATGTAAAGATGTTTAGGTGTGAATACACCCTCAGAAGCTGGTACCTGCTCAGCGGCTCCGGACCCATCTGAGGGATTAACATCCGAGGCTCAAATACCTTCAGTATCCAACGGTATGGCAGACTCCACTTGGGAGTCGGTAACGGCCTGCGACTCTGAAGTACCGGCATCAGGGGCTGCAAAAGCGTCTCACTGAGAACAGGTGACTGGCTTAGAAAAAGCTTCATCATCGGTTTTGGGCCTCGGTTGTTTTTCTCTACCCTTTTCTTTGCGTTTTTTGTAAACTCCGGTAGTCGGATGGCTATCAGACGACATTTCAGGATAATTAAACAAGCGTCCAAAAAAGTTTAAAGCAAAATCATACCGATGCTTAATAGTGCATTGGTTAAATCTAGCACAAAACCGACAACCAGTAACGTTGTGATCAGGGCCTAGGCAAGGAATACAGTAAGAATGAAAATCCTTATGAGGCATTTGCTTTTCACAAGAAATACAATTATTAACTTTTTCTGACATCGGTCTGGAGCAAGAAATAAGTTTCCCCAATGGGGTACTTAGCTTTATTGAAGACTTCGGATCTGAAGCTCAAACACGAAAATCTCTGGAGTTGGCCGACCGGCACTTGCGAACTACTTCTGCTTTGGGCACTGCGCGGCAAGAAAGACTGAAGAAAATGGTGTTGGCTGCTTCCTTTATACCCCTGACGACCTGACATCAGGGAAGGGCGACAGCAGCTGACTCAGGACCCAAGACTTTGGAATTCAGGCTGGCTGAGGGCAACCTGCCAGCAGGATTACCCAAATGTAATGACTGCAACAATGAAACGCGAAGAACATCTGGAAAGCCCATTCAGTGACTCAGATATGACCATTGCATTTCAAGAGTCCACTGTAAGACTCATGTGGAATCTCACAAGAGGTACACGAAAAATAGAAACTGTCATGTGCCTGGGAACCTGCAGAACTGTGACAGTTGTAGACGAAGAGAATTTAGCCCTGAAAATGACAGCTTGGCCATCTGAGTGACCATATCCAAATAACGCGCAATAACTTCTAACAGAATCTAGTTCCAGGTTGGACTTTTTGTGATTCAACTGTTATGCCCAAGGATAGACACAGCTTGAGTAAGAAATCTCAAGCTTTGATGAGGTATGCCTTCGTGGAAGCAGTCAGGAGTCAAATCATCTAGCTAAGGGAAAACCTGGAACCACTGCAGACTAAGCCAGACTGCCAATACTGCCATGCATTTGGAAAACACCCAAGGACTGTGGTGAGACCAAAGGGCAGAGCCCAGAAACTGATAATGACTGTCCCCAGCTGAAAGTGCAGCAATTTCCTGGAGTGCGTCTCTAACTTCATGTTTATAACAGGCATCCTTGAGATCCACTGCACATGTCCAGTCCTCCTTCCTCATAAAAAGTCGAATGGCCTGCACTGTAACCATCTGGAATCCAGTCTGTTTAACAAAATTGTTCAGTTTGCTGAGATCCAGAATGGGTGTGAGGTCCTTGTTTTTCTATGGAACCAAAAAATCTGGAAACAACCCTAGATCCTCACTGGTCTGGCAGGACATCACTGATGACTCAGCTGGCTGGCTAGCAGTTTTTGAATGTTCACCACTGTTGTCCCTCCTCTGGTGGGGTGGAACATCTGGAAGGGATCTTTGGGAGTCTTTTGGGGTGAACAAAAAGGGAATGACATAACCACTGGACATAGCTCTCAGCACCCATGTGCCTGATGGACTCCCAAGTTTTTGGGTGGACAGCCACGAAACCTTCGACTGCCTCAGAAAAGAGGTAGCAAGGCAACCCTTCAATGGTGCTGAAAGTGTCTCCCAGAGAAAACCCCATGAAAGCCCCGGTTCTGCAGACCACCCCTACCCCAATCAGCAGCATCTGGCACGTTTACCCACCATCACTGGGGGGGGGGGGGGGGGCTTCATTCAGAGCATTCCTGGAAAGACTGATTCACTTTGTGAGAGAGAGAGACTTTGCCCACCCTTCTGGTTCCTGGAGGACAGCTGAGGGGTTGAGTAATTAACTTAGATAGCAGATTGTGCTCTTTCATACTGTTTGCTCCAAGTAAGTATATCCTTGACTTTCAGGCAAGAAAGGAAAAACCTTCAAAAGGTGCATTAACAAATGACGCTTTAAAACAGTCTGTAAAATTACACAAGCACATCCGGGCATGATGATAGATAGCAATGCTGGTACCTGCTGTGCAGGATACCCCATTGAACACATTGGGCAGCCACCTCATAGAGACATTAGATACGGACAGCTTGGTAGAAAACAGAGCATCCAAACTCTTGAGCCTCCATTGGCTGTTGAATCTTGATGAGCTTTTTTCAGCTACAAGATCTCAATAAGCTCTAGTCAAGTGGGCAAGGTAATTCAGCACACAGAGGGGCAAAGGTGGCTGAAGCCTAGGTACGCTTTAACCAAATGGTCCAAGGGCCGAGAATCCCTGTTGAGCAAATGGACTGAATAATTCTCCTTAGATGTTATTTTTAGTGGCCACCACAGTCACAATGGCAAGCATAGTCAGACCCTTACTTCAGAGGCGTCTGTCCTTAAGAAGGGCAAAAGTCTTGACTGGTTTCTTAGGGATCGGTTCCATCAAGTCGGATTATCTTAAAGCCTTCCAAGACACCAGGTGTAAAAAAGTGTCTCCAAGAGGGGGTACCATCCAGGATGAGGATGATCCTGTTCTAAAGGCTTAAAGAAACACCAACTCCTCTGGAGAAAGAGCTTCTGTGATCCAACCCTCAAGCTGTCTCAACAATTTCATCAAATCACCAAAAAAGGCATCTTCACTGGGGGATTTGGGACACCTCAGTCTTTCGCAGAGGTTGGTGTCCTCAGTGGAATCCAAGTGCACCTGCTCTTGCCATGCATCTCCTTAGATGGCAAAGTGGGTGGTGGCTTTTCAGTGGAGGGGAATCTAGGGACACAAGGGTGCAGGCTGTCGGAGGCAACTGACGTACATCTGCAGCAAAGAACCTGCCAGACTGGGGTAGATCTGAAGAAAATGTCAAACCCCCAATCTCTGAATGGGAGAGGGTCCTCTCTACAATGAAGGGCAAAACAGAAGCCAGATGACTGAACTTAGCCCTCCACAGATCCGAGCGAAACACTAGTGCTCGATGTCAACTCACTCCTCTCAGACACCAAGGCTAGAGCCAAACTGTCAAGAGCCAAAGCACCCAAGGGAAAGGACAACTCCAAAATCCACAAGGTTATCCCCGACCTGAGGGTGCCAGCACTGAAAACACTGGAGTTGAGAATGGCAAGGGCAGTATTGGCACCTGAAGCATCAAAGCCATCTGCGCTGATAGAGGAAGGCATACTTGTCAGCACAGACAAACTCGGAGATAAAAGAAATAGAGGGAGGAATAAAAGTGGGAGCCAAAACCTCAGACTTCAAGGCTGAGGAGGATGGGATAATACCTAACTGAACCTAAGCTGCTCTACATCCAAAAGCTTGAGGCTTCTGACCGACTTGCAAGACAAAAGAAGAAGCCACTGACGTCTTTGATGACCTCTTGCTAGACGTCAGATCCAAAGAACGGATCCCAAAAGGGGTAGATTGAACCCAAAGAGGAGAAGGGGATGGCCTTGAAGAAAACTCCATGGGAGAGATAGGACACAGAAGGGGGACTGCAGTTTGCCCAGAAAGGTGTGGGATCCTTAGCAAGAAAATGGCCAGGTAAGGTTTGGGAAATTAGAAGCATCCAATACAAGAAGTTCCAAGAGAATGGAGCAGAGTCAGCTCTCAAGGACTCAAAAGGCTTCGAGACAAAGAGGCTGAAGGATGGGGTACCTTCTGCTCTGACGACAAGGAAGGTCATCTGTGACCTTCCAACACTTTTTCACTGGTCTTCGCATCTTTTTCCTTAGACTGCTCCTTTTCCAATTTATCAAACTTTTTATTCAGGGAGGCAGAAGCAGAAAATGTCTTGAGAAGGCACCACTAGCTTAGTGTGACTCTCATTAATGACATGAGAAGTGAAAGTGACACCAACCTCACAGTCATTCTCCAAATGAGCAGCACCCAAAATGTACACACATTTGTCTTGGTCATCTTCTGGAGGCCGTTAATGCTCCCACGACACTTATTAAACCCCAAAGCCTTAAAACAGTCAGTCTTGGGGGTAAAAGACACATTAACGCACAAGATCAACCAGAAACAGCTTAACTGCCTATCTACCTAAAAAGAAATAACACTTCCAAAATTCCAAATGGTACTAGTTACCACACATTACTCTGAAAAACATTCCACACACATTTATCAACTAACCTAAAAATTAGCAAAGGTGGGAAATGCAAGAAACATCACAAACCTACTAAATCCAACATTAAATTGTACAAACATGAGAAACTATCCGATGATTATCTAGAAAAGGGTAGCGGAATAAAGCCAGTTTCAGAAAGATCTCATTGGTTATCCAAAGGATATACGAGGGTAGAACTTGTCTTCTACAATCCAATCATGAAAAAAGCAAATGAGCTCTGAAGAGAGGGTGAAACAACAGCGGCTTACGGGTAAAGGGTGGCAGAGCTCTGAGACTCAAAATTTTGAGTATGGCCAGGTTCAGGGCAGATCCCCCCAACAGGATGAGTCCAGAAAGATAAGACAAAATAGATTACAATGTGTGCGTGTTTGTTTTTCAGGTTTTCTTTTTGTACGCACTGAAGTTGTTGTGATTTGGAAATTTTCTGGTACACATTTTGAAGATGTTTGGGTCTTTTGATTATATTTAGTAAACCAATATATTCAATTACATTTTTTTATATTCAATATATATATATATATATATATAAATATATATATATATATATATATATATATATATAAAATATATATATATATATATAGACACACGTTTAAAATATAAACATACATATGGATCTATACATCTGTATAGAGATCTAAAGCTATATGTGTGTGTGTATGTGTGTGTGTAAATATATATGTGTAAATATATGTATATATATCTATATGTGTAAATATATATATATATACATATATATGTATGTGTGTATATATATATATATATATATATATATATATAAATAAATATCTATATATATATGGGTCCCCCTCACATGGTCGACATGGCACAATGTCGAAACCCATATGGCCGAGACCATATGATCGACATTTCAAATGTCGACTATGGGGAACTGGCATCTCTGAACAGTGCAGAATGGAAAGATTTCCATTTCTGCTCTATAGTGCAATCTCGGAGCTGGTATATAAAGTTACAGGGGTGTGGGGGGCTGAGTCCCCCACGGGGAGTGCAGGGGGGCATAGCGCCCCTGCTAACATCTTTAAAGTTAGTTTTTTTTTTTTGGTCTACTTGTACGTTCGACACTTCAAATGTCGATCATATGGTCTCAGCCATATGAGTTTCGGCATTGTGAAATGTCGATCATATCAAGTAGACCCATGCATAGTATATATATATATATATATATATATATATATATATATATATATATATATATATATATATATATATGTATATGTATAACTCCATAAACTTCCACAGCAACTCACGTATGAAGGAACATAAGATCACTATGTAGAAGTAGACCCACAGTTTACATATACATATAGATATATATATATATATATATATATATATATACATATATATATATATATATATATATATATATATAATGTGGGTCTACTTCTACATAGTGAAATCTCAGAAGTTCGAAGACCAAAACACCGAGCACATGAACCCGAATATGCACATTACCGAAACTATACATGATCGAGCCCCATAATACCAAAAAAGTACAGTTTTGTACCTACCATAAATGTAGATGTTCGAGTATAGACACTGCTGCAGTCATTACACTTGGGTGGAATCCCAAAGCTGTGGTAGGGTGGATGGATCTATAAGGCATTAGGGGTGGCTATAAGGCCCTGCAGCACAGCAGTGGCAAAGCCAGCTCTGGATTTGGAATATAAAGGCAAATGGTAATGTTTGGTGAAGGTATGTATAGAACTCCATGTTGCTGCTTCTAAAATATCCTTGGTAGGCACTCCCCTGAGGTAGGCAGTTGAAGTGGCTGTTGCCCTGGTGGAGTGAGATCTAATGCTGCTAGGGACAGGTTTGCCATGATGTGTATAGCAAAAAAGTATACAGTGAGCTATCCACTTAGAAATAGTCTGCTTTGAAATGGCTTTTCCTTGTGCTCCTGCAGCGTATGCTACCAATAGTTGCTCAGATTTTCTGAAAGCTTTGGTTTTGTCCAAGTAGAAGCGTAATTGTCTGTGAATGTCCAAGGAATGAAGTAGTCTCTCCCCTTTGTTCTGTGGTTTTGGATAAAAGGTTGGCAAGTGAATAGTTTGGTTTAGAGCCACACTTGATACTACATTTGGCATAAACATAGGGTTAGTTCTTAAGGACACCATGTCCTGGTGGAAGATGAGGAAAGGTTCCACTGCCATTAGTGCCTGTAATTCTGAAACTCTTCTTACAGATGTTATTGCCAGTAGCAGAGCAGTCTTCCAAGAGATGTATTTTAGTTCTGCTGTGTTAGCTGGCTCAAAAGGAGGTAAAGTTAATTTTTCCAAAACAAAGTTCAGGTCCCAAGTTGATATAGGTGCTCTACGGGGTGGTCTCATGTTTTTTGCCCCTCTAAGGTACTGTTTGAGCAAAGGATGTGAAAAAATTGGTGGATCCGTGTTGTAATGAGCAGAAATGGCTGAGGCATCAATCTTGATGGATGAGAAGGAGAGGCCCTTGTCCGGCATCTCAGTTAAGTGTTGAAGTATCTGAGGAATGTTTGGGACAAGAGGGCAAGGCTGTATGCTTGGTTCCAGGCACAGAATTCTCTTCCATTTATCCGAGTAGGCTTTCCTGGTGCTAGGCCTTCTGGCCTCCAGAATGACATCCATAACAGCTTTGGAGAGAGGCAATGCTTGCTTGGTTAAGGAATTTTCCATGCAGCTAGATTTAAGGTCTTTAGCTGGCTGTGAAGTATCGGATTGTTGTGTTGTGTTGTGTTAACAGCTGTGGAATTTGAGGCAAAATCCAGGGTGGTTCTTGTGTTAAGTTCTTTAAGATTGGGTACCAGTGCTGGTGTGGCCAGTCTGGTGCAATCAGGATCATCTTTGGCTCTTCCTGCCTAGCTTTTACGAGTACCTTTGGAAGGAGAGGTAAAGGAGGGAAAGCGTATACTTGCAGGTTTTTCCAGCTGAATTAGTGGGCATCCACTTTCCATGCTTGTGGATGGTAGCTCCTTGTGCAGAATTTCTGTAGTTGGCAGTTCATTGGGGATGCAAACAGATCTATGTCTGGTTTCCCCCATTTTTGTGCTATCATTCTGAAAATCTGTGGACTCGAGAATTGCCATTCCTGAGGATCCATGATGTTTCTGCTTAGTTCGTCTGCCAGTATGTTTTTCTCTCCTGGCAGGAATTGTGCCTGCAGATGAACTTGGTAGTTTAAAGCTGTGTTCCACAAGGTCATGGCTTGTCTGCAGAGGGGATAGGACTGCGTTCCCCCCCTTGCTTGTTTATGTACCTTATAACTGTGGTGTTGTCTGTCTTCAGTAGTAGTTGTCCTGGATGTAGCAGGTCCTTGAAAGCTATAATTGCATTTTGTACAGCTAGCATCTCTTTTTGATTGATGTGGAGATGTCTTTGTTCTGTGGGCCACTCGCCCTGAATACATTTTCCTGCCATGTGTGCTCCCCAGGCATAATCCGATGCATCTGTTGTCAGTGTTTGCCTGGCTGTGGATTGAGTAAAAGGCTGTCCCTTGTTGAGGTGACAAGCTTGGGCCCACCACTGAAACTCCTGTTGAAGGCAAGGAATTAGTTGTAAAACTGTTTCCAGATCTTGACAGTGTTGAGACCATACGCTCTTTAGGTACCATTGTAGTTTCCTCATATGCAATCTGGCATATGGGATTAATAGTATGCAAGATGCCATGTAGCCCAAGGCCTGCAGAATTTTTCTTGCAGGGAGTTGGGTCTTTGTTGCAATTAAATGAAAATATTGAGTCAGTTGTCCTTGCTTGTCTGGCGTGAGATAAGCCATCTGGGCCGTTGTGTTTAAGCTGGCACCCAGGAATATTATCTGTTGTGAGGGCACTAGTTTTGATTTCTTTTCGTTTACTGTGTACCCCAGGCAAGTTATTTTTACGTATGCCAGATGCTTTAGAAGAATGTCCTTGCTCTCTGCTTGGATTAGGCAGTCGTCCAGGTATGGGTAAATTTGAATTCCTTTTTGCCTGCAAAATGCAATTACTGGTGCCAGGCACTTTGTGAAGACTCTGGGCGCAGTAGATAAGCCAAAGGGCAGTGCAGAGAATTGATAGTGCATTGAACCTGCTAGAAATCTGAGGTATATTCTGCAGTTTTGTCTGATAGGGACATGCAGGCATGCCTCTTTGAGGTCCAAGTCACAAGCCAAGCTTTCTTGCCCAGCATGGGAAGAAGCTGCTGTAGTGTCAACATTTTGAATTTCGGAACATCCAGGTAAGTGTTCAGAGAAGAAAGGTCCAGAATGGGTCTCCAGGCTTTGTCTTTTCTGAGGACCAGAAAGAGTCTTGAGTAAAATCCTTGGCCTTGCTCTTGTGGTGGTACCTTTTGAATTTCTCTCATATTCATGAGTGCTGTAATTTGTTTTTGAGCCTCTGCCCATTGATTTGGTGGCAGATTTGGCATTCCTTTTAACCTTGGAAGAGTGTGGTAGTGAAACCTGTAACCTTGAGATATAACGTTGAGAACCCATTTGTCTTTGGTGATGCAATGCCAATTGTGATAGAAAAGAGCCGGTTTTCCTCCTAAGGGAGCTGCCAAGAGACAGCTGTTTGGCAGCCGTAGTGGGAAGTCATTGAGACTGTTTTTTATAAGGTTGGGGCCTGTCTTCCCCTTCTTTCTGGCCCAGTGTACCTCATTGCCGAGGTCTGCAAGGGCCTTGTGTCCGACCTCTACCTCTTGGACGCCTAATATCTGCCCCTTTGAGGTCTGTCTGTGACTGGAAAGGACCAATTTTTTGTTGGCCAATTTCTGCTAAAATGAGGAGGTTGGACCTGTAAGAAATCTTTGACCGTTTGCATAGATTTTGCCTTATCCTCCATCTTTTTTAATACCTCCTCTGTCTTGACTCCAAACACATCCCGCTGTAAAGGTGCATACAGTAATTTGGCTTTAACATGATCTGGTAGCATATGTTCTTTTAACCAAGCATGCCTTCTAATGACAGAGCCTGTAACTGCTGCTCTACAGGAGGCCTCTAAGGAATCAAAACCACATTGCAAAGTACGTTTTCCCACTTGTTCAGCTGCATGCAATAAATCCTGCATTTCTTTCAAATTAGGAGGATCTGTACCTGGAAGCATCTTTTGTTTCAACTGAGACATTAAAAATTGCTGATATTTTAGCATATGAAACTGGCAATTCAAGGCTCTCATGGCTAAAGTTGCGGATGTATAAACTTTCTTAGCCCATCTGTCTAATGCTCTGGAATCTCTGTCAGAGGGGACTGGGTTTTTAGCTGATGAGGAGTTAATCCCTTTGGGTCCCTGGGAAATAGTTTCAGGGTCTGCAACAGGGCTTTTGTATAGAAATTTGAGAGAGTCAGGGACTCTGTAATATCTATCCGGCTTAAATGGGGCTGGTGGTAAGGAGTCAGGGTTTAAGCTGGATTCAGTATATACATCATCCACAGCATCTAACACAGGCAGAATGGCAAGGGGTCTGTGTTGAGGCAATAAGAGGCAATCCCTAAGCCTTCCCAGTGGAAATGCTCCCTCATGGAATGAAGGGTCTCCCCAAAGGAGTAGTCCTCAGGCGGAGAGGCTGATGGAATTGATTCCTCAGCATCTGAATCCTCATAAGGGGGTAAGGAATACCCTAGGTCTGAGGATGAATCCGAGGAAATGGACACCTGGTCTGAAGATTCATAATCTGCATCTAGTCTGGGCCTTTTATCTGGAGGGGGTTGGGACCCTCTGATCAGGGTGATAAGGTCTTCGGCCATTTTTAGCATTTGTTTCTTAGGCATGGAATCCTGCCCTGGAGATTGTTGTGTCTGTTTCTTTGCTTTTAAGGGAGGCTTAGATTTAACAGAGGGTTTAATAGTTAATTGGGTAGGTCTGAAAACACCCTCTGCAGCTGTGGATTGTTCAGCTACTTTGGTTCCCTCTGAAGAATTAAGTTCGGTTATCTGAATAACTAGAGCATCCAAAGGCCCGGCCAGCTCCACATGGGAGTCTGAGGCTGTCTGTGGTTCTGTAGAAGCGGTCATCAGGGGCTGCGTAGGCGTCTCTCTGAAAAACGGAGAACCAGCGACCGGCCTAGAAGAGGCCTCGCCGTCGATCTTGGGCCTCGGATGCCTGTCTTTGTCCTTGCGCTTTTTATGGATTCCGGTCATCGGAAGTTCCAACGGCATGATATAATTAAATTTTTTGCCAAAATAAAGTCGGGCAAAATCAAACCGACATTTAATAGTGCGCTTGTTAAACCTAGCACAAAACCGACAACCAGTGACGTCGTGGTCTGGGCCTAGGCATGGGATACAGTAGGAGTGGAAATCCTCATGAGGTATTTGCTTCCCACAAGAAATGCAATTAACTTTTACTGACATCGGTCTGAGGCAAGAAAAAGTTTCCCCAACGGGGTACTTAGCTTTTTAGAAGACTTCGGTTCTGGATTCGGAATGAAAATCTCAGGAGTCGTCCGACCGGCACTGGCGAACTGCTTCTGCTTCGGGCACCGCGTGGCAAGAAAGACTGAAGAAAATGGCGTCGGCTGCATCTTATATCTCCCTGGCGCACTGACATCAGGGAAGAAGCGACAGCAACCAACGCCGGACCAAGACTTTGGAACTCAGGCCGACTAGGGACTGCCTGATAGCAGGATAACCCAAGTGTTAATGACTGCAGCAGTGTCACACGATGAACATCTGGAAACCACACCACCATACCTACACTCCACCTACCCAAAACACCAAAAATACAAACAAACACAACTACAAAACACCATTATTAAACTTCAAATCACTACTTTGGCATTTCCACACATCACCAGTCGACAAACTCAAATTATACACTAAACATACTATAAACAAACTAACATGGTCAGCATACTTCTACAAAACTACCTCAATACCCAGTCTATGCGGAACTAAAATGTAAAAGTATATTTCTTTACTACATGGTTGGGTGGGTGGCCTAATGGTTAAGGTGTTTGTACAAACACAAGTTACAGGGTTTGAATCTCACAGGGGATAATTGGCTAGGCTTAAAACGGCTTGCAAGGGCATTTAGCCTAGTACTAACCTATGAACCTATGAACATTTTAGCAGGGAGGTATACCCCCTGTGCCCCCTACAACTCCCCACAAATTAAATATACCAACTCTGAGATTGCACTACTTTGACAACAATGGTAAACTCACACCTATACATGTTCATTTATACACTCTGCTCTACATAAAACATATAGTTCAGTTATTAGCACTTCTGAATCAATTCAAACCTGTACAACTCCATAAACTTCCACAGCAACTCACGTACGAAGGAACATAAGATCCGTCAGACTTCTTTTACGTGGCTACTATAAATTCTTAAAGGGAGAGAGCACATTTATATCACTTACCATTTAACTTCTACTTACATACTGGTATTCTAGGATTCGCCCTTACAAAGGTTTGGGAATACACTTCCTTGTGCTTATCGTCTTGGTGTTATGGTCTTTGAACTTATGAGATGTCGGGAAATGGAAGGCAGCCCATATATAGGGAATAAGCTGCCATCCACTATAACATCCAACTGCTCTAGAGTACAATTCAAAAAAACTTTTTAAATCACATTTAACTGAAACTTGGATTTGCTCTTGCAGCTGTCCTGGCTATTTTTTTTGTTACTGATATAATCTCAAGAGCCTACAAATTTTCATGGCCTAATTTACTCCCTGAATATATACCCACATTGACAAGGTGTATATCTGTATTAACTAACTGTGTTTTCTCACAAAAATCCAATATGATCCAATAAGCTTTATTGGTATGTTGCAAGCTACCCCTGTATACTAGCAAACACTTAAGAAGGACAATCGTTTAAATATTCTTCAGATACCTTCAATCATCCATGTTAGGTTAAAGCTTCTTATATGCATTGTATGTCTGTATTTATATGTACTTCTGTACTAATTGTTGTACTTCAATTTTTGTATTTGTTTCTTTTTTATCTGCTGTAATTTTTAATTGGAGCTTTTCTCCCCGGGCCTCTGCTGAAAAAGGACCCGTGTCCTACAGACACACAGACACACACACACACACACAGACACACACACACAGACACACACACACAGACACACACACAGACACACACACAGACACACACACACACACACACACACACACAGACACACACACACACAGACACACACACACACAGACACACACACACACAGACACACACACACACACACAGACACACACACACACACAGACACACACACACACACAGACACACACACACAGACACACACACACACAGACACACACACACACAGACACACACACACACACAGACACACACACAGACACCAAGCCAGAGATGCTATTGGAAATTAGAGAAGCCACATAGAAAGCTTTATGAACTTCAGAGTCAAGATGGTCAAAAAATATGGTATCAACAAGAGTGCCTAGATCCCTTACGGTAGTGTCCAGCTGAAGGGGTGTGTCACCTATGTTGCATGGATTTTTTTTTTTTTTTTAACCAACATTATTTATACTACGTTTTTCACATTTAACAGGAGACCACTGTCCATGCACCATTTGTTAACATAATATAACCCATGATGAAGCAGTTGTCAGTCAGTGGAAGATGAACAGCAGCCAATTTACAGTTCTTTGCAAACTTAGGCAAGCAAAGGCCAGGAGTGCTGGCCTGAATGTTTGAGAAATGCATGTCAAATAGAAGAGGGTCTGGCAAAGAACCCTGCAGAACACCACGTATAATTTTTCTTTCAGAAGTGGCACCTGCAACAATAACCTCAAGAATTCTACCATTTTAAGCACAGTGTCATTAATTAGTAACTGCTCTGTGAAACTTACTAGCTTACCAAAGTTTTTGGGATCACTCTGCAACACTTCCTATCTTGCTACACAAAGCTCTTTTAATTGTCTAGCAATAGTGCTTTGACGTCACTAAATGTTCCAGGACATCCACTCTGGCTAGCGTTTTCAGACGTAGCACAGTCTTTGGGTTAGCAGCCAAGCTGGCCACATAAATCAGATGCTGCTGTAGCTGTACCAGCCTTTAGTCAGTCCTCACCTACGACTCCACAATGTTCCCCAGTAATTCCTCCATAGCTGCAGGTACTGGTTAACCAATTACAAAATGGTCACTGCAGGACAGTTCACCACTAACAGCATCTTGTTTTAGTCAGTCCTCACCTACGACTCCACAATGTGCCCCAGTAATTCCTCCATAGCTGCAGGTACTGGTTAACCAATTACAAAACCGTCACTGCAGGACAGTTCACCGCTAACAGCATCTTGTACTTGATTTTATTAGCAAAGATCATCCACTTAAAGTTGTTTAGCACAGTGCAATGCTGGGAATGGGATGACTTAATTAGTTAATTATTTAAAACAAGTAGTTTAAAATTATTTTAACAGATGTATTTATTTATTGGCATTCGTTTACCAGGTTGGACCAATGGGGAAAAATGTGCTCCTTTCAGTAGAGACACTGGGAGAAAAGCTCCCCAATGCCTTTGCACAGAAATACAAAGAATACAGTTAGAATGAAATATTACCACATACACATGGTAACAAAAAAACTGATGGTGGGAGCTCCAATGGTAAGTACAGGTTTATAATTAAAAGAAGACAATATTGTAATAGTTTCTCATTATATAGACTTAAGAAAAAAAAACAAAAAAAAAAACAGGAGTTAATGTTAAGCTGACCTAGGGAGAAAATGGAGTAGAGAAGATATCATTTTATTTCACTTTCCCATGGCAGTCTAGCTATATTCTTGTTTGAGACACAGTACACTTTCAAACAGCCTTTTTTAGTGGCAGTAAGTAGGTTTAAGTTTAGTCTATACATATTTTATGGTGATATCAATGTTGTCAATTCCTAGATACTACCAGAAAAGTACAATGTCAGTGTCAGCAGCTGTTCTTTTACTGTAATGTTGCATTGAGTCTGATTTCTATGGTAATGTTCTGAAGAAAACAAATAGTTTAGTTTTGAGGATTAACTGTTTATTAGTAATTCAATTGTGTTGATTTTAAAGGATGCGTGAAACTCCATTTTCAAGCTGAATCACCTGTGTATTGGATTAAACTGACTGCATACGCATGCCTATGCATGCAGTAGCTGTCCAGGGTACTGAACTTTGAAGCCCACCAATCCTGATCATGTATGACATGAAGGATGCATTTTGTCAAACTATTTGAATTCTGTCCTAAAGACACAAAATTTAGTGTTTTCCTCAGGTGATGTCATCTTAGGCATGGGTGCATACACTTTAAAATATGTGTCTCAACACATATGCAGCATTAAACTCTATTAATGCATCCCGCTGTGGTGGTGCTGCGGTAGCGTTGTCACCTCACAGTAAGATGTCCTGTTCGATTCTCAGCTAAAGCGTCTTCTGTGTGGAGACATGCGTGAATGGGCGTACCTTCTTTGAAGGTTGTGCGTCAAAGCTGGAACTTGGCACATAAAAATCTGCCAATCATTAGCGGACCAGAGTTCCGCTGTAGTGACCCCTAACCGGGAAAAGCCGAAAGACACAGCAACAACAACGCATACCACAATTACACCGACTTTCTTACTCAGATTAAAGATCACCATTACTCTTCAGTGGCATAAGAATGGGAAAAAAATTATTTTTACAAATTTCTTTTTTTTTTTTTTTTTGACTTCGATTGTAAACTCACACCATTAGATTGAAGATCCTAATCGGTGCTTTATGCACCACATACGGTGGTACAAAAGGTAAGTCATGCAAGTGTAATAGAACACTTCAATTGGTGTGCAATGTATGGACCCACTTGTGTTCAGGTAAGATGAAGAAAGGATGACCACTGATGAAGAATCATGTCTAATTTTAATATCAGCTTTTTTAAGGAGGTGGCTGCTGCAGAGAGACTGACCTACTGCCAGCTGTGATATTGAGAAAATATATGAGTTTATTCTCATTAATTGGCTGCACTTTTGATTTAATATCCCTGTAATCTGTACAACTGTTTTTACTCTCCTTGTTGTGTGATATAGCTGAATATCTCTTAGTGTTGTCTCCAGTTTGTAATGAAATCCTTTGTCTAAAGACCTGTTTTCTTAGTGAGAGAAAGTTTACAGAACTGGTTTTATCTAGCCAAGGTATTCCTGCATCTGTTATTGTTTAGATAATTGGTCTGGTTTCTGTCCTGTGAATTAAATAGCCAGTGTTTTAAATCAGATATACCTGTTGCTCAGGCTGCTGCAGAGAGACTGACCTATTTGTCAGCTGTGATATTGAGAAAAGATAAGTTTATTCTCCTTTATTGTCTGCACTTTTGATTTAATATCTCTGTAATCTGTACAACTGTTTTTACTCTCCTTCTTGTTGCGTGATATAGCTGAATATCTCAATGTTTGTGACGCCCGTGCCCTGACCCAGCAATCAAGGAGCCTCAATCCTCACCACTAACACCAGGGAGGGGCGTCTCATATAGGAGAAAAGGATAACAAATACACACAGTAAAGTGCAATTTCCCTTAAGAGCACACACAGATCAGTCAGTCCGGGGCTGGTCTCTCCCTTGCTCTCCAGGTCCCCAATAAGACTGCCCACTGGCACAGCTATAGGGTCCAGATCTCAGCCAGCTGGGCAAGCTAAAATCTCCAGCACCCTTTCTGTCCAACCAGTGCTTCGTGTCCTTGCCCAAGTAGCTACCACACACACACACACACACACACACACTGAGATAAGTTTATACAATTACACGGACACTCCTGGGGAAGGCTGGCACAGCTTCTTCAGCTGTGCCCCTTTTACCCAGACTATACGGTAGAAATCACTGCCACCACCCAACTAATATTTATCATATTTATTATTACTCAAAGGCCCTTAAACTGGTGTACAATTATTATTGTGCAATATTATCCAATTGGTAGTATAACTAAACAGTCAAGGCTCATTAGAGTGACTTGGTACAGGATCCCTATATACATGCAATGTACTCTTACAGCTTAACTTCTCTCTGCACAAAACACCCACAGTTAAAGGTTTAAAAATATTTAATTATAAATAATAAAAATACAAGACAATACTTTTTACTACACAGTGCTGGTCAAAAGTTCAGAGATCACAGAGAAATACTTAAAATAATTCAGTAGTACAGTTCTCATATCACATAAACGCACAGTCTAATCTTTCTAGTTTCTAGCTATTTCTAAGAGAAACCACAAATCCAAGATAAACTTACATATACAACACAGGCAGAGTTCTGATGCGTTGGATGGTCAAGACAAAAATGCTTAATAATCTCTGATTCTCTCTGTTTTTAAAATCACATTCCTGGTTCCCATTACATCATTATTCACACTTCCGTGTTTCCCAGGCTAACAGAAACTGCATTTACATTCTTAACATTTCCTTGTGTTATTTTGCAGCTGGTCAGGAAGCAGAGCAATAAAAATACATTTGCATGTTTAAATCTAGCAATTTAACTCTTGGTTAAAACAATAGAAAGAATGTCTTCATCTAGACAGGCTGGAGCCAACTTTAGATCAAAGGGTCATAAAATGTTTTATTTGGTCAGCAGAGAGCACTGTTGCATTTTTGTAGTTCTGCATCTAACAGCAGTTTTTTTCCATTTAAGACAACATGTCTGTGCCTTACATTAATATTTACAAATGATGGAATTTAATTCTATCTAGCTAAGCTGGCAGCCTTCACATCCCCCCCCCCCCTTGGAGAACTCAAGCTAGTTTTTCAAGTGACCCTTGAGAAACGCTTCTCGAGAGAGTTAGGTCTATCGGAGTATACCTTACCTCGTTCCCGTGTTTGAGAGCCCATCTGCATTGGCGTTGCTAACTCCACTGCGGTGCGACACTGACATTATCATATGCTTGCAACCCCCAGGCTCCATCTTAGCAACTTGGCATTTTGCTGGCTGGCTCCGTTTAACCATGTTAGGGGGTTGAGATGTGTCATAACAGTGAATTTTCTGCAGTGCCAACACTATGGCTAGACATTCCTTTTCTACAGCTGCATAGCATTCCTCCCTGGGTTGGCGCCTAAGGCTGAGATAAACCACTGGGTACTCATCTCCCTCTGAAGAAATCTGGCTAAGTACAGCCGACACTGCATGGTTTGAAGCATCCACCTGCACAACAAATTCTTTGCTGTAATCTTGACTGGCTAACACATAGGGTCCTCCCAAAGCTTCTTTAAGCCTCTAGAATGCCTGATCACATGCTAAGGTCCACACTACCTTACCTGGTCTGTTGTCAGGTCTGTGAGGGGAGCAGCTATGGTACTATAACTGGGGATGAACTTTCTGTAGTACCCTGCTGTCCCTAAAAATGCCCTCACCTGCTTTTTAGTAACAGGTGCAGGCCATGCCTGAATGGCTTCCACTTTGGCAGGTTCTGGCCTTATCTTACCTATGTCCTAGGTAGGAGACCTCTGCCATACCCACCTGACATCTGCTCGGCTTAATGGTAAACACTGGCCTCTAGTCTGCCCAGCACCTCCCTGACATGCTGAAGGTGCTCTGGCCAGGAATGGCTGTAGACGGCAATATCATCTAGGTAAGCAAGGGCAAACCCTCCTACTCCTGCTAGGATACGATCTACCAGCCTCTGGAAAGTCGCTGGGGCATTCTTCATCCCAAAGAGCATCTTCGTGAACTCATACAAGCCAAAAGGAGTCACAAAGGCTGACTTATCTCTAGCACTGGGAGTCAAGGGCACCTGCCAGTAACCCTTGGTAAGATCAATGGTTGTAAGATGCTTAGCCTCACCCAGCTGTTGTAGGGCCTCATCTGTCCTAGGCATGAGGTTAACATCCGACTCTGTGCGACTATTACATTTTCTGTAGTCCACACAGAACCTGCTGCTGCCATATACATGCAATGTACTCTTAGAGCTTAACTAATCTCTACACAAAACAGCCAAAGTTAAAGGTTTAAAAATATTTAATAATAATTAATAAAAACACAAGACAATACTTTTGACTACACAATGCTAGTCAAGAGTTCAGAGATCACAGAGAAATACTTAAAATAATTCAGAAGTACAGTTCTTACATCACAGAAAAACACAGTCTAATTGTTCTAGTTTCTAGCTATTTAGAAGAGAAAACAGAAATCTAAGATAAACTTGCATATAGAACATAGGCAGAGTGCTGATGAGTTGAATGCTTCAAAACAAAAATGCTTAAACTCCGATTCTCTGTTTTTAAAATCACATTTCTGGTTCCCATTACATCATTCTTCACACTTCCCTGGGTTCCCAGGCTAACAGAAACTACATTTACATTCTTAACATCTCCTTTTGTTATCTTGCAGCTGGTCAGAAAGCAGAGCAATAAAAATACATTTGCATGTTTAAATCTAGCAATTTAACTCTTGGTTAAAACAATAGAAAGAATGTCTTCATCTAGCCAGGCTGGAGCCGACTTTAGATCAAAGGGTCATAAAATGTTTTATTTGGTCAGCAGAGAGCACTGTTACATTTTTTTGCAGTTCCACATCTAATAGCAGCTTTTTTTCCATTTAAGACAACAAGCCTGTGCCTTACATTAATATTTACAACAGCCTTCACAGTGTTGACCTCAGTTTGTAGTGAAATCCTTTGTCTAGAGGCCTAACTGTCTTAGTGAAAGTTTACAGAACTGGTTTTATCTAGCGAAGGTATTCCTGTATCTATCGTTTAGATAATTGGTCTGGTTTCTGTCCTGTGTCTTAAATAGCTAGTGTTTTAAATCAGATATACCCATTGCTCAGACTGCTGCAGAGAGACTGACCTACTGCCAGCTGTGATATTGAGAAAAGATAAGAGTTTATTCTCATTTATCATCTGCACTTTTGATTTAACAGCTCTGTAGTCTGTACAACTGATTTTTTCCTGCCCACCCACCCTGCCAGTTCTTGTTGTGGTCTTTTTGTCTTGGTGGCTTAAAGTTGCTCGCCTCTGTTATAAAGTCAATACTGGACACTCCCGCCCCGCCCCCAGTCACATTACATCAGCTCATTCTACTGTTAATAGTGAAACCTTGGCAAAGCCCCCCCCTTTAGCTTCTGCATATTGAATTATCTCATTATCTTCTGCCTCTTCACTTTCTTCTAAAAATCTACTAAAAAAAAAAGTTTCCTACCTTTCCTGGAACTAGTGTAGCCCAGATACAGGTTTGCTGTATGCAGGATTTTCTGTAAGCTTCTGAGCAGTGCTCTTCAATTTTTCCCTTATATCTGCTAGTTGTCTGCTCTCTTGCACTTTTATTAGCTTATTAGACTAGCACTTTAAACTATTCCTGGTGCCAGAATGTCTGCTCTTCAAACTTTCCCTTAAAACAAGCTGGTTTCTCAGTAGTACCACTAAAATCTGAATCCCTGTGACTAGCACTTGCTCTAAAACCTTCGGGAAGGCACTAGGAAGCCTTAAACTGATGAAAGCACTCAACTCTCCTTGTTAAGAAGAAATTAGTCGTAGGCACTAGTACTTTGCCAAGGTAAGGGAAAAAGTACAGTTGTGTACCTACCATAAATGTTCTTGGAATTCATAAATTCCAACGCCCTGGATGAACTAATCCATAGTCCCCCACCAGGGGCTCAAATATTCTAGACCTGGTCATTACCAACATGGGAGATCGATGCTCACACCAGTGGTCACTCCCTCACTGGTCAGGTCTGACCATAACCTAATCGCACTCGATGTCCACATCCCAAAAACCTCCATAAAAAACTTCTCCAAAGCTAACTTCATGCTACTCAAGTCAGAAGTGACAAACTTCATGACACCCATGCAGATGGGAACTAAAAGTTCGACTGCTGAATCCTACACTAAGGCACTGTACGAGCACATCCACTCATGCATGAATCGTGCCATCCCAAACAGAACCAAGACGCTCTCCTCCAAAAAAAAAAAAAGAAGCCAATCTGGTGGTCCCCTGCTATAAACAAACTATACAACAGAAGGAAGAAACTATTGCAGAAAAGAGGAAAATCCCAAGATGCAAAAAACTCCCTTACCAGCCTCAGTAAGAAGTTGAGATCCCTCATAAAATCCTCCAAAGGTAGTTATGAAAATAAAATTGCCAAAGATCCCAAGGACAATCACAAGGCATTCTATAGTTATGTCAAGCATCTAAATGACAATGCTTAGATCTGCTCTAAGCTACAATAGAATGGCATTAAATATACTGATCCCAAGGATATTGCCAATATCCTGGCAGATCGATTTAGTGCCAACTTCACCCCTCTCCCACCCCCTAAAGGGCCCATCTCAATACCAAAAGATTGCCAAATTCCGGTAATCACGGCCACACAGGTAAAAAAAACGCACTCTCCAAAGCTAAGAATGCAGCATCCATGGGACCAGATGACATCCCGGGCTGTGTACTACATGAACTACAAAATGAACTGGCACCTCACCTAAGTGTCATGTTTAATCATAGCCTCACCTCAGGCTTCGTGCCCAATGAGTGGCGCACAGCTACAGTTATCCCACTTCACAAGGGGGGATCCACCTTGGATCCCAGGAACTATTGTCCCAGTCTGATGAGCCTGATCTGCAAAGCCATGGAACGCATTATCATGGAACTTGGACATTGGCAACATTCAAACACTGGACCCCACCCAATTTGGTTTCGTAAAGGGCCGATCTCGTTTCCTCAACCTGATAGACTTCTTCGAATCAGTCTCCAGAGCCATGGACAAGGGCAAAGCAGTACACACAGCCTATCTGGACCTCGCCAAGGCCTTCGACATCACCCCCCCCCTCTGGAATCATAAACTTACTAAGCTGGGCATTAATCCCTACGTCATAAAATAGGTTGCCAACTGGCTTACTGACAGAACCTACACTGTAAAAGTAGCCGACTCAAAATCCAGCTGCAGACAAGTGGAGTACCTCAGGGTTCAGTCCTGGGACAGCTCTTGTTTGGCATCTACTTCTCTGAAGTACAGGCCAGCACTAAGGGACTCTAGCTAACAAAGTTTGCAGATGACTGCAAACTGCGAGCCATTAATGAATCCCCAAATGATGTGGATATTCTACAAAAGGGCCTTACAGAAACAGATGCTTGGTGCCAGAGCCATTGACTCAAGCTCAATGCCAAGAAATGTATAGTTATCCCCTTTGGGAAAAGCCACGTACCCATGAATTACCACATAAGTGGCAGTACACTAAACACCGGTGACACAGGTGGACATTGGTCTCACCTTCGATAACCACATCGCCAGAACAGTCAGGCAATCCTTCTATGTGGCACACCTCATCACTAAGGGCTTTTCATTCAGAAAAAAAGAGGTCATTGTCCCACTGTACTCATTCCCCATTAGACACATTATAGAGTACAACGCCCTGTTTGGTATGTACCTCACAAGACATCTGCAACAAATGGAAAGGCCACAGAAATACCTCACTAAAAGAATCACAAGCCTAAAGCAGATTCCCTATGCTGACCATCTAAAACAAAACTCCAGCTATACTCTGTCACATATCACCTACTCAAAAGCGATCTCTGCTTAACATACAAGGCCATGTCAAACCCAGGGCTGTTGGACATGCCATACTTAAAGAAATCCCAATCCCTCTGAGCCACACACTCCAGGGATCTAAACCTTGTCATCACAATGAACAAAACATGCTGGAGGAATAGGTTCCTGACCCAGAGACTCCCCATGCATGTCAAGCTGAGTGCCTCTTTGGCCATCTTCAAAAAGAACCTTGACGATTGGATGGGAGATAGGAAATTCACCCCGAGGATCACGTCAGTCGCCCTTGCTAGACAGGGGACCAGGGAAGTAAATATTCTGGGAAGAAATAGCCAGGGAATTGTTATGGCTAGGCTTGTATAGGCCCTAGGGCCGATAGCCTAGTAACAACCTATGAACCTATGGAACTGGCTTGCTTGTCAACAGAACATTGGGTTAGTTTTAAACTGGATAAAAATGATGGCATTTGATAAGATGCGGACCTACTACACTTGACCAGAAACTTGCAAATATGGTAGATGTTTTGAGATGCAATAAGTAGGTCTAGAATACTGTTGCCATACCTTGTTTTACACATTAGTTTGCTTATAGAGGTCCAGAACTCATCAAGACCATTAAGATTATGTGCTTGTAGATTGCTGCAGTTTTTAGCATACCTTGTATATCTTTGGATTATGTTAAAGTTCTGTATTTCTGCAATGAAGCTGGGTTATTTTTATTATTTGTGTGTGTTTGAAAGAGAGGGGGAGAGAGAAAGAGAAGGTGTGCATGTTCTATTCAAGCTGCATCCTTTTCCTTCATAAACTGAAGCTGGATTACCTAGAGAATTAATTGCTTATAACTTGAATACACTGAAAAAGAAGCATATTTGTTAAGCTCTAATAATATGATAAATAAACCTAGTGCCTCATCTGTTGTTAGGGTTTGGGTGGCAGGGAGTAGAGAGAAAGAGTCCCTTGTTGTGGTTGCAGGCCTCTACCCACCAAAGGAACTCCGTCCTTAGGCAAAGAATGATAGGAATCATAGTTTCCAGATCCTGAGAATGTTGACACCATAGACTTTTTAGGTACCACTGAAGTTTCCTCATATACAGTCTTGCATATGGAATTAACAGAATGCAAGAGGCCATGAACCCCAGGGCTTGCAGTATTTTTCTTGCAGATAGCTGGGTTTTGGTGGCCAGTAGACTTGAAGTAGTTTGTCAAATAAATTTGTTTCTCTGGAATGAGGAATGCCATCTGGGAAGTTGTGTTCAAGCTTGCTCCCAGGAATACATTTGTTGCTGGGTACTAGCTGCGATTTCTTTTCGTTAATGGTGTACCCCAGTGAAATTAGAAGTCTCTTTACAAATGCCAGGTGCTGCAAGAGCAAATCCTGACTTTCCACCTGAATTAAGCAATCATCAAAGTTTGGGTAAATCTAAGTACTTCTCTGCCTGCAAAATGCAATGGCTGGAGCTAGGCACTTTGTGAATACCCTGGGCGCAGTAGATAAGCCAAAGGGAAGTGCAGTGAACTGACAGTGCATAAAGCCTGCTCTGAAGCGTAGGTATTCCCTGCAAGATTCCCTTATGGGGATGTGCAGATCAGCTTCTTTTAAGTCTAGGGTTGCAAGCCAGGACTCTGTCTAGCACAGGAAACAGCTGTTGGAGAGTCAGCATTTTGAATTTTGGCACCACCAGAAAGGTGTTGAGAACAGACAGATACAAGATAGGATGCCAGGAGTTTTCTTTTCTAGGAACCAGAAACCGTCTGGGATAAAAGCCTTGTCCCCTTTGTTCTGGTGGGACAGGATGAATAATAACCTTGATGCTGAGGAGAGACCGTACTTGTTTTTGGGCCTCTGCCTACTGGTTTGGGGGGAGGTCTGGCCATCCACTTAGGGTTGGGGGTGAGTGGAAATGGAATCTGTATCCTACAGAAACAAGGTTTAAAACCCATTTGTCTTGGGTAATGTATTCCCAGTTTTTTGCATGCAGGGCCAGTTTTCCTCCTAAAGGTGCAAGTACTTGGGCAAGGCTTGGGAGAGATAAAGATAAGTCATTGTGCAATTTTACCATAGGGTGGTGGCTTACTATTCCCTGTTTTAGACATGGGAGAACCCCACTGCTTAGAACTGGCAATAACCTAAGACTGAAGTCTTGGTGGTCTACTGTCTCTGGGTTTGGGCTGAGAAGGCCTGGAAGGGACTGGAAAGGAACAGTTCTTAGAAGGCCAATGCCTACTGAATCTAGGTGGCTGTACTTGTAAGAAATCTTTAACAGTTTGCATAGATTTAGCTTTCTCTACCAATCTTTTGAGGACTTCTTCTGCTTTATTGCCAAATAGGTGCTCTTGGTTTTAGGGTGCTCTAGTAATTTTGCTTTGACCTGATATGGCAGGTTTTGTTCCTTAAGCCAAGCATGCCATCTCACAACAGATCCAGTGACAGCAGCCCTGCAAGATGCCTCTAACGCATCAAAACCACACTGCAAAGTATGTTAACCAACTTGGTCAGCAGAGTGCATTAACTCTTGTAAGTCTTTCTGTTCAGTACAATCAGGAATCAACATAATTTTCTGTTTAATAAGCCCCATAACATGCTGCTGATACTTTAGCATATGAAACTGGCAATTTAAAGCCCTAATGGCCAGAGTAGCAGAGGTGTATACCTTCTTACCCCATCTGTCTAGAGCCCTAGAGTCCCTGTCAGAAGGGGTGGGATTTTTGGCAGTAGTAGCCCTAATGCCTTTTGGTCCTTGGGAAATGGTCTCAGATCCGTCACAGAATTCTTGAAAATGAATTTGTGAGAGTCAGGTACTCTATAGTACCTGTCTGGTTTCCTGGGAGCAGGGGGCAAAGTATCCGGGGTTAGGCTGGATTCCAAGAAAACATCTACAATCTCCAGAACAGGAGGGATAGCTAGAGGCCTGTGCTGAGGCAGGTTTAAAAATTACCCAAGCCTCTTTTTGGACTGAGAGTAGTCTTGGCTTTTCCAGCGGAAATGCTCCCTAAGGGTATGCAGTGTTTCACCAAAGGAAAAATCTTCTGGTGGGGATGCAGAGGGAATAGAATCCTCTGCATCAGAATCCTCATAGGTAGATAAGGGAAAGTCCTGATAATCAGAAGGAACAGAGATATCAGATTCCTGATCCGAAGAATCAGAAGGAAAATCAGTTCTAGGTTTCTTGGAAAGGGAAGGCTGGCTTCCCCTAATTAAGATAATAAGGTCTTCAGCCATTCTAATAATTTGCTTTTGAGGCCCATGGACCTGTGAATGCGCTTTGGTCATCAGTTTTCTAAGCTTAGTGCAAACTTTAGGCCTGAGAAATTCGGTATTTTTGGCTTGAAGTGAAGTAGTCGTTTTAACATGAAAATCGGTAGGCCGGAATACACCCTCAGAAGCTGGTGCCTGCACAGAGTCTCCGGATCCATCCAAAGTAGACATCCGCAGGTTCCATAGTCGAAGAAGCATCTCGCGGCATACCTAAACAGGTGACGCAGTAAGAATGAAAATCTCTGAGAGGTATTTGTTTTCCACGGGCAAGACAATTATTAATTTTTTCTGACATCGGTTAGAGCAAGAAAAAAGGATCCCCAACGGGGTACTTATCTTTTAGAAGACTTCAAGTCTGAAACTCAAAAATGAAAATTTCAGGAGTCTGACGACCGGCACTTGTGAACTGCTTCTGCTTCGGGCACCGCACGGCAAGAAAGACTGATGTAATGGCGTCGGCTGCATGTTTTATACCCCTGAAGACCTGACATCATGGAAGACGCGACAGCATCCGACACAGAAATCCCAAGACTCTGGTATTCAGGCCGGCTGAGTGCTACCTGCAGGCAGATAACCCAAATGTGATGACTGCAACAGTGAAACACGACAATGGAATATTGCCCCCCCCCCCCCCAAGTAGCAATAGTTCACTGCATGAAAAAAAGCACAAACAGATACAGTATATACCTCAGGCATTCAGTGATTGGCATGCGGTCATGTATATAGGTGTTTAAAATGAACCAAATCTAACAGCCAAAGGTTGAAAGGGTAGGCAGCAGACTAGTAAGAATTTTCCTTTATTTAGACTTGTTAAGGTCTGCAGAACAAGATATTTCAACTACAGTGACGGACTCAAGAAGATGTGACCACATCATCAGTCACTGACCATAATGACCCTTGCGTGCATGCACAGATGTTATTGGTCTCTTAGAAACTGTATAATTCACACTACATAGGCAGGCGAATTATCTAAACTGAAAATGAAAATGTGGGAGAGAACCACGAATCGTTAGTTATCAATATATCTAATAAAGTCCTTACTAGTGATGAACAAAATGTACTAGAGAAAGGCTTGAGTTTTATACCCAGCTGTAATGGTAATTTAGTAGACTCCATCATAGATTTGAGACTGTTTATTAGGAATCTACAATTGAAAATAGATTTTGGCACAACTCAAGATGTGACGTACAATCCACGTTTTAAATCTACCAGTGTATATATGCCTCAACTAAGCCCTTTAGTAGATACTTATGCTAAACTGGTAGAAAATGATATTTATACATATTTTGATTTTAACCACAGGAAGAACTACAGGAATAATCTAAGTTATAAACAGAGGAAAGCATTGGACGAGTTAAAACTAGATGGATCTGTAGTCTTTAGACCAGCCGACAAAGGGGGCTCTTGTGTGGTTATGAACCAACCAGATTATGTTAGATGGATGCGTGAGATGTTGGGAGATGTGAAATTTTATAATAAAGCTACAATGGGAGAGATTACTGAAAAAGTTTTCCAAATATATGATATGTTAGATGATTTAGTTTTGAACGGCTTACTTGATGATGAGACATATGACTATTTGAAGGTTAAGAATCCTCGTATACCTATTATACAAGGTCTCCCCAAAGTCCATAAATCTTTGCACAATCCTCCTATGCGCCCCATTGTTGATGGACAAGGCTGGGCTACTGAGCCCCTTTCTATTTACGTGGAATATTTCCTACGCCCTGTGGTTGATCTTAACGCAGTTATTCTTAGAGACAGTAAACAGTTTTTGTTAGACTTATATGATTATACTAAACAACTTGATGACAATAGAGAATATTACTTGGTGACACTGGATGTTGTCAGTTTATTTACAGTTATTCCCAATGATCTAGGTGTTTCTAGTGTCTCTGATTATTTAAGCCGTACAATATAGTATGGTAAAAATAGATCTGCTAGCACTATTCCTTGAAACTATTCTTTACTCCAATTTCTTTCTTTTTGGTGAAGATCTTTTTTTGCAGAAGGATGGCGTAGCTATGGGCACTTCTTGTGCCAATAGCTACGCCAATCTTGTTATGGCAAAATGGGAAGAGGAATTTATATTGCAGAACCAGCGCTTCATGACAGACATAGGCCTTTATAAAAGATTTGTGGATGACCTTTTTATTGTCTGGCTTGGTGACGAGAGGAGCCTTCTGGCTTTTTATGATTATATTAACACATCCACCGAATTTTTGAAGTTCACTTTGAATTATTCACGTGAGCAAATTTCTTTTTTAGATGTTAATATACATAGATTGGATAGTGGCCTCTTGAATACTTCTATACATCGTAAGTCATGCCATAAGAATACTTTTTTACATAGAGGGAGTATGCACCCTAAATATGTATTTGACAATGTGATGAAAGGTCAGCTGATGAGAGCCTCTAGGCTTAATGCCTCAGAAGAAGGCTATGTTAATGAAGTTAGCTATTTGTATGAGCTTCACCTCGAGAGGCTATGCTCCTTTTAAATTTGAAGAAGTTTTGAGAGAGGTAGATAACATCAGATCTGATAGAGCTAGACCTTACTTTTTGGAACCAAGTACAACTAGCCATGATACATTGGAAGTGACCAATAATGAGATACGAGCCTGTATGTTCTTCACCAAAGATGTTGTGTTTCTTAGGGAGATAATGGAGAAGCATTGGGATGTTTTGTTATTGGATGACAAGGCAGGCCCCTTAGTAGGGACCCAACCTAAGTTTACTTTTAAAAATAAACCTAACCTGAGAAGGATTCTCTGTGGCCCTAAGAATGTTTTACATCAGAATAGTCATATACAACATGAGTATAATACTAAAATTTGTGGTAGGTGTAAACAATGTGTATATAGATACTAGGATGAGTTTTGTACATCCCACTACAGGCTACACGTTTAAACTAAGTACTGGGACTGATTGTGGTAGTAGTAATTTGATATATTTGGCTAGATGCACCAAGTGCCCCTCGTTTTATATTGGGAAGACCAATAGAACTTTGAGGGAGCGCATAAGGGAGCATATTTATCAAATTCGTGTTAGTTCGGCTCATAATGCCTTAGCAAAACATGTACAGTCGTTTGATGTGACGCATAAGTTCACTTTCTGTGCTCTCCAAACTGTGTTTGGGAACATTAGAGGTGGTGATATGGTAAATTTGACTTTAGAAAAGGAGTTAAGGTGGATTATCAGATGTAGAGCCGACAAGGCACCAGGACTCAATGATAAAGTTCAAATTAAACCGATGTTAAGGAAAAGAAGGGTGTGTAGACCGAAATTATGATCTTTTCTGGATCTGCAGTTTAGTATGTCTTCCGGTCGTTTAGTACTGGATACTTATAAGCCTGGACTTTGTCTCCCCCCACAACCCCCCCCCTTTTTTCGTGTGTATTTTTCTGTTAGTTGCTCAGTAGGGACTTTGATAAGGATTGATAGTTAGTTGTGATTTCTCACATAGTCCTATATTCTTGGGCTTTGCTTGATAGTTATTTGGTTACTATCTGTTATGTTTCCTATATACCCCTCTTCTTGTTTGGAGCGTTTGGGTTCCACTATGAGACCTAGGTAGATAGAGCTGATTGCATATCCATCTAATATATTTATATTGAGTTTATGTATTATTTGTTACTGCTGTTTAAGGACTAGCGCAGAGTCGTGCATTCAACAGCGAGTGAAGTCTTAATATCTGCCACGATTGAGTGTGCTGCTATAGTGAGTTTTTGTCAAATGGTGTACTTTTGGTTTATTTATTTTTTAACCTGCTTTACTGCTGATGTACACCTTAAGTGTATGTTACAGCTTGTAACACAATGCTTTCACTTCTATATATGTCAAAGTATTGTGTGTGTTATGTTACTTTAACATTATGTAAACCACCCTATGATGAATGCCTAGCAAGCTAGAGTGAGAGCCAACACAAACTGCTCTCTATAATGGATTTATGAGCTGCTGTAACACTAAGGTGCTTAGTTAGCAATTAAAATATATATAAATATATATATGCTGGTTCTTTTGAATGGATTTTCAAGCTGTTATGCTTTCAGGTTAGTGACTTTTATTGTCATATGGTTCTGTTTTCGTTTGAATTTAGTTAGAGTTTTTATTGTGTTTACCTAATGTTGTCTTTTTTGCTTTCCTGGATACATCATGAACTAGAGTGTGATGTTTGTTTTATTTTAGATAATCCAACACTTTAAATAAGTTAAGTGTATTATGTGAACTTTATGTGTTTTCTGCACGCTGCAGTATTTGAAGCACTTGTTGTTCAGACTGTTTTTATTTTATGTTTGCAACTCAGCTGCATTAGAGTTGCTGTCATCCAAAGGTGTTTATATGTTAGTTGTTCGTATTAATCACCATATATAATGTTTTAATTATATGTACTTGTTTAGTGCAGATTTTAGCTTAGATATTGAATGTTAGTATATATGTCAGTAGTTTATATGACATTGTATTTTAGGCAATATATTTAATATTTTTTAGTATTGCTTTGAGGCAACCGTTTGCAGCATTTTTCAGCATAGGCTTTTCATGTGTTAGATATGAGTTAATGACCTTGCTGTTTCATTGGATAATTTATGACCAATGGTTTTCGTTTCATTAGTTTTTAAATAAGTCGATTTCTTATTTTGTATAAAGTCTGATGAAGCCTACGTGGCGAAAGCGCTAACTACAATAAATTATTATCCTTTTACTTCGGTGTCTCGTTTTACCTGGATACTTGAAAGAGTTTATGACCTGTGTTCCTGAAGAGGACTTTATGACCTGTGTTCCTGAAGAGGACTTTTATTCCTGTGACGTGGTGAGAACTGATAACTGAAACCAGTTGAACTGCCATTAGGTACCCACACTTTTATGACTGTTTTGGTTTATGAACTTTTTTCCTGTGTGGGCACCGTGCTCTGTTTGCTGTGTGTGGCCTTTTTTTGCTTTGAATTATCTAAACTATTAATGCTTTATCACAGGTTCATAGATAAGGTGTAGACTTAGCTGCCCTTGTGGGCCATTTTAAGCACAATTTCCCTTTCAAAGATGAAAATCAAACCCTATACCTTGTGATTCCAAGGTAAACACCATACCCATTATACTGAACACTAACCCAGTTACATCAGTAACACAAGATGATGGTTTAACGACAGTACACAAACTAAGGTATGAACAAACTAAAATGAAATTACAAATCGCAAAAGCAAACACACATGCATCAGACATGCAAATTATGAACAAAAATATGAAAATATTTGAAGTCTGCTTGTACCTACAGTGCAGGCATTACCTTATTGTTGGAACCAAACAGTTCTCTCTTCAGTTTCTCAGTCAAATCACTAGATGCCTTCTGAATTTCTCGCAAGTTGTCATATTCCCTATAAAATAAATCAGATTAATAAGCCTCCCTTATATAGTACTTTACTTACCTGCCCTTGAGAATCTGCTAACTAAATGTTTTACAAACTTCTGAAAATACAATTGTTTGGGCATGCTCACCATTAACAGGTGATGCCTTAATAATGGGATCGCTGCTGTGCGAGATCATACTATGGTGGTAATAAAGCTGTTGGCAGATGTCAGCTCTCCAGTCAGATCAGTTTCAGCAGCAGATGTCCTTATGGGTGAAAAGCTTCATGTCACACCCCGACAAAGGGAAAATACACAAACATCTGCATGGCTCGCTCTATTTGTGCCATCAGAAGTAGCATACAAAGTTATGACACCCACAAATTCTCTTGGGGAAGCCTAAAGAAGCTTCATCAGCAGTTAAGACTGGAAAGACCAAAGTAAAGTCTATACATACTAGTAACTGGACTCTGAGTACACTAAATCTTAAGTAAAGGCTTTCTTACTAGCACAAGTTTCAAGGTAGGAGTCATATGCAACAATGTGTGATTAAACATACCAGGATTACAATAAAATTAGTAAAACAATTTATGTTACTGCTACAATAATCAAACCGCCATCAGGCCCTCAAAATCTGCAGGACCAAAAAGAAGGAAGGACAGCACCTACCCTGCAGCAATTATCTTATTATTCAAACCCCTCCATTGATGATGAAGGTGCCCATATGACTGTACCAGGTTTATCATAAGGACCAGTGCTGCAGAAAATTGCAGCACGGTTATTTTACTACGTTGTTGCACACTTACAGCTCCAGGCTATGGCTGGATGATGCAAAGGCAGCTAAACAAAATCCTGGAGTATGAAACATTTATAAATGGATGTGCTGCTTAGAAGCTGTATAACTACTCTGCACAAACACCATTTTTTAAAGATGGCCAAGTGACAGTTGCTGACTTGATATGAGCCCTAAAAGAAACAAATCATTAATCAATTTGGCTAATTGGTTTGCTTTTATTATTGTAATATCAGAGTGATTTGTATACCACAACGCAATGGAAAATTTTTTCTCATTTATTATTCTGATTAAGAAGGGATGCAGATAGTTTTATAGACTAGTTCAGCCAGATCACAAAACTTGGGCATGAAGAAGGGATTATGACCCTCTTTACTTATTAATGCCTACAGATTATGAATACTCTTGGCTGATATGACTACCAAGAACAACCTTGTTCTAGACAAACAGTATTGTAAAGTTGCCCCCCACCCGGCAAAGACCCTAAAACCAACAAATAGCAAAGTAATTTCAACTCAAGAGGATGTGCTCATAGTCAACAGTATGGTGGCTTCTAGAAGCCTTGCACCACAGGCCTAGTCAGAAACTGATTCCTGATATAGGGGCTGTGAAGGTACCTATCAGGACACCAGCATCTTTGAGTTTAGGCAGGCTGCCAGACTCTGAAGTGTCATCAGCCTCATGGATTCTCTTCTTTACCAGGCGAGTTCTTTTCTTCTATTAGAAGTCAGAAGAACAAACAGATGGTGAGATTCTGCACTACACTTTAAGGTCCTTTGATTAAACAAAGAACACTGGGGAAAAATGCTACACAAAAAATATACAAATTGAGAAGGTCTTTGTGCAGCAGCATCTGTTTCCCTGTGCCTAAGACAGGTTTTCAATTGTTAAACTTAATACCAGACACTGAACTATCACTATCAAAAATACAACAGAAAGAAGGGATGAGGATTTTTCCGAAACCATTGCTTATTTGGAACTCTGGAAGCAGAGCAACCCAAACTTAACCAAAGATGCAAGACAGTTGCATAAAATGACGCAAGAAAGATCTGAAGATGGTGTCAGTTGATGTCCCTTTATACCACTAGTGTCCTCGTGAGTCTGCTGGGCCAAGAAGAGGGAAGCAGTAGAACTCTGGAAGTAACACTGGCTATCAAGCTTCTGCAGGCTGCTCCAAACGCCAAACCATGGTCACGGCCTGGCAATTTGTCCAGTCTATTAAGGCTCGGAGGGTTAATAAGCTACTTCCTGCAATACAGGTTTTGATTCCCACAACATTCATTTGCCCACTATGTGGGACTAAGCAAGTTATTTAACCAAATAGTGCTTTAGGGCAATTGGAAATTTGGGCTAAGCTTTTTAGTAGTCGACTGGACTGCACACTAGTAACAACCTATGAACTTAATCCCAAATGTCAGTCACAGAAACTGTAATTTACAAAAAGTAATTGCATCAGGAACAGAGTGCAAATGAAGTAAACAGCAAAAGTCAGTCAGAATGAAAAATACAACAGCAGATAAATTTATTTCAAAAATGAATCACACAAGTGAAGCTTTCAGGGAAACTCCCTTTATCAGTGCCATATACAGGATTAATTGCATTCAATAACTTTATACTTATATTACATGACACAAAACACCAATGGCCTTCTCGTACAATTTGTCGAAACGTAACATTTCATCTCTTACAACAATTTAAAGCAGTATGTATTTTTAACCTTTCTTATATAAATATAATTAAAAACATGATAAAACTTTAAATTATATTTGGTCAAATACAACTACAATTTAACATTTTTATCTTTGAACAAATTTTACCAGAAAGCCATTGGTGTTCAGCGGCTGCAAAACCGCCTCACAGGGCCAACATCCTTTAGCCATGAAGGGAAGTTGGATGCAAGAGTCACATCACCCGCATCTCATTCTGGCCTCATTTTGGTCACTGCTTTCTTGGAGGAGTATCATTGACTTCAAACTACATGATGATATGGCAGACAAACAGTAGATTTCAAACTTCTTCCAATCAAAGTAGTTTTGGAGAGAATGTTGTCTACATATCAAAGATTTACAGATAATTACCTGACAACATACATGTATTCTGGACCTAAAAAATACAAAACAAGCAAAAAAAAAAATTACCAGCGAGGTGGGATCCTAGGCTACAACCTTGAATGTCTGCACCAGCTTCAATCCAACTTGACACAAAGGGCACATCATTTGGGTCTACGTTTGGCATTACTGCAGAGCAATGCTGACTTTTTAACATAAGCTTACAAATCCAGCACTGACACTTTGCAGAAGGGACGCAGACAAGCTTCTGTGCAGCCTGTCCTAATCTTCCCACACAGAAGCGATTTTACTAAAAGCCCCACAATGACTACAGCCTGATGAAGCTTCTGTACAGCCTTTCCTAATCTGCACACACAGAAGCGATTTTGCTAAAAGCCCCATGACTACAGCATGATTAAGCTTCTGTGCAGCCTTTCCTAATCTCCACACACAGAAGCGATTTTGCTAAAAGTCGCACAATGACTACAGCCTGATGAATCATAATACTTCTGGCCAACAGCCAATGACCAGGTTTTAAGACTGGAAAGTCAAAAGATTTAATCCACACAAGACTGGCCTAAATTCAAGTATTGTACACAGCAAAACAGCACACTCCCACATATTAATGCTGCTAAGATTTACTTCTTATGCAAACAGAGTTCCTTATTATTAACATGCTCTATTCTGTGCTTTAAACTACTTCTCTGAAACTCACGATAACAACGTCTAAAGACGTCATAGGGGTACAAGAAACTAAACATGTATAGAACACTCAAAGTATATTTTTACCCAAGTTTCAGAACTGCAGTAAAGTTGTTCAAGTTAAGATGTCAGCTTTTAAATAAAAAAGGTAGAAACTGATTCATTACACAAGACAATTTTAGTGAATTTTCAGAAAAGTAACTAGCATTAGTTAAAAATGTACACAAAAGCAAAGTATTCTTTTTTGGAGTACTTCTTATCTTTAAGACACTGAAGGGAACATCACCAAGAAATGCCAAAAAACGACGGAAGCATTTCAGGGATATTGACATTATCACTCCCGCTATTTCCCAAAAAGACATGGAGATGCACTCTACCCATTTTGAAGACGCAATTCAGCACTGATTTGCAGCAAACTCCACAGTGGCTGCTCAGTATCCCCACCTTCAGATGTACCAGCTGTTGCCTGAATACCAGCCACAAGGACAGAGCTACCAGTGGTCTCCCCCACTGCAGCCAGGTCTCTAGTGACCTCAAACACACACAGTCACCTCCACTAGAAATAGAATCTGACATACGATCAACTCACCATGAAAAATACAGTACTCACTCATGCATCTGCAAATGATGAACTCTAGAACACAGACTTGAACCTAAAAATCCTCTTGACGTCCAACTCAGGACTTCAACAGTTGTTGAAATATCACGGCTCAACTCCCATCCCTCAAAAATAGTAAAAAAAAGAAATCAGCAGATACTCTTAGGGTCAGTCGCAGCTCTTTCCCTTCTTCAAAGTACTGTCTTTACTTACTTTTTCAGAGAGACACAGTATACGGTCAGCTGTTCCACTGCAGATGGCCCCACACCCATGTCATGAATCATCTCCTCCACTTCCGGGCGCTGAGCCTGAAGAAGAGCTTCAACACTAAAAGAAAACAGTTTAAAAACATACAGATCTTCATTAAGGGGAAGAGTTACAACAGACAATGTTATGCAACTGAATACTTGGGAGAATTTAAGAAATGTCTAATCCCAGATTCAGAGAGATGACATTTCAAATAATCCAGAAAACTTGTATGTTATAATGTACAACAAAGCCATATTTCCACAGAGTTAGAGGTCTGCAGTACCAAGATCACTGGCATACTTTCACAAAATGGAGCTAACCATAAAGCTTTTAGCATTGCCATCTACATCACAGTTACAAACGTCAGAACCATTCACAACATGCAACACGCTGAAAGTAATATGTATAGAAAGACATGAAAATGAACTATGGATCTTTAGGATCACAAATGTGACATGTCACCTGCTACATACCATGCAATCCCTACTGTTCCTGTTATAATTCAGGAAACTAATGGTGAAAGCAAAGTTACAAAAGTCAAAAAGGGGGACACTGGGACATGAAAGACATACGCCTGGAGTGTTTCTCCACAGGTCTCCCCTGAAAATTGGCTCGTTCCAAGTTGGACTTTCCTAGTAAACAAAAGTGAAATAAAAATAAACAAATAACATGACTGATTTTTAAACAGGAAGTTAATTTTTTGAAATGAACACCTTATTTTTTGAAATGAACACCTTATGTTCATATAGTCTCGGGTTGAGACTGAAGTGTTCAGCCACATAGAAGCATAAAATCTCCCTTTGGCTTACTACTACTGTATGGCCGACTGCTTCACCATTATGGTATTAGTACTGAGATGAGACTTGCTGCAAGATGCCACTGCTAGTTTCTGTAACTGCCAGCAAAAAGATCAGAAATCCAGTTACACAGCTGAAAACAGAACATGTAGTGAAATTTCTCATACTTATGAAATATCTCCACTAAGGGAAACCTGACTGATCATAATTCATAGCTTTGTCCACCATCTGAGAACATTGCAATTCCAAATACAAAATGGCTAAAATCATTACAAGTGATTTACATCGTTATGGGAGGGCACTGATTTATAAGCTGAAGTGACAGCCACAGTTCACAAACAAAAGCATCATCCATATCCGCCATCAGGCTGCAGGCTTTGACAATGAGTCTGCAAAAACTTTGTCACCTGAAGACTAAGTGGAATAAACCACTTGTTCAGTTACATCAAAACAAATAAATTCCAGGAAAGATGTCATACTAATTTGTAATAAAAGGCATCATTTCAAACAAAGTGCATCTTAATGCTGGCAAATGTGTTATTAAAAAAGAAGTTATGTTTCACCATAATGTGCTTTATGTGTTGTCGATCTTCATTCATTCTTGACTGTTGGGGTTCGGTTCCGTCCTTGTAACTGACTCGGCTGTTGTTATCAAGCTCGTGACAGCCAGAAACTCTCGGGGAAAGGCTACCCATAGTGCCTCTTCCCTACCTTTCAGATCGAGTTTTGTCCACAGCAATAAAAAGGTGGAAGCTTTGTAGAAGTAACTGCCCTACTACTACAAAACCAGGACTAGTTCCGAACCTCCAGGAGTCTCTGGAGGGGATTGGAGGGTGGGATGTCAAGAATGAATGAAGATCCGCAACACAGATGGAACTTTATGGTAAGAACACAACTTCTTTATCTGATGTTGTCAATCTTCATTCATTCTTGACTACTGGTACAAAGTCCCTAGGCATTTTATGTCCCTGGAGGCTCTATGGAAGGATATTCCTGAGCACCATAGAGCCAAAGGATGCTCTTCCCTTGGGGACCATATCCAATTTGTAATGAGTGACAAAGGTATGAGGGGTAGCCCAAGTGGCCACTGCGCAATGTCATCCATGGTGGCTCTAGAATGAAAGTCCACTGAAGTGGAAACTGATCTGGTAGAATGAGCCTTGACTTTGGTTGATAGGTTTAGCTTATTTTGGTCATAAACAAAGGTGATATAATCTCTCAACAATCTCTCAACCATTTCAATAATAAAAAGTTATGTACTCACCATAACGTTCCATCTGAGTAGGTGACTTCATTTGTCTGCAACCTTTGGGTCTTGGATCCGAACTCGGATCCGAGCCGGCAACTTATTCATAGCTTAGAGATCCGAGCTCCTAGCTCCTCCCCTTACCCATAATCCCCTGCCAACCCTGACTGACCTCAGATCAAGTTTGCCCTTATACAAAAAAGCCGAATACATCCCGAAGGATATAATAGAAGGACATACAGGAAGAAGAAAATTTCTGAGGGCCAGGGGGAAGGAGGGGGGGATGGTTGCAGAGAAATAAAGTCACCTACTCAGATGGAACGTTATGGTGAGTACATAACTTCTTAATCTGAAGTAGGTACTTCATTTGTCAGCAACCTTTGGGACAGAGTCCCCAGCTACCTGAACCTTGGGTGGCCATCATGGAAAGATGTTCCGCAGCACTGCAGAGCCAAAGGACGCTCTCCCTCTGAAGATAATGTCCAACTTATAATGGTTGATAAAGGTATGAGATGAGGCCCAAGTGGCCGCGGAACAAATATCATCCAGTGGAACTCTAGATCTAAAGGCTGCAGAGGTAGGTACAGAACGAGTAGAGTGCGCACAAATTCCCTGAGGTGCAGTCCTCCCAGAAGTGTCATAGGCCAAGAGAATACACTGTGAGATCCATCGTGATAAAGTGATCTTAGAGACAGATTTACCTAGGTTAAATTTGGAAAAGGAAATAAACACCTGGTCGGATTGCCTATGACAAGCAGTCCTGTGAATGTAGAAGCGCAATTGTCTGTGCACATCTAAGGAGTGAAGTTTGTATTCTCCCTTGTTCTGATACTTAGGGAAGAAAACTGGTAGGTTAATGGACTGATTGATCTTGGCCTCTGAAGCCACCTTGGGAAGGAAAAGAAGGATTGGTCCTGAGGTACACTATCCTGATGAAAAGACAAGTATGGGGGTTTCACACAAAGGGCCTGAAGCTCTCTCGGAAACTCTTTTCGCCGAAGTAATAGCGACTAGGAACGCCATTTTCCAAGAAAGGTACTTAAGATCGACCGAGGCAGCTGGTTCAAAAGGGGGAGCTGTCAAGGCCTGTAAAACTAGAGCTAAATCCCAAGGGGGTACAATTTCCCTGATAGGAGGTCTGAGCAAGAAAGTACCCTTGAGAAAGGACTTACACAATTTCGCTGTAATCAAGGGGCCCGATTCATGCCCCACATGGTAATAAGAAATAACTGCTAGTTGAACCTTGACCGTAGAGCAGCTAGCCCCCTGATGGAAGAGACCTGTAAGGAACTCCAAGACAGACGGTAACGGGGCTGTGAAGGGGTCTAAGTTGTTATTCTCCGCCCAGATGGAGAAGCGCTTCCACTTACTACGATAGACTTTCCTAGTGGAAGGTTTATGTGCTGCTACGAGAATGGCTTTAACCGGTGAAGAGATTCCGGGAGTCCTGACTAGGAGTGGAACTGCAGCAGCCACGTTGTCAGTTGAGGTTGTCCAGATTCGGGATCGGGAGGGTCTAGGGGATGAGATATTAGATCCAGGAGGGGATCTAGAATCCAAGGCGGATTTACCAGGTGAGACCACAGGTAGGGGAACCACGTTTGACGAGGCCAGAATGGGGCAATGAGGATCATCCTGCTCCCCAACTGACTGGCTTTCTTTATGAGTTTCAGCATCAGGGACAGAGGATGATAGGCATAAAGTAGACCAGGGGGCCAAGCATGCACCAGAGCGTCTCTCGGGGATTCCCCGACGGGGGGAAGTAGAGCGAAGTAACTGTTGCATTTCGTATTTGAGGGAGAGGCGAAGAGATCGCAACAGGGTTGCCCCCACACGGCAAAAATTCGCTTCGCTACCTGGGGGTTGAGAGACCACTCGTAAGGGGAAAGAAGGGTGCGGCTGAATCTGTCTGCCAGTATGTTGGACCGTCCCGGAATGTGCATTGCAATAAGAAAACGGTTGGTAGAAATCGCCCATTCCCACACTCTCATGGCCTCTCGACAAAGAGGATACGACCTGGTTCCCCCCTGTTTGTTGATGTACCAGACCACTGACATGTTGTCTGTCTGTATAGCAATAGTTCCTACCGGAAGAAGGTTCTGTAGTGCTCGCAATGCCAATAGCACCGCCCTCATCTCCAGGACATTGATATGCAAGGAGGTCTCTGTGTCGTTCCACGTGCCTTGGACTGTCTTGCCTGCGCAATGCCCCCCCACCCGAGGCGAGAGGCGTCTGTGGTCACCGTGGCGAGGGGAGGTGGCGTGGAGAAGGGACGTCCCGTATGGAGATCTGAGGATTGGAGCCACCATACGAGAGCCGTCCTGCATGCCTTGCTGATGGAAATAGGATGGTGCAGGGGGTAACGATGAAACGACCATTGGACTTGAAGGGTCCATTGCAGTACCCTCATGTTCAGATGAGCCAATGGCAGAAGAGTAATTGCTGCCGCCATGGAGCCTAGAGCCCTCAGGACCAATCCCGCAGGTGGAGCTGTAGATTGAAGGATGGCCTGTACATGCAGCCTCAGGTTCTGAAGACGTTCCGCGGTAAGAAATGCTAGGAGATTTATTGTGTCCAATTTGGCCCCTATAAACTCTATCACCTGGGTAGGAGCAAGAGAGGATTTGTTCATGCTGATGGTGATGCCCAGCTGGGGGGCCAAGCGGAGGAAGTAGTCCCTCGCTGAGCAAAGTAGATGCCTTGTCGGGGCGGTCAGGAGCCAGTCGTCCAGGTATGGAAACACCTGCATTCCCTGGAGTCTCAGGTGGGCCGCTATCACTGCTAATACTTTGGTAAACACCCTGGGGGCTGTGGTGAGACCAAAGGGAAGGACCCTGAACTGGTAGTGACTGGCTCCTAACCGGAAGCGGAGAAACCTCCTGGATCATCTGTCCATAAGAATGTGGTAGGACGCATCCTTGAGGTCTATAGAGCACATCCAGTCGTTCTCCCGAAGTAGGGGGAGAATGGATTGAAGAGTGACCATTCGGAATTTTTGTTTGGTTACCGACAGGTTCAGAAGGGAGAGGTCTAGGATTGGTCTTAAGTCCCCCGTCTTTTTTGGCACCAGAAAGAAACTGGAGTAAAACCCTAATCCGAGCTGGTCTGGGGGGACGGGTTGGATGGCTCCCTTTTCTAGCAGCTGCTGGATCTCTGCAGCTGCTGCCCCCCTCTGATCGGGTGGTACATCGGGGAGGCTTTTGGGTCTGGGGACATGAGATATGGGAATTTGGTACCCTCTGGATAGGATATGAAGCACCCAGCGATCCGATGTGATGGACTCCCAAGCTGCCAGGTGCTTCGAGAAATGCCCCCCGACTGCCTCCAGAGTGAAGCAGTCGGGCAACCCCTCAGGGTTGTTGCGTGGGTCTGTCAGAGAAAGGTTCTCTGGACCCAAAATTCTTCGGGCCCCCTCTGCCTCCAGGGCGGCGTCCTCCCTGTCCTCCTCTGCCACGGAAGGACTGGTTGTCCGGAGCAGGCTGGGAATGTTGCGATTTCCAGAACCACATCTTCTTCTGTCCCTTTTGGTTCTTGGAGAAGGACCTCTGGGGAGCGGAGAAGCGGACTCCGACGGCAGACGTCTTCCCATCCTTTTTGCTCTGGACTAAAGTGTCGCGAATGGTCTTGCCAAATAAGGCAGAACCATCAAAAGGGGCATTCGCAAATGACGCCTTAAAGGGTTCCACGAAGTCACAATGTCGGAGCCAGGCCTGGCGCCTCATGACTAGGCCTGCTCCGCTGGCTCTAGCAGCTCCCTCTGTAGCATGGGACAACAACTGCATAGAGGTATTAGATATCGATCTTAGAGTGGCCATGCGAGTGGAGTACAATTGCTTGTCCTCCGCCGACATGGACTCCAGGGGGGAAGCAGCGTACTCTTTGATAAGGTCTTGCTGCATCCTTATAACGTGTGCCATATAGTTCAGAGACCTTACTGAGAAGGTCGCTGAACTAGAAACCCGCTTCCCCAGGCGATCCATCGAGCGGGACTCTTTGCTCAGTGGATGGACCGAGGGACTCTCCTGAGCTAATTCCCTCTTGGAGGCTGCCGCCGTCAACATGGCATCTACGGGGGGACCCTTGCTCTAGTGGGATCTGTCCGCAGGGGGGCTCAGAATTCGATCGGGGTGTTTGGGAACTGGCTCCACAGTGTCCGGCTCCTTCCACGCCCTGATGGTAATAAGGTCCACCAGGGGGTCGGGCGGAGGGGACACCCAAGAGGTAGACGGTTCTGCTTCGAATGCCTCCAGGAACACGGACTCGTCGGAGGAAGCCTTGGGGACAGACCACCCCCCCCTAATCCTGAGCATTTCCATGATGTCTCCAAAGGAGACATCTTCGAGGGGTGACCTAGGGGAGCCTTCCCCTTCATCCAAGTCCATGTCTTCTGTTAAGGACTCGGGGGAGTCCACATGTCTCCTCTTACACTTGTGCTTATGAGGCACATCCTCGGGGGGGGGGGGGGCTGTCCGAGGAGGTCTCACCAGCAACGACCTGTTCCAAGGGAACGACCTGAGACATCGAAGCAGGTTGTCCCTGAGGCTTGGTGATGGAAGCCTGACTCAGCCGAGAGGGAGTGCGGGGTGGAGCCGAAGCAAGGGCCGGGGGTCCGGATGCCCTCAACAGAGCCCACTCCACCGCATCGAAGGCCGAGGGGGAGTCGCTCTCTCTGGGATCCGAAAGTCGACTCCCACTCAGACCCGATGGAGGGATTGGAACCGGAGCAGAGACCATCGGATCCGAAGGACTCGCGTGGTCCGACCCGGACGGAGCCAAAGGCACACACAATCCCACAGATCCGAAGCTCGGCCCACGGCTCCGAGAGCTCGGATCCGACAAGGAAGGACCAGACAGACTCGAGGGCAGAGTTGGATCCGAAGTACCCAGTACTGTCGGCGCCGACCCACCCCCGGCTCCAACGCTGCCCGGCTCTGTACGCTCCGAACCCAAAAAGCGGGTCGGAGAAGGAGCTATCTGGGCAAAAAAGGGTGTTGAGCTCCCCCCCAAAGGGGGGGGGGATGCATGAGCACTCCCCATCAGCAGCTGGGCCTGGATGAACCTTCGCATCATCCAGTCCAAGTCCCCATCCGAAAGGCTGCAGGTAGATCTCGACGAGGCCACCGAGGCGGGCCGGGAATGCTGCCTCGATGACCTCGACGGAGATCGGGTCTCCTCCTCCTCTGGTCCCGAAGAAAAGCAGGGGGATCGGTGCAGAGGAGGAGGAGACCTGGAAGCTGTGGACGGAGAAGCCTGCTTAGCTGGGGGGGGGGGGGCCGAAGCGGAGGCCTCGGCCCGCCACTTGTGGTGCTTCTCCCTCCTTTTCTCCCTCCTGGCTTCCCTCTCCTCCGGCGCTTTAGTGGAGTTTGAGTTCCGGCCGGGGGGAGGGAGGCAGGAGTGGCCGCCACCGGAGTACCGGAGGCCGAAGCCGGATCCGGGGGCAAAAGTCCCGCCAGGATCAGCTTCGACCTACGGTCTTTCAGTGCCCTGGGGTTGAACCCTGCACAAATAGAACACCCAGAGGAGAGGTGTTCAACCCCAAGGCACCGAACACACAGAGTGTGGCCATCCGCCGGTGAAAGCTTATGGCCACACTCTGTGCACTTTGAGAAAATAGGCTTTGGGGCCTCCGACATTTTTTGTTTTGTTTTTTTTTTAAACAACAAAAAAAAGATTTAAAACTAAACTACCTCACACAGACCAGGTCCCAACACAAAACAGTCCACACACACACTACGCACCAGCGAAGGAGGGGGAGGAATTACACTAAAAAGGGAACCTAACCACACACAAACAGTTAACTACAAATAACAAGTGAGAAATAAGTACTTTTTAACAAAAAAAAACTGTCACTTAACTACCACACGCCAGAAGCTCAGGAATCTAGAAGCGTACGCAAGAGCGGCAAACTAAATCTGAGGTCAGTCAGGGTTGGCAGGGGATTATGGGTAAGGGGAGGAGCTAGGAGCTCGGATCTCTAAGCTATGAATAAGTTGCTGGCTCTGATCCGAGTTCATATCCAAGACCCAAAGGTTGCTGACAAATGAAGTACCTACTTCAGATGGTAACTTTAGAAACTGGTTTGCCCAGTCGAGTACCTGAAAAAGACAGGAACAATTGGTCTGATTTCCTAAAAAATTTCGTTCTATCCAGGTAAAAATGTAATGGTCTGTGTACATCCAACAACTGTAAACAATATTCTCCTTTGCTTGAGAAGTTAGGGAAGAAAAAGTGGTAGGTCTATTGACTGATTAATATTCGAGTCAGACAACTCTGGCTAGAAAAGAGGGGCTAGTTCTAAGTGATACTCTCTTTGTGAAAAATGATATATGGACGTTTCACACACAAAGCTTGTAATTCTGATATTCTCCTGGCTGACGTGATGGCTACTTAGGAATAGGGTCTTCCAAGATAAAAATTTAATATCACAAGTGGCTGCTGGCTCAAATGGTTGACAGATCAAACGTTGCAAGACTAATGTTAAATTCCAAGCTTCAATGGGTTCTTTAAAAGGTGGCTTCAAATGCATAACACCCTTTAGGAAGGTTTTGTTTTTTTTTGTTCAAAGATTTTTTTTTATTATTTTTCAATAAAGAGAATATGAAAACATTTTGAATTTACATTTATGATTGAAAAACAAAATATGGTAAAACTATATACAAAATTTACAGAGGCCTCAAACAATAAATTAGAAAGGAGCAAATTACATGCATATATAAAGACATATAAGATTCAACAGTCCAAATTCCAAGTTGAGGGTAGATCTGAATTCATTGTCTTAATAAGGGATATAACCTTCTTCCAAGGATTATTAGACCATTTTTGGGAAAAATTCTTAATTCTTTAGGTTGTATTTCCGTTGATGCTACTTTATCCAACAAAGTCAAGAAGTCTTCGAAGGTTGGAACGGAAGGCGATTTCCATTTTCTCATAATACACTTTCGGGCAACTACCATTATTGACCAAAACATATATTTATTATTATTATTCAGTACAACAAAATCCGTTACACTCAAAAAAATTAAATATTTTGATAACATGAAAGAATCACTGAAAACAGCTTGAAGAACTTTAGCAATATCATAGGAAGGTTTTGTAAAGGTGATGGGAGATTAAGGGAAGGTCATCAAAGCCATTATGGAAATTTGAGATAGCAGCTAAATGAACTCTAATGGTAGAAGCTAAGGCTAATGATCAAAATACAGTTGATAAATATTCTAACTCCTTATTAACTGGGGCTGAGAAAGGGTCAGTTTCTTCTCCGTGAGACCAAAGCACAAATCTGTTCCATTTACTGAGGTGAAGTTTCTGGGTGGATGGTTTATGAGAAGCCAGAAGTATCTTTTGTACTGGGGAAGATAGATTATTCTGCTTGACAATTACTGGAAGTGGAGGAACCAAGCAGTCAGCTTGAGACTTTGTAGGTTGGAATGGACCAGCTCCTATGGATAAGACAACAGGTCTGGAGTTGAGTCCAGAGTCCACAGACAGTGAACTAGGTGAGGCCAGAGAAAGGGGAACCAGACTTAGCAGGGGCAATGAGGATCAATTTGCTTCTCAACTGTTGGGATTTCTTCAAAAACTGGGAAATTGGAGGAAAAGCGTAGAGCAGCCTCAGGGGCCAATCATGTAGGACAGCATCTCTCGGGGACTCCCCCCGAGAGGGGGACATGGCAAAATAGCTGCTGTATTTGCGGTTTATGGGAGATGCAAACAGGTCGCAGTAAGGCTGACCCCACTGATGAAAGATCTTCATTGCTACATTGGGATTGAGAGACCACTCGTAAGGCAGGAGGATGCATCTGCTCAGTTTGTCCGCTTCACGTTGGAGTTCCCTGGAATGTGTACTGCTATCAGAAAGCAACTGGATGTGATCGCCCACTGCCACACTCTTAGGGCTTTCCGAGGTTCCTCCCTGTTTGTTGATGTACCATACCACAGACATATTGCCTGATTGGATAGCAAGGGCAGATTGAAATATTTGCAATGCTATGAGCACCACTCTCAGTTCTAGGATGCTGATATGCAAATTGGCATTTAAGGGGGACCAAGTGCTTTGGACAGTTTTTCCCTGAAAATACCCCACCCCCCCACCCCATCAGGGGATGCATCTGTGGTCACTACGGCCTTGGGCTGAGAAGGGGAAAAGGGGCAAATCCACAATTCCTCTTCTGACTTCATCCACCAATTTGGATCCTGCTTGTATCAGTTAGTTAGTTATGCGGATTGGCCTACTTGCATCAGTTAGTTAGTTAGTTATATGGATTGGGTAGGACATCGGATGTGTTAAGGGAGACCACTGTGATGCCAGGAGCAATTGAAGCAGCCTCATGTGGTACCTTGCCAGGGGAACTAGGGTGACTGCCTCTGCCATGGACCCTAGGAGTTTTAAGACTAAGCAAGCCGGAACTCTGTCATTAGAAAGTATCACTTGAAGGTGCAAGCTCAATCTTTGCAGCCTGTGAAGAGGTAGAGCAGATGCACAGGATTTCGTGTTGAATGTTGCTCAGATGAATTCTATATTTTGCGTGGTTGACAGGTTTAACTTTACCCTGTTTATTGAAATGCCTAAGTACTTTGCAAGGTCTAGAATGGAGTCCAAGGCTTGAAGCAGTAGATGCCTGGTGGGGGTGGTGAGGAGCCAGTCGTCTAGATATGAAACAGGAAGAATCCTTGGAGCCTTAAGTGAGCTGCTACCACTGCCATGCATTTGGTGAACACCCAGAGGGCTGTGGTAAGACCAAAGGGCAGTGCTCGAAATTGGTAATGACTGGCTCCCAGATGAAGTGGAGGTATCTTCCAGGGAGCTTGTCCATTTTTTATGTGATAATACAAATCCTGAAGATCGATAGAGCACATCCAATTGTCTTTCTCCAAGGAACGGAAGTACAGACGGTACCGTGACCATCTGGAATTTTGTCTGTCGAACAAACTTGTTCAAAACACTGAGGTCTAGAATTGGCCTCCAGTCCCCTGTCTTTTTTAGCACTAAAATGAATCTTGAGTAAAATCTGGATCCTATTTGGATGACTCTTTTTTGAAGCAGCTTTTGAATTTCTTGTGCTGCTATATCCCTCTGACTGGGTGGAACATCAAGGATTCGCCTTTGTGGTCTTGGATAAAGATCAAAGGGGATATAGTAACCTCTGGTAATTATCGTCTGCACCCACAAATCTGATGTTAGTGTCAGGCTAAGTGGTGCAGAGAGAATTTTCCCAACTGCCGCCAAAGGTATGATATTGGGCAGCTGCTCAGGAGCACTGGTAGGGTTGTCCGGGGAAAGAATCTCTGGAACCCTGATTACGTGGGTCCCCTCTGCCATGGGAGGGGCATCTTTCTGAAGAGCCCCCCCCCGCTCTGTCCCAAGGGGAAACTCGTCACATGTCCCAAAAAGGTCCTTGGGACTTTCTGAGCCACATCTTTCCATTCCTCTGATTCCTGGAATAAAGGTCATTGAGGAGCAGAAAAATGCACACCCACAGCAGAAAGGGTCTTTCCATCCTTCTCACACCTGGCTAATGGGTCTCTAACTTTTGGGCCAAACATTGAGATAGCATCAACCGGAGCATTAACAAAGGAAGACTTGAAAGGGTCCGCAAAGTCACATAAGCGCATCCAGGCATGACACCGAATGGTAATGCCTGCACCCACCTGACTTGGTCATCCCTTCAGCTGTGTGTGCAGTAAGCCGCATGGACGAGTTTGATAGCAACTTCAAGGTGGCAAGCTGGGAGGCAATATTATCCTGTACATCATCAGACACTGCTTCTGCCAAAGTCCCTGAGAGTTCAGTAATCAGGTCTCTCTGAAAACGGGTGAAATCTGCAAAGAAATTCAATGACCATATGGCAAAGGTCGTTGAAGCATAGACCCACTTCCCAAATATGTCCATTGTCTGAGATGCTCAGTTTGGAGGATGGACAGTAGGACTCTCCTCTGCAAATTCTTTGTGGCAGCTGCCACCACCATAGCATCTACTGCTAAACCTTTAGACCAGGGTTGATCTTCTGGTACAGAGAGAATTTTGTCTGGTCTCTGGGAAATTGCCTCTATAGTGTCAGGGGCCTTCCAAGCATGCTGCACAATGAGTTTGACCAATTCATCGGCAGGTGGGGTCACCCAAGAAGTAGAAGGTCAGGCACGAAAAGCCTTTAAGAAGACAGATTCCTTGGAGGAAGAGCTGATGGGCTTCCAATCACCCCTCTGTTTCAATATTTACAGGATGTCTCCCGAAGGAGGCATCTTCAGGGGGTGACTGTGGGGAACGTTCCCCTTCATCGTAGTCTGTATCCTCAGTGACAGATTCTTCCAGAGAATCTAAGTGCTTCCTCTTGCACAATCTCTTATGGGGTGGCTCCTCAGGGGGAAGTCTGAGGAAGAGTCCGAAGAGAGGGTACCCTGCCGCAGGGTGTCTTGCTGGTCTTGTGCCTGCTGCCCCGATGTAGCAGATTGCGACAGCTGCGAGCCAGAGGATACATAGATGTGACACTCTGACAGAGATGGTGCCAACTGTGAGCCTGCTGAGGCGAGAGCCCTCTCCATAATTTGAAAGACAGGCCTGCATGAAGAGGGATGGGAGCCCGGAACTGAGAAAGACCACCTCAGAACTGGGGTCACACCCCGCTCCCATGAGCCCATCTCCAGAGTAGGAGCCCTGAGAGGGCTTGGAAATGTCAAAGACCCGGACCCATAGATGGCACCCTGGAAAAAAACTGGCGCCGAACTAGGGATCCCAGGGCCAGTAGCCAAGTCATAGTCCCGAGGGTCGGTCAGCTCTGATTGAGCAGAGGACCACAGAATCTGCTCTGGAACCAAGGTGAGATCCACCATCGGCACTGAAGTAGTTGGCACTGGGAGCAATGTCGAAATAGAGGGCTCCAAGACCTGTGGAGAGGTTGAAGGAGGAATATAAGTTGGAATCCTTGGAGAATAGGCCTCGGCTCCGGATGGGAGGGAGGTCCTAGAGGGGGCTGGAAGACCTCTGGCCGCCAAGAGCTGATCTGGAAGACCTCTGGCCACCAAGAGCTAATCCATTAACCTAACTACAACAAGCTCCAAAAGGCTCCTGGTGGAACGAACAGACATCCCAGAGGGTGATTCTGGATGTTCAATGAAGGGACTCAACTGCCGACCATAAAAAGGGTCAATAGATGGAGAGTACCTAGTCCTGGGTAAGGATTCAACCTTCGGCACAGTGGTTGGCTGACCAATTGTTTGTGTTGGAAGGGAAGTACCCGGCATGATTGGGGAAATTATTGTTGGTGCTGAGAGGGTCATAGTTACCAATGAAGGGGTCAGTACAGTGGTAACATTTGTCGGTTCTGTAACAGTTGTTGGCACCGTGGAGGGAGTTGTAGGCTTCGGAGCCGGAACGGTTGTCTGCATTTATTTTGAATGTTTAGGCTTCAGTTCTGAAAAAACAACCTGGTCTTTAGAGGATTTTGAATCAAGGGACTTAGGAGACACCAGAACAGAATGGCTCCTCTTTTTAGTTTCTTTCTTGGGAGACTTTCACGTCTCCGCCTCAGACAAAGCTTCACTAAAAGGGCATTTTAACAGCCCCTTGAGAATTAATTTGTTACTCCTCTCTGCAAGGGTCCAAGCACTGAAACCCTTGCAGAGGTCACACGGTGGCTGGATTTCTAAATGTGGTACCCCCAAACAATACACACAAGAAACATGCCTGTTCGAGTTGGGCATCTTTCTGCCACATTCATTGCACTGCTTAAATCCAGTTGTACCCGTTTCTGCCATGCTGTAGTTGAATAAAAAGTACATGCAGCCAACAACTCTGTCTCACACACACACACACACACACACACACACACACACACAGTAGAAAGACAAGAAACATATATATTTAATAAAGGAGTGCACCAATAAATGGTAATGAAGAGAATACCCAGAAGGGGTAAAGGGGGGGGGGGATACTAATGATGGTACTATAGAATTACCAGAGGTAAGAAGAAAGGGAGGGACCTATACCAACAATGGCAAGGCGAGAAATGCCAAAAGGTAAAAAGGGAGGAAATACAACATTCATGCTCCAGATAAAACACAGAAACCAGGAAAAACTAATTTAACGACAAGTTTAAAGTTAAGAATAAGCCTTAAGATAGTTATGAAGAAAAAATTAGCACTTAGCTTAACAGCACAGCTGATGCATCCTAAAACTAACCGGCAAATGAAATCTGAAGAGAGAGAAGCACTATGGATAGCCTTAGCTCGAAAGTTTCTGGCTGGCGCGAGATTGATAACACGGCTGAGTTGGTTCTGGGGACGGAACTGAGACCCAACAGCCAAGAATGAATGAAGATTGACATCAGATGTTTAATTTTTCTTTCATAGTTTGACTAAGGTAAAATTAAAAGTAAATTTAACTAAAAGATACTGTAAAACAGAAATCTGGCTCAGATTTGATGCATAATAGTACATACTTCAGATTTTAGTGTGCATCACACAAGTTCATAGGTTGGTACTGGGCTATCTGCCCGAAGGTACATCCACATGGTAGCCCTGAAGACCAAGGCCATTAGCACGGGGGGGGGGGGTACAGTGGTATTTGTAGCAGAAGTAAATGCATAATTGGAAATCTGTGAATTATGAAAGATGGAATTTCTTTATATTAAGAATTAAAATGGACAAAAATGACACCACTATGTGTATACTGCTTTATGATACAGCAGATACCATTCTATCTTGGAGAAAGAAAAAAAATAAAGCAATAAAAGAACACATTAAGTAATTCCCAGGAGAGGTTATGTTTACTTCAAAGTTGTCTTAATTAGAGGAATGAACAACAAATCTATGCACTGCAGGAATTCTAGAGAAGGGGAAGGGGAGAACTGCATAGCCTATGCAAAATTTAGGCTGTTTGAGTGGCCTGGTTGCCTAGCTTGGTAACGTGGAGACAGTTTAGAACTTACTATGACTGATTTTGGGACTAGCAAATGAGCAAATGGACAATCTCAAAATATTTGGTGTAATTTCATTCTTAGTATATCACACATCAGGTTTGCCAGAGTTGTAAAGTATGGCCAAGTCCACTAATCAAGAAAAGAAAAAAAAGAGGATTTTCTGACAACAACTATTCAGCTCAAACACTTAAATATCACTCGTTGAGGCCAAATATATAGATGCGTCTTGCTTTGTTAAAGGTTGTCCTTCCAAATGAAGCAAATGTATTAGTGGGTGAAGAACTGCGGATAAACAGGGTGCCCGGGGCAAGCACCTCCACATGAAAATTGTGATGTGTCACAGGATTCTAGGGAAAGGGCGAACACTACGGAAATGTCAGCTCTGCAAGATATTGTGGAAACAGGATGAATGGCTGGAAAGTCATCATTGTTGGCTGGATAAAAGTACAGTTGTGTAAGAGCTTCCCATAACAGTAGATGTCCTTCTCTTCACTGTTGCAGTATTCCCTACAATAGGGATCCCCTGCCAAAGGTGGACAGATATCCAAGTCAGTACACCAAAGCCTTTATAAGGCTGCTTTAAGGAACACAGTACATCACATGTATGCTCCCAGCATATAGTGTAGGGATTAAAGGTGATGTCCCAACATACCATCCTCAGAACTGAGAGCCTCAGTAGGAACACCAATCCAAGGAGGGAAAAAAAAGGTAAAAAGTACATCTAGAAGAGAAAAAAAACGGGAAGGAGGGAGGAGGGAGGAGTGAATACTGCAACAGTGGAGAGAAGGACATCTACTGTTACGGTAAGATCTTACACCACTGAACTACGTCCTTTCATTTCACAGTTGCAGCATGCCTTACAATAGGGAGAGTGCAAAAGCTCATGAAGAAGAGTGGGATGAAGAAGAACCAGCAGAGCTCTCCAGAAACCCATGCAGAATGGCCCTAGCCAGCTCTACATATCACATCCAACTTATAGTGCTTCATAAATGTACGCACAGATGTCCGGGTAGCTACCTAAAGAATAGAGTTAGTATCAAATCCTTGAAAAAAGCACCAAAAGAAGTCACAGCCCTAGTAGAATGAGCCTTACCAGGAGGAGGCAGGCTCTTGCCATGGAAGGCATAACAAAAATAAATAGCTTTAGAAATCCAAGAAGAAAAAGTTTCCTTGGAAACAGCAAAGCTAAGGACCTAGGATGAAAGGAAACAAAAAGCCGAACAGATTTAAGAAAATTCTTATTCAAATGAAATCTGAGTTGTCTATGCACATCCAAAAGTGTTCAGCACCTTCTCACTAGTAGATTGCAGAGAAGGGAAAAAGTGGGACATGAACAGACTGATTAAGAGAAAACTCATTGTACTAATCCTTCTTTTATGCCCAAAGTGGTCAATGGGGCACCCTGTCCTTATGGAAAATGAAAGAAGGAAGACAAACCATAAGGGCTTGAAGCTCAGACATCATCTGGCGAAGTAAGAGCTAACAAAAGTATAGTCTTCCAAGAACAATGATGTAAGGAAGCTGAAGCTGCAGGCTCAAAAGAAGCCTGGGTCAATTTTTCTAAAACAAAATTAAGATCCCAGAAAGGAGGAAAGTACAGTTGTGTACACTTACCATAAATGTAGATGTTCAAGTGTATTCACTGTTGCAGTCCTAACAAATGGGTTATCCGGCCCCTGGCAGCCCTCGATCGGCCCGAATACCAAAGGTAAGGGGATATGACGTCGGTTGTATAGGACGTCAGTATCCTTGATACAAAAAGAGGCAGCCGACGTCACTTTCTCAGTCTTTCTTGCCACATATGTCAGGAGCCCCCAAGAAAACAAGGCTTAGACAAAAAAATAAAGTATCCCTGGTAAAATAAACCAAATAAAGCCTGCACCTTAGGAAAGGAGAGCAGGAAAATACCAAAACAGGGGGGAAGGAGGGAGGGAAACCAGGACTGCAACAGTGAATACACTCGAACATCTACATTTATGGTAAGTGTACACAACTATACTATGTTCTTCGTGTTTCACTGTTGCAGTCCTAACAAATGAGTTGATTACCAAAGTCCAGAGAAGAGGGAGGAGGTACCAACCCAAACAAGGACTGGAGAGGATGCCCTGCAGAACAGCAGTGGCAAACCCCGCCCTGGATCTAGAAAACAAAGTCAAATTATAATGCTTTGTGAAAGTGTGTACAGAAGACCATGTGGCAGCCTCTAAAAAGTCCTTAGTAAGGACACCCCTTAAAAAAGCTGCAGAAGTGGAGGCTACTCTTGTGGAGTGGATCCTCACTCCTTGAGGAGGAACCTTGCCATGAAAGGAATAACAGAAAGTAATACAGTGTGCAATCCATTTAGAAATGGTTTGCTTAGAAATAGCTTTGCCCTAAGCTCCAGGAGCAAAACTGACCAATAGCTGAGCTGATTTCCGAAGGTCCTTAGTCCTGTCCAGGTAGAACCTGAGCTGTCTGTGCACACCAAGAGAATGCAGGATCCTTTCACCACCTGTTAGGAAAGGGAAGAAGAAGTACATTGAGTCATATAATGAGCCATGCTGCCAAATGGAGAGTCTGAAGATGAGGATGCAGATTTTTCCCCCCTTCCTGAACCAAAAGATCTGGTTTCAGAGGAAGATGCCACGGAGGAAATTGGGATAGACTGCGAAGCAGAGTATACCAATACTGCCTGGGCCAGTCTGGAGCTATGCGAATGGTCCATGGTCTTTCGTCCCTGATCTTCAACAATACTCTGGGAAGAAGAGGGAAGGCATAAATTGAAAGTAGCGTCCAAGGGAAAGACAGAGCATCCACTTTCCAGGCTTTGCTGTGATGGTGTCTGTTGCAAAAAAGTGGCAGAAGGTGGTTGTCCAGGGAAGAGAAAAGATCCACCTGTGGAGTATCCCAACGCTGAATGATATTGTAAAAGACTGTTCTGTTCAACTGCCACTCGTGAGGATCCAGGTTTGCCTGCTCAACTGGTCTGCCAAAACACTGAGTCTCTCTGGAAGAAAATGAGCTAGAAGATGCAGGCCTAATGATGCTGCTGTGGACCACAGAATCATGCTCTGTCTGCACAGGGGGTACGAATTAGTCCCTCCCCGTTTGTTGATGTACCACATGACTGTGGTGTTGTCTGTTCCGACAAGCAGAGTTCCTGGAGAAAGAAGAAGCTTGTAAGCCAGTAAGGCCTGTTGAACTGCTATCTATTCCTTCAGGTTTATGTGCCAGTGCATCTGCTGAGCGTTCCAATGTCCCTGTATGCATCTGCCATGCAGGTGAGCCCCCCAGGCATAGTCCGATAGTAAGGCTCATTCTACTAGGGCTGACTTCTTTTGGTGTTTTATTCAAGGATTTGGTACTAAACCTATTCTTTAGGTAGCTACCCGGACATCAGTCCGTGGTCAGAACTTGAATTGCAGGAGGTGGGCGAAAAGGCATGCCCTTATTTTTCAAACAGGCTGTCACCCACCATAGAAACTCTCTCTGCAGACAAGGAAGCAGAGGAATAATCACATCCAGATCCTGTGTGTGCTGACACCAAAGGTTCTTGAGGTACCATTGCAATTTCCTCATATGCAGCTTTGCATATGGAATCATGAGAACACAAGAGGCCATGAATCCCAGGCCTTGCAGGGAGCTGGGACAGGCTTGCCAAGTCCTTGAAGTAAACTGAAAGAGTCATCTGCTTCTCCAGGGTGAGATGTATCATCTGGGCGGCTGTGTTCAGACTCGCTCCCAGGAATGTTATCTCCTTGGTTGGTACCATTTTTGACTTTTGCTCGTTGAGAGTGTAACCCAGGGAAGGGAGAAGAGTCTTTACAAATTTCAAATCCTTTAACAGCTGTTCCTGAGACTTTGCTTGAAGGAGACAGTCATCCAAGTAAGGATAAATCTGAATGTTTCTCTGCCTGCAAAAAGCAATGGCTGGAGCCAGGCACTTGGTAAAAACTCTGGGAGCAGTAGATACGCCAAAGGGCAGCGCAGAGAATTGATAATGTTGCTCCCCCGCCCTGAAGTGAAGGAACTGCCTGCAGCGAAGGAACTGCCTGCAGCGAAGGAACTGCCTGCAGCGAAGGAACTGCCTGCAGCGAAGGAACTGCCTGCAGCTTTCCCTGAAAGGGATGTGCAGATAAGCTTCTCTGAGATCCAGTTACCAGCCAGGAGTCCTTGTCCAACATTGGTAGCAAGTGATGAAGAGGGAGCATTACGAACTTTGGAATCGCCAAGAAAGAGTTCAGAATGAACCAGGTGCCTTTTTTTGGAACTAAGAAAAGTCTGGAATAGAAGCCTTGGCCTACCTGCTGAACAGGAACTGATTCTACTGCCCCCAGATGCAGCAGACACAAAATTTGCTTTTCTACTTCTGCCCTTTGATTTGGAGGAATGTCCGGGAATCCTTTGTGCACCGGAAAGGTGTGGAAAGAAAACTTGTGTCCTAGGGATACAGTTCTGAGTACCCATTTGTCGTCCGTGATGGTGGCCCAGACCTTTGCAAAAATGGCCAACCTTCCCCCTAAAGGAAACTCCGGGCAAGCAGGAACAGGCAGAAGTTGGACAAAGTCATTGAGAATGCTTGGACAGAGATGCAGGCTTAGAACTTCCGGACTTAAAGTGGAAGCATGCCATTGTTTAGTCCTTTGAGGGGTAGCCCCATGTCCCCTAGCAGATTTATAACCTCTGGTCCTAGAACGGTTCTGCCTGCTGGTATCAGGGAACATCCAACACTTAGAAGGGTAGTTCCTACTAAAGCGACGAGGTTGAACTTGCAGAAAGTCTAACTTGTTTGCATGGACTTGGCCTTATCCTCCATCTTCTTGAGCACCTCCTCCGCTTTACTGCCAAAAAGACTGTCCTTGTGTAAAGGTACATCTAAAAGCTTGGCCTTGACAAGCTCTGGAAGGGGCTGTTCCCTGAGCCAAGCATGCCTCCTGATAACAGATCCAGTACCTGCAGCCCTGCAGGAAGCTTCAAGAACGTCAAAACCACACTGTAATGAATGCTTGTTGACAAGACTGGCAGAATTCAGTAAATTGTGCATATCTTTATTCTCCGCCAAAAGAGGCACACTGGAAATACTTGACTTAATAGCTTCCAAGGTATGCTGCGGATACTTGAGCATATGAAAAAGGTAATTGGTAGACCTAATAGCAAGAGTGGCAGAGGTATAACCCTTCTTTCCCCACCTGTCTAGATTCCTAGATTCTCTATCAGAAGGAACAGGATTTCTGGTAACAGTGGCCTTAACCCCTTTAGGCCCTTGAGAAATAACCTCTGGGTCAGCCACAGGATTACAATAAAGAAATGAGAATCAGGAACTCTATAGTACCTGTCAGGTTTCCTGGGAGCAGGAAGACCAGAATTTGGAGTCAAGGAATTTTCCAGAAAAACATCATTCACCACTTCCAACAGGGGGAATAGCCAGAGGCTTTTGTGCCGAGGCAAATCCAAAAATTATCTGATCCTTTTCTTAGATTAAGGGTAGTCCTGACTTTCCCATTTAAAATGCTCACTAAGAGTATTCAAAGTATCAACAAAAGAAAAATCTTCTGGAGGAGCAGCCGAAGGAATGGATTCCTCTGCATCAAAATCCTTAAAAGGAGAAAAAACCTGAGAAGCTTCGTCTTATCAGCAGAAATGCTAGTAGTCTCAGAACCTGAATAAGATAAAGCTTCTGGAGAGAAACCCCTGCCTCTTTTGGAAGGAAGAGGCTGTGAGCCCATAATAAGAGTCAAAAGATCATTAGCCATTTTAACCATCTGAGATTGAGGGGAACGAGAAGAAGCTGGAGCCTGTTTCTTCACAGGCTTGCAACTAGAGGATTTACCTGAAAGTCGGAAGGACTCAGGAGGCTAGGCCACAGAAGAAGTAGAGGAGATGGTCGATATATGCCTGCTATCAGAATGAAGAACAGAGGCCTCGGAAACCGGTGCCTGCTTAGCAACAGGCTGAAGGTCAGAAGACAAAATGGAAGCCGGAGGCATGGAGGACTCTGAAATGGTCTCACCAGAGGCCTGAGGAGGTAAATCCGCGGACTGCAGGGGCTGCAAATGCACCTCACTGGCTACCGCAGGACTGACGACCAACTTAACGTCATCAGTAGATTGACCCTCTGAGGCATGTCTCCGTCTCTGTCCTTACGCTTCTTAGGAATATCCGAAGCCTGAAGACCAGTGGATGCCATACCCACGAACCTAGGCCAAACTCCAAAGTGCTTAGCTAAAAGCTTACCCCAACGATGAATAGTACGCAGATTAAAGGAAGCACAGTTAGAAACATCGTGGTCAAGGCCTAAACAAATAATGCAGTAAGAATGAAAATCTCTATGGGGAATCTGCTTTCCACAGACAAGACAATTATTAACTTTTTCTGACATTCGCTAAGGCAAGAAAAAGAGGATGCCCAACGGGGTACTTAGCTGTAGTTGACTTCAACTTTCGTAGTCGGAAATCAAAAAAGTAAACGGCCGACTGGCACTGGTGCAAAAGAGCTTCTGCTTCGGGCTCCGCGGCAAAGAAAACTGGGGAAGTGATGTCGGCTGTCTCCTTTTGTATCAAGGATACTGACGTCCTATACAACAAACGGCAGCTGACGTCATATCCCCTTAACTTTGGTATTCAGGCCGATCGAAGGCTACCAGGGGCCAGATAACCCATTTGTTAGGACTGCAACAGTGAACCTTTTTGGGAGGTCTAATATGAAGTACGCTTTTAAGAAACTGTTTAGCCTCAAATCTAGAAGCTAAAGGTGGCAATATAAAGACAGACAAGCTGAAATAGCTGATAAGTGGGTCTCAGTAAAAGAATAAGCTACCCTAGCATTGAGCAGTTTACACAGATAAGATATAACCCAAAGGAACATCCACAGAAAGTGGATCCAGGTTAGAATAAAGACACTAAACAGAAAATCTCTTCCCATTTGGGCTAAATAAGACTTCCTGGTATTGGGTTTCCTGGCTTCTTGCAGGAACCCAATCACATGCTCAGAAAAAAAGGTGTCTGTATGGAATCAAAATCCTATCACCCATAGTGTCAGTTGAAGACTGGACAGGTGAGGATGGATGAGAGACGTTTTGTCTTGTGTGAGCAGGTCTACACAGTAAGGTAACTTGTGATGACTGCCTGAAGAGCCAACTGGCAAAGGAGGTCAGATCTCATCTCCCCTTGCTTGCTGCCATACCACATCATTGTGGTATTGTCTAGAAACAATTTGAGAAGCCTTGGAGAGATTAAAGGGTAAAATGCTTGAAGAATCAGCAGAAGAGCTCTCATCTCCTTGACATTAATGCGTTTTTTTTTTCTTTTGTTGAGGTTACCAAGGACCCTGCACCTTTAGACAGCCAAAGGATACCTCCCCCCTCCCACGTCTGAAATGTCGATGAACAGCTCCAAAGTGGGAAGAAGGGGTTGAAAAGGGAGCCCTGGATTGAGAGCCAACTGCTGAAGCCACCACTGAAATTCCAGCTTGAGGCATGGAAGAAGAGGAACTAAGTAGTCCAGGGGAGGACAATGCTGAAGCCAAACAGACTTTAGAATCCAATGAATTTTTGTCATGTGGAGTTTGGCAAAAGGGAGCAAAGTAATTGTGGAGGACATAAAACCTAGAGCTTCCAGAAACTCCCTGCTGTGACTGAGGCCAGAAGAAGGGACTGAAAGAAAGAAATGCAAGTCAAGGCCTTGGGAGGAGGCAGGGATGCCAACATTGGAATAGTCTGGATCCTGCACCCCAGAAATACATGATCATGTGAAGGAGTCCGAAAGGGCTTTTGGAAATTTACAGTGAACCCCAGGCTTTGCAGAAAGGAAATGGCAAAGTGAAGATGCTGCAGTAGAATCTGGAGAGGATGCCTGAAGCAGGAGATCATCTAAGTGGGGAAAGACTTGTATCCCTCTTAGCCTGCAAAAAGCAACCACAGGAGCGAGGCATTTGGTGAAGACCCTTGGGGCAGTAGAAAGGCCAAAGGACAAACAGAGAACTGAAAATGCCAGGAAGCAACAGAGAAACTTAAAACCTTCCTGAAAAGGGGCTGAATAGGAATGTGAAAATAAACACCCTTGAGGTCCAGAGACACAAGACTGAGGAAGCAACAGACAGAATGAAGTCTGAAAGGACAACATCCAAAAGGAAGGGACCTTCAGAGAGGTGTTTAAATGAGATGTGTGGAATGAGTCTCCAAGTGCCCTCTTTCCTGGGAACCAAAAACATTATGGAGTAATACTTGAAAAACTGGAACTTCCTGAATAGTCCCCCCCCCCCCCCCCCGAGTCAAAAGATCCTGAAGCACCCCTGAAAAGAAAGCCAACTGTTCTTGAGGGAGCTGAGAAATGCCTCTGAAAGGGGGGGGGATTTCTAGACCATGTAATACCCTAGGTGGATAATGGAAAGAACCCAGAAATCCTGAGCAATCTTCAATCAAACTGGAAGGGATAGGGAAAGTTAGAGAGGGAGGAATGTGGCTGAGAAGAACAGAATAGTCAGACAGCACCTGGTTTGTCAGGAAAAGGAGCTTTCTGGATCACAGGAGTTTGGGTAGCTACCCTCCTTCTTACCCTTGGGAGGAGGATGAGTCTGTTGATCTACAAAGGCTGGCTTATTACGTAATTTCTTTGAAATATAGGCACAGGAGAAACAAAAACATGTTTAAGTTCCTGCAAATCATTGCCTTATTCTGAAGAGACTTTTAAACAAATCAGCAGCAGCTGCACCAAATAAGTGTTTGTTATCCAGACATCAACTTAGCCTTAATATCATTAGGCAAAGGTTGAAGCCAAAGCCAGGAATAACGTCTTAACACAGAACCAATGACAGCAACTCTAGAAGAGGCAGCTGCTGCATCAGAACTACACTTAATAGAATGGTGAGCCACCTGAGAAGTCCCCAACAAGGAGAGAGGAGAATTCTTCCCCTCAGAATCAGGAAGGTCAAAAATTACTGGGCAGGCCTGAGGAAAAAAAAGAGCCAGAATATATATGGACAGACGAGTCTGGTAATTAACAGCCCTAAAAGTCCAGGTAGCAGCTGTATAAACCTTACCTACCATTTCCATAGTCCTACTGTCTCTAGCCAAAAGAAGCAGCTTTGTAGAAGGCAGTAACTGAGATGGCTTGTCATCATGTGTCTACTGTGATAAGGAAGGCATTTTACATTGCACACCTCATTAGCAAAGGCACTGCCTAAAGAGAGAAAGAGGTCATAACACCCCTGTACTCGAACCACATCAGGCCAATAACTGAGTACAATGCACCCTTTGGTAGGTACCTTAACAAGCACCTGCAGCAATCTGAGATACCTCAGATTTCTAACCAAGAAAATTCAGGGTCTGCAGCACAGGTCATACACTGACAGACTGAAATCACTGTCACTGTACTCAGTAGCATACAGACTACATAGAGGAGACTTGTGCCTGCCCTACAGAGCAATCTCAGATCCAAATCTAAAGGAAATGCTGTGCATCCACAAGTCAAATGGGATAAGGGTCATCTGCTCTAGAGACCTTAACCTGGCCTGCGACATAAAAAGGACCTGCTGGAGAGACAGATACGTCTCTCAGAGGTTGCCACTCCTCTGAAATAGGCTACCAGTTCACATCAAACAAAGCCCCTCTATGACCAGTTCAAACAAAGCCCCTCTATGACCAGTTCACAAACAAAGCCCCTCTATGACCCTGTTTAAGTGTAACCTGGATGACTGGAAGGGAAACCATAAATTCCTGCCGGGGATTTGCCTATGACACCCCCTAGATATGGGCAGTCATTGCTAACAAAGACCGCGAGTTTAGGCAAGATCCTTTATATTGGGTTTCTCTAGTATTATATTGGGTACACACAGCTAGGCTTATAAAGACCTCTGGGTCAATTAGCCCAGTAACCACCTATGAACCTATAAGATGCCACAGACACCACACAGCCACAGAGAGCACAGCTGAAGGACATCCATAAAGGAATTTGCAATCCTTAGGCACCCTGTAAAACCTGTCATGCTTTTTTTGGGGGGGGGCTCTGGAGCCGGAGATGCAGTAGAAAAGGTATTCAACAAGGCAGCCAAAATAGAAAGGACAGCAGAAGGTCTGGAAAAACCCATTTGCAAAAGCTTGTAATACCTTTTTTTTGCACCTTAGAAAGCTGAGCACAATCCCATTTAAAAAAATTCCACCATCCTGGAAATGTCCCCGAAGGAAATCTCCTCAGAGGGAATGTCAGGACTAGTGGACTCCTCTTCCTCAGAACCACAGTCTAAAGGAAAAGGAATCTGAGATGAATAAGCAAGTGATTCCACATCTGAATCCCCCTCTTCCCCAGAGAAATCCTGTTCCCTAGGTCTTTTAAGAGTAGTTGAGGACCAAGGTGGAGTAGGAACGTAAATGCCTTGAGGAGGATTCAAAGCCACAAGGGCACTAAACAAACTCCAAGTGAAATTCTGCCATTCACGCTGAGGGCCTTTAGCAGTAGGAGAAACATGCTTTGTTTTTTGTTTCTTTTTCAAAAGGACGTCTGCCCTGTAAACCTTAGCGGGCTCAGACGCCGGGTGACATTCCGCAATCATAGCAAGAACCTCCTCTCTAACCAAAACCTGAGGAACACACCCCTAGTCTTTTTGGTAATAATTAGCCACAGTTGCCCCTGAACATTCAAAGCGGACATCTACAAGGACTCCAAGGATGTGCATGAGGTCACAGCCATGCCAGCCTCTGAAGGAGTCATGGCAAAATAATCCAACGGAAAAGGTAGGTGACCCTTCTGGCTTTCACTAGCCTCAGGAGAGATGTCCAGTGGAGGTGGTTATAAGACTTGCTCAGACTGTAGTACACTGGAATTAACTGGAAACAACTGAAATGAGACTGAAACAAAAGTCAATCTGTTAATTACTCAAACTCGTGCTGAACAGGTGCCAGTTTCTCCTTTATGGGCAGAGTCTAGTGCACTTTTCAGAATGAATTCTCCAAACAATGTAGTTCATTTAATAAGGCTTTATTAGATGTTCACAATATCCGAATACGGTCTTCATTAACAGTGCTGATAAGAGTACTGCTAAATACAATGGATATAAAAAGTGTACACACCCCTGTTAAAATGCCAGGTTTTTGAGATATAAAAAAAACAAGGCCACAATAAATCATTTCAAAAGTTTTCCCACCTTTAATGTGACCTATAACCTGTACAATTCAATTGAAAAACAAGCAAATCTGTTAGGGGAAAAAATATAAAAAAATTAAAAAAAAACGTACAATACGCTAATACTTTGTTGTGTGTGCACACCCTTAAACTAATATTTTGTTGAAGCACCATTTGATTTAATTACAGCAGTCTTCTTGGGTACACACCTGCCATCAATTAAACAGACTCTGATTAACCCCAAATAAAGTTCAGCTGTCCTAGTAAGATTTTCCTGACATTTACTCAGTTGCCTGCTACAGCAAAAGCCATGGTTCACGGAGAGCTTACAAAGCATCAAATGGATCTCATTGTTGAAAGGTATCAGTCAGAAGGGTACAAAAAAATTTCCCACAGCATTGGATATACCATTGAATACAGAGAAGACAGTCATCAAAAAGTGGAGAAAATATGGGACAACAGTGATGTTGCAAAGAACTGGACGTCCCTCCAAAACTGATGAAAAGATGAGACAAAAACTGGTCAGGGAGGCTAGCAAGAGACCTACAGCAACACTGAAGGAGCTGCAGGAATTTCTGACAAGTACTGGTTGTGTACTACATGTGACAACAATTCCCCGTATTCTCCATATGTCTGGACTATGGGGTAGAGTTGCAAGACGGTAACCTTTTCTTAAACAGAAAAACATCTAGGTCCGGGTAAAATTTGCAAAACAAGTCTCCCAAATGCATGTGGGAAAAATGTGTTATGGTCTGATGAGACCAAAGTTGAACTTTCTGGCCACAATTCCAAAAGGTACATTTAGCACAAAAACACTTTGCATGACCAAAAGAACATCATCTCCACGGTGAAGCATGGTGGTGGCAGTATCATGCTTTGGGGTTGCTTTTCTTCAGCTGGAACTGGGGCTTTAGTCAAGGTGGAGGGAATTATGAACAATTCCAAATACCAGTCACTTTTGGCCCAAAATCTTCAGGCATCTGCTAGAAAGCTGAAGATGAAGAGGAATTTCACCTTTCAGCATGGCAATGATCCCAAGCATACATCCAAATCAACAAAAGAATGGCTTCACCAGAAGAAAATTAAAGTTTTGGAATGGCCCAGCCAGAGCCCAGACTTAAATTTAATAGAAAATCTGGATGTGCACATATTAAAATCTGGATGTGCACAAGAGATGCCCTAACAATCTGACAGATTTGGAGCGCTTTTGCAAGGAAGTGTGTGCGAATATTGCCAAGTAAAGATGTGCCATGCTGATAGACTCCAACCCAAGAAGACTGAATGCTGTAATTAAATCAAAAGGTGCTTCAACAAAGTAATAGTTTAAGGGTGTGCACAGACAACAAAGTATAAGTTTATGGGTGCGCACATTTATGCAACCAGCGTATTGTACGTTTTTTATTTTTTATATTTTTTCTCCTAACAGATTTGTTTGTATTTAAATTAAATTATAGCGGTTACAGGTCACACTAAAAGTGGGAAACGTTTTGAAGTGATTTATTGTGGTGTCATTTTTTATATCACAAAAACCTGGAATTTTAACAGGGGTGTGTAAACATTTTATATCCACTGTATATTCAAACTTTCTGCACACATCATCTGATTGCCGATAGTGAATTTACTGAATCTGCATAATGCCAATAACTACTTTAAAATGGAGGTCCCTAAACTAACAGCGGTACAGCAGAAAAACTGGACCGAGACTTTTTGGCCTTCTTCATGGATGGCTGACCCACAGAGCGGTAAGCTCCCTCCACAGTGTCTTTCAGTGAAAAGTTAAGATTGGTTTTCTAAATACAAAACCAAAGAGGAAAGCAGACTACGGAAAGTCTGTGGGATGAAAGCTTGACAAATGGAATGGGATGTATGGTCGGGGGAAGCTCAGAAACAAAATAAGCGCTGCTTGTGACAGTCTTTTGTGACAGTCTTGATGGGAAATCGGTCTCCTGCACTGGTATTTACCCTTTCTGGATGATATGAAACCCTACAAACAGCAAACAAAAGGAAAAAAAAAACAATGGGGCACTTATCTGACAACAGCTTTGTGAGCCAGCTACAAAGCCAGTGGAGTTTGGACTGGCAGCAAAGAAATTCTGAGGATGGTACATCCGAACATCTTTATGTGGGCAGCATATGTGTGACATACAGTATACCTTAAAGCAAACTACAGGGTCTGGTATACGGGCCGGACATTGGGCTGCCCTTGGCAGGGGACTCCTTATGGATTTCTACTGTAAGGAATCCTGCAACAGTGAAATGGAAGGACATCAAACTGATGCTATATATTAAACACAACCCATCTTCAAATGTCTTGCTCAAAAAAGCACTGACACACTAGAACTCTGTATTTTACTTTTCAGATCTGATTTACAAGTGCAATTAATCTTGCAATAAGTTGTGCTAGCCACTAGAAGATATTTCGGAAGAGATGGACAGCGCAGTGGTGCAGTGGTAGCGTTGTCGCCTCTCAGCAAGAGGTTCTCCGGTTCGATTCTTGGCTGGGGTACCTTCTGTGTGGAGTCTACATGTCCTCCCTGCATTCATGTGGGTTTCCTCCGGTGCTTCGCTTTCCTCCCATGTCACAAAGACATGCATCTGGAGCGTTTCTCCCCGGGCCTCTACTGAAAAACAAGTTGGACTTTCCTGGTAAACAAATGTTAAATAAAAATAAATAAAAATTTCCCTCTTGCTTTTTAAGTAAATCACTTGAAAAAAATATTTTACATATTGCAATTAATATACTCCAGCTTGATTTCCCATATCATGGTGATAGCACCATTTGCTTGGACTTGCAGATATGGCATGGACACTGCACTCTTATAAGACCACTTATGGAAACAAAAGACACACCATATTTTCTCAGAGCTCAGAGTTAGATTTGCTACAGTGTATGCACATTCAAGAAGATTTTTTTCACCTGATAACTGGTGTTTGGAAAATAATGGAGCTCAATAATCAAATAATGTAGGCACAGGAAAGGCCTATGACAGGGGTCTGGCAATGGCATCAATCTAACCTCCCTTACATCTGCGCTCCCATACCCACAAAGGGTGGTCGCACAAAAAAATAAATAAATGTGCCTGACCTCCATGGCTTGTCCTGCAAACTCTACTGGATGCTAAGCTGAAAGGAAGCCTGGCCCTCAGTGCTATCACGAAGAATGCACATGTGGTTTTAAAGGGAATACTCCTTTGCTGGAGTTATCCAAGGGTATGCTTATAATGCCTGACTGATGGATGGGAAGGTCCAACACACTAATGCATATCCTTGCTTGGCTGTTGCCACAAACGTCTCTCTGACAGACCTCTCGCCATTCATCTAAGCAGATGATGGAGGAGACAGCACATGCTTGTACAGGGAGAGGGGGAAACATACAAGGACAGAAAAGCTGTCTCCGCAATTAACTTAAGGAGACAGTAATCAGTGTTTGTCATTTATCCTTTTGTTCTTACAGTGGTCCAGGATCTGGTTTAGGATCACACAAGGGACCTCTCCTACTATGCACTAGAGAGGACACTTTCAAGAGCTGCCATCTTACAAGATGTATCGTACGTTTGCAGCTTTTCCCTAATGTATAAGCGCATACCAAATTAAAACTCTGGTACATAATGCAATATTACTCATGGGACCTTCTCACAAGTAGAAAGGCAATACTACCTCCAGTCATGGCTTTTAATTTGGCAGCTGTATGATTGGTTTGCTGGATAACACTAATTTAAGGAAACACAACAGCTTCTTCAAAACAGAAGTAATCATTAAGATCTGAATTGTACAAGCACCACAACAGAAGTGCTCCAGGTACTAGATAAAACCTCTTACCGTGGCATGAAATGTCACACCATGAAACTGCAGGGTCATATCATGAAGCTGCAGCAGCTGGGTGTACCACTGAGTGTGGGAATGCAGGAAAAAAATACAGCCAACCTGAATATGGTAATGGGATCTCCAAATCCTGCAACCTAATGTGGCGGGCTTCAAACGTCAGATATCCAGGCTGTTTTTTTATTTTTCTCTACTTTTATGAGGTCCTCTAGTAAAAGTGCTCCTGCAAGGTTAATGCAATGGAAAAACTAATAAAGGAGTACCCTGGCATTATGACCCTGCAAGCCTTCCAATTTGCCAGTAGCCACATTGTGCAAGTGGCCAGCAAGTGATTATAATCTATATGTAAAACACAAACTTCCTGATTTAGGCAGGGCCATGCAATAAACAATGTCCTTCAGGTATCTTACATGGCTGAAGGAAGGAGGCAGTTAGTGAATTTAACATTTAATGCCCATTTCCGTCCCTACCTTCAGCCCAGCCCCTTTTTCCACCACACCCACTCAGAAGCACTAAGGATGATACACTGTCTACCCCCATTTGGCAGTCTGTCTCACACACTGTAAAAGTAGTATTTTTGATAAGTTAAAGAGAAAATGGTTCCTATAATCTGCCGTTTGTGCCACCCATCCTTCAGTTAAGGATGACCTTTTCACCTCTCCCCAAACAATCTTGTGCAACAATCACATGTGGTTGAAGAGCTCAAGCTTCTCTATTCTTTAATCATACCTTTTCCCCTCCATCTTTCGGGTTACTTTCATCAGGACTCCTTCCTGCAGTATGACCTACCTATTCTTTTGTGTCCTTCAGAATAGCACACAATAAAAATACCACCCATTTGTTAACCAGGTAGGCCCATTGAACACACAAGTCCCTTTAAAGGAGGGACCCACAAGCAATATCTGGTTAAGTGACCTGCTCAAGGTCACACATTAGGCAAATTAAGGGAATCGAACCTTGCCTACAGAAGGTACAGCTGAAATCTCAACCCTCTGCCCCAACTGACAGACAATCATCAAGGAATGTTCTACTTGCTCTTCAAGAAAGCATCAAGTGATTACCTGTCCATCCTCTGGCAGTACTGAAGGTGCACACACACAGACACACACAGACACACACAGACACACACAGACACACACAGACACACACAGACACACACAGACACACACAGACACACACACACAGACACAGACAGACACAGACAGACACAGACAGACACACACACACAGACAGACAGACACACACACAGACAGACAGACAGACACAGACAGACACAGACACACACAGACACACACAGACACACACAGACACACACAGACACACACAGACACACACACACACACACACAGACACACAGACACAGACACAGACACACAGACACACACACACAGACACACACACACAGACACACACACACAGACACACAAACCCACACACACAGACACACACACACAGACACACACACACAGACACACACACACAGACACACACACACAGACACACAGACACACAAACCCACACACACAGACACACAAACACACACACACAGACACACAAACACACACACACAGACACACAAACCCACACACACACACAAACACACTTTTCCCTTCAGCTTGAACCATTAGGATCTCTTCACTTGCTGTTCTGGTCTACATTCTACTCACTCACAGACAACAGCTGCTGGGGGTAATGGGAGAGCTGGCGTCCTTAACGTTGTAGGAAGAGGTTTTAGGTTCATATTCGGTCTTTGAAGGTTACTGTACAAAGCAGCATGCAACAGATTAGTGAGGGGAGAACACTCCTCTTTCCTGCAACACTACATACCCGCCTGGAATCCCTCTCACACTTCACATTCACCATATTTTCCTACACAGGAAGGCTCCCCTTTAAAAGCATAATGCAAACTCATGAATCCCTAATTTGCACATACAGGAAAAAGCAAATGGGCACAACCTGTCATCTTCTCCCGACCCCCAACTGCCATCCAACACCATCACTTCTATTTGAAAATAAGTTGCTCGTGGCACAGATGGACACCTAGCCCATGTCAGTAGACAGACACAGGCAGACTGTTTTGCTGCCTCTATTTAAATACTTTACAAGTACTCAGAATTCTGAAATCAGACGTAAGTGCCACAGTGCAAAAGCCCTACCTTTCCATCGTTTTCATCTTGGTTCGGAGTCTGCGGGCTTCTTCCTTTGCAGCTTTGAACTCATCTTGCTGCTGCTCCAAATATTTCAATTGTTTCTGCAAAACAAATGAGGAAAATTTAACCTTGGACGTGAAAAAAATTCTCATTGCGACAACCAGAAGTTGCATTTAATTTTGCATCATTCTTTGCGATTATAAGATTACGCATTTTATATTGGAAAGTATACTAGCCTCAAAATGTACATCATTCACTACAAATCAACAAGGCATTGAGAACGTAGACTATCACAATAATGAAATAAGTAGATGCTCTAAACATCACAATCCAAATATAATACCTTTCGTGATTACGAGAGTTCAAAGGGTGATGGCAGGAGAAAAAAATACAGCTATGTAACCAACTAACCATAGCAACAGATACTCGTATACAAGGTTCATTTCTTCACTATCGGTCATCAAAGATGGAGACAGCTCTGGGGTTATACAGGGATAAAGTCCTGTTTATAGCCCAAGCACTTGACACAGCTGGTAGAAGATGGGTGTGCCCAACCTTAGCATGGCAGACTAGGATCCATACAGCCACAACCTCTGAGGAGGGTGCATGTGTGAGTGCGTGCACGCACGAGGGTACATGTCAGACTGTGAGCACGCAAGTATCTGTTTGCATGTGTGTGTGTGGTTCATATTACATTATCGAAAGATAATGTAATCGAACGGCAGAAACATCGAATCGGACGCATTTCAAAACTTTTATTGTGGGGGCTGCGCTCCCCACACCCCCTCGTTAAATATATATTCCAACAGTGAGGAAAGGGCAAATATCCCAATCTTCACTGTACTGCGATTCCACAATACGAAATTCAAAATGCGGACATTTCGACGTTTTGGTCATTCGATTTAGTTATCTTTCGATAACATAATAGGAACCAGTGTGTGTGTGCGCACGCGACTGCGAGAGTGTGTGTGTTTGTTTAGGAGGTACACTGTATGCCAATGAAGCAAAAAAAAAACTATCAGACCTCCCCCCACTCTGAAAATAAGAGATTTTGAAACAGGGAATCATAATTATTGCAAAGCCTTCAGAGCACTCCCTACACGAGCTCATCAATTGAAGACGCAAGCCACGATGATCTGCTCAAAATCTTTACTCTGCCAATAGAAGATGGTGGGATCTGCCTGTGAAGCTCTTCCACTGCATGGCATCTTTGAAATTATCACAACAACAAAGCAAAGTATCAACCAACTAAGGGTTGGCATAATGGTTAAGGTGCTTACCTCACAGACAAAAGGTACAGGGCTTGAATTTTTTGGGAAGCATGGCTAGGCTTATAAAGGCTCCAGTGGTTGTAAGCCTAGTATGAACATATACACACACACACACATATATATATATATATATATATATATATATATATATATACACACACATACATAATATATGCTTTAAGTTCTCACAATGTACTCTCCCATTCTGTTCCAACGGGATGCAGAATGTAGATGCAATGAGACAAGTTATGCCCATGTAATCTAAGAACATACTAGGCAAGAGATCACAGGGGTCATAAAATGGCTACTCATTTACACCTTTAAGCAGACAAACTTAAAAGTTCTTGCCACTTTTTTCAAGCACTTTAACAGTGCTCACCTCACAAACGGAGTAGGGCTATACATGATAACCCAGCTACCATAATACGAAACACAGCAAAAACAAATTCCCAACAGGGAAAGAAAACTTGGAAAATGAAGAAAAAAATCCCAACGACGACCTGGAACACACCAGCTTTATTGACAACAATACGTTCCTTCGACTAAGAGCTTTCGCCAGTAATTGGCTTCATCAGAAAGCCTCTTACCGACGCAGCTTATGATGCACCACAAGCCGCATGCATGGCGGCTTACTAAATGCCTCACTCTAGCGTTTTTCGCCATTTTGGCCCCTTAGTCTCTTCCCTGTTATTGCAGAGGTGCTGGTGGTGCGTCATAAGCTGTCGGTAAGAGGTTTTCTTTAACTCTGATGAAGCCAATTACTGGCGAAAGCGCTTAGTCAAAGGAATGTATTGTTGTCAATAAAGCTGGTGTGTTCCAGGTCGTTGTTGGAATTTTTTTCTTCATTAACCCAGCTACCATGCCTAGTCTTACAGGTAGACTAAGTAGCACTTTGTTTGACCTGTAGTGGTAACTTATTCCATCGGCTAGGAATAAGCCATGTTACGAACTGATCTCTTCAGCAAGTCTTGTTTATTTGTAGGTCCAGATTTAAGTCCTTAGTGCGAGTGTCTGTACAGCCACTGGTTTTGGGAAGAAACAGGTTATGAAAATAGGACTGGGTCTATCTTAGCTGAAAAGCAAGACAAAGATCACCTGACAGCACCCTTGCAAGCTACCAAGTAGGAGGACAGTTGTGTACTCCCATCATGGTAGCTGATGGATTTTATACCTTTAATTCTCTTGGTTAGAAATCTTTGGAACCTTTCCAGTTAAACAATATGCTTGGATTTGTACATACCAAAGAGGGCATTGTATTCAATGATGACAGTCTAATAAGGGAAGACTACAGTGGTAGGACGACGACTTTGGATCTTCAAGATATTACATTGGAAATTAACTGGGCCAGATAGAAGGATTTACCTCCTGTGGTGGAAACATAATGATCGACGAAGAAAAAGCTATCCACATAAGTACCCAGGTCTCTTACGAATGTCTGAAAAGGAGTACCATTTTTATTATATAAGGTGAAAAAGTACAGTTGTGTACACTTACCATAAATGTAGATGTTCGAATGTATTCACTGTTGCAGTCATCACATTTGGGTTATCTGCCTGCATGTAGCCCTCAGCGGCCTGAATACCAGAGTCTTGGGATTTCTGTGTCGGATGCTGTCGCTTCTTCCATGACGTCAGGTCATCAGGGGTATAAAACATGCAGCAGACGTCATTACGTCAGTTTTTCCTTGCCCCAGATGTCAGGTGCCCCCAAAATGGGAAGCAATTACATGGTATGGAACACCCCCAGCAAAATCAAATACATATAAGAGGTGCCAAACAAAGAAGCTAAGTAGAAGTAAAGAGAAGGCAGGGGACTGCAGTGATGGTAACCAGGACTGCAACAGTGAATACACTTGAACATCTACATTTATGTAAGTGTACACAACTGTACTATGCTCTTCATGTTTCACTGTTGCAAGTCATTACATTTCGGTTGATTCCCAAAGCTAAGGTCTGGAGGATGTAGTTAAGAAGTATTAGGGCTGGCAATCAGGCCCTGTAAAACTGCTGTGGCAAATCCAGCTCTGGATTTAGAGAAGATAGGTAGGTGGTAGTGCTTGCTGAAAGTGTGTACAGAGCTCCAGGTTGCAGCTTCCAGGATGTCCCTAGTAGGGACCCCCCTGAAAAATGCTGCGGAGGTTGATGTAGCCCTAGTGGAATGTGTTCTGATTCCCTGTGGGGTAGGTGTCCCATGGTGTTTGTAGCAGAAATGGATGCAGTGCGCTATCCATTTAGAAATGGTTTGCTTTGAAATGGTCTTGCCCTCTGCCCCTGCAGCAAAGCTGACTAGCAGCTGGTCAGATTTTTCTGAAAGGCTTAATCCTGTCCATATAGAACCTGAGCTACCTGTGCATGTCCAGGGAGTGCAGGATCCTTTCCCCTTTATTCTGAGGATTAGGGAAAAAAGTAGGCAAATGAATGGATTGGTTTAAAGCCACACTAGATACCACCTTGGGCATAAAAGATGGGTTTGGTCCTGAGGGAAACCCTGTCCCCATGGAAAATAATGAAGGGTTCCACAGCCATAAGGGCCTGCAATTCAGACACTCTTTCTTGCTGAAGTGATGGGTAGAAGTAAAGCAGTCTTCCATGAGAGGAATTTTAGCTCTGCTGTAGCAGCAGGTTCAAAGGGCGGAAGCGTGAGCTTTTCCAATACAAAGTTAAGGTCCCAGGCAGGAGTGGGAGATCTCCTGGGGGGGGGGGGGGGGGTCTTAAATTTTTTGTTCCCCTCAGGAACTGTTTTATCAGATGATGAGAGAAAAGGGGTGGCTCAGTATTATAATGAGCTGATATGGCAGAGGCATGAATCTTAATAGAAGAGAAAGACAGGTCTTTGTGGAGCATTTCTGTTAAGTAATCTAGTATATGAAGTTGGGCACAGTTGCGTCCATTCCCTGAGACTGACTCCAGGAGCATAATCTTTTCCACTTTTCCGATTAGGACTTTCTAGTACTAGGCCTCCTTGCCTCAAGAATGACACCCAGCACCTGCTTACTGACAACTCTTGGTGGAGAAGTCAGTGGATGAGCCAGGCTGCTAGGTTCAGGGTCTGTAGCTGAGGGTGCAGAATCTGGCTCTCCTGCTGGGAACAGCAGGGAAGGAGTGTGAGGCAGGTGCCATGGTGGCAGACTGTCAGACTGTGCAAAAGAGGGTACCAGTGCTGGCGTGGCCAGTATGGTGCAATCAGGATTGTCCTTTGCTTGTCCTGTTTGAACTTTAGTAGAACCTTCGATAGGAGGGGCAGAGGGGAAAAGGCATAGACTGAGAGGTTTTCCCAGGTGAAGGACAGGGCCATCCATTTTCCAAGCTTGGCTGTGGGGAGTTCTGGTGCAATATTTGCTCAACTGATAGTTCTGAGGGGAAGCAAAAAGGTCCACCTCTGATGTCCCCCACCTGTTCCTTAAAAGCTTGAATATTTTGGGTTCCAGTTTCCACTCGTGTGGGTCCATGAGATTTCTGCTTAAGTCATCTGCCAATGAATTTAGTTTGCCTGGCAGGAATTGAGCTTGTAGGTGCACTTGGCTGCTTAAGGCTGTGTTCCACAGAGCCATGGCTAATCTGCAGACTGGGTAGGAATGGGGTCCCTCCCTGCTTGTTTATGTACCACATAACTGTGGTGTTGTCTGTTTAACAAATAGTTGTCCTGGAAGAATAAGGCCTTTGAAGGATGTCAGAGCATTCTGTACAGCTAACATTTCTTTGTGATTGATATTCAGGTGCATTTGCTTTGGGTTCCATTTGCCCTAAATGCACTGCCCTGACATGTGAGCCCCCCATGCATAGTCTTATGCGTCTGTTAGGGTTTGGGTGGCAAGGGGTAGAGTGGAAGAGAGTCCCTTGTTGTTGTTGCAGGCCTCTGCTCACCAAAGGAACTCTGCCCTTAGACAAGGAATGATGGGAGTCATTGTTTCCAGGACCCTGAGAATGCTGACACCAGAGACTTTTTAGGTACCATTGAAGTTTCCTCATATGCAGCCTTGCATATGGAATTAATAGAATGCAAAAGGCCATAAACCCCAGGGCTTGCAGTATTTTTCTTGCAGATAGCCGGGTTTTGGTGGCCAGTAGACTGAAGTCGTTTGTCAAATAAATGTGTTTCTCTGGAGTGAGGAATGCCATCTGGGAAGTTGTGTTCAAGCTTGCGCCCAGGAATACAATCTGTTGGCTGGACACCAGCTGTGATTTCCTTTCATTGATGGTGTACCCCAGTGAAATTAGAAGTCTCTTTACAAATGCCAGGTGCTGTAGTAGCAAGTCCTGACTGTCCGCCTGAATCGGGTAATTGTCCAAGTATGGGTAAATTTCAATTCCTCTCTGCCTGCAATATGCAATGGCTGGAGCTAGGCACTTTGTGAATACCCTGGGCGCAGTAGATAAGCCAAAGGGAAGTGCAGAGAAAGTACAGTTGTGTACACTTACCATAAATGTAGATGTTCAAGTGTATTTCACTGTTGCAGTCATTACATTTGGGTAATCTGCTGGCAGGTTGCCCTCAGTCGGCCTGAATAACAAAGTCTTGGGGCCTGCATCGGTTGCTGTCTCCTCTTCCATGACATCAGGTCGTCAGGGGTATAAAACATGCAGCCACCATTTTATTCAGTTTTCCTTGCCCCAGATGTCAGGTGCCCCCCAAATGGGGAGCAAAAAAAAAAAAAAAAAAAAAAATATATATATATATATATATGTAAACAGAAATATAAATGTAAATGCATTTTTAGCAATATAAACTTTACCTTCATCTAAAAGCAAATACACCCCAAAGGCTTTAGAATATAGTAAAGGAAAGAGAAGTTATAGAAAAGGGGGATGGCAGGTGGGTAACCCGGACTGCAACAGTGAATACACTCATCTACATAAGTGTACACAAATGTACTATGTTCTTCGTGTTTCACTGTTGCAGTCATTACCTTTGGGCAGAATCCCAAAGCTATGGATGGGAGGATGGAACCAGATAGTATTAGGAGTGGCTAAAAGACCTTGCAGAACTGCAGTGGTAAAGCCTGCCCTGGATTTGGAGAAGAGAGGCAAATGATAATGGTTTGTGAAGATATGAACCGAGCTCCAAGTAGCAGCTTCTAGAATGTCTTTGGTTGGAACTCCTCTGAGAAAAGCTGTTGAGGTAGAGGCAGCCCTGGTGGAATGTGACCTGATCCCTTGGGCACATGTTTACCATGGTGCAAGTAGCAGAAACGAATGCAGTGGCTTATCCACTTAGAAATAGTCTGCTTTGATATAGCCTTCCCCTCTGATCCTGCAGCAAATGCCACCAGTAGCTTCTCAGACTTTCTTAGAGATTTGGTCCTGTTTAAGCAGAATCTTAGTTGTCTGTGTACATCCAATGAATGCAGAATCCGCTCCCCCTTGTTCTGTGGATTTGGGTAAAAAGTTGGCAGGTGAATTGTTTAGTTAGGGCCACACTGGATACCACCTTAGGCATAAAAGAAGGATTGGTCCTGAGGGACACCTTGTCCGGGTAAAATGTAATAAAAGGCTCCACAGCCATGAGAGCCTGTAGTTCTGATAACCCTTCTTGCTGAAGTGATTGCCAATAGGAAAGCTGTTTTCCAAGATAAAATTTTTATATCTGCAGTAGCTGCTGGTTCAAAAGGAGGCAGGGTGAGTTTTTTCAGCACAAAATTGAGGCCCCATGCAGGAGTTTGTGATCTTCTGGGAGGCCTTAAATTTTTGGCCCCTCTAAGATACTGTTTAAGCAGAGGATGAGAAAAGAGGGGAGGCTCCGTGTTGTAATGGGCCGAGATGGCACAGGCATGAATTTGTATTGAAGAAAAAGATAGGCCCTTGTCAAGCATCTCAGGCCAGCTCCCTTGGAGCTTTTCTCCCCGGGCCTCAGCTGAAAATGGACATGCATCCAGTCGGACTATCCCGGTCAACAAATGTAAAATAAAATAAAATAAAAAAAAATAAATAAAAAATCTGAGGGATATTTGGTTTTGCTGAGTCCGTCCCTTGTGCTTGGTTCCAAGCACAGAATCCCTTCCATTTATCAGCATAAGACTTTCTAGTACTAGGCCTTCTGGCTTCCACAATGACAACCATCACAGATTTACTGAGAGGTGTTGTTTGAATAATTAAATGATCAGCCATGCTGCGAGGTTCAGAGTTTGGAGCGGTGTGTGCAGAATTTGATTGTTCTGCTGAGACAGTAGATGAGGTCTGAGGCAAGTACCAAGGAGGGAGTTGAGACATATTCCTTAGAACTGGGTACCAGTGCTGGCGAGGCCAGACCGGAGCAATTAGGATCATCTTTGGTTTTTCCTGTCCGACCTTTAGCAGGACCTTGGAGAGAAGAGGCAGACGGGGAAAAGCATAGACTGATAGGTTTTTCCAACTGAAAGATACGGCATCCACTTTCCATGCTTGTCTGTGATACGTCCTTGAGCAGAATTTGTCCAGTTGATAATTTTGGGGAGAGGCAAATAGATCTATGTCTGATCTCCCCCATTTCTGTGTTACCATGCTGAAGATTTGTGGATCCAGTTCCCACTCGTGCGGGTCCATAAGATTTCTGCTTAGGTCAGCTGCCAGATCATTTTGTTTTCTTGGCAGGAATTGAGCTTGAAGATATATTTGGTAAATTAAAGCTGTGTTCCACAATGCCATGGCTAGTCTGCAAAGGGGGTAGGAATGTGTACCCCCCTGCTTGTTTATGTACCACATAAACGTGGCGTTGTCCGTCTTTATCGGTAGTTGTCCTGGATGAAGTAAGTCTTTGAAGGCTGTCAGAGCATTCTGAACAGCTAGCATCTCTTTCCGGTTGATATGCAGATGCATTTGTTTTCGGCTTCATTTGCCCAAGCATAGTCTGATGAGTCTGTAGTTAGGGTTTGGGTGGCAGGGGTTAGAGTGAATGACAGTCCCCTATTTTGGTGAAATGTCTCTGCCCACCAAAGAAACTCCTGTTGTAGGCAGGGAATGACAGGAATCATTGTTTCCAGACTGTGACAATGTTGACTCCATAAACTTTTTAGATACCACTGTAGTTTCTTCATATGCAGTCTTGCATATGGAATTAGTAGAATGCAGGATGCCATGAACCCCAAAGCCTGCAGAATTTGTCTTTTAGATAACTGGGTTTTTGTTGCCATCTGTTTGAAGTATGTTGTCAGTTGCCTTTGTCTGGCATAAGGTAAGCCATCTGGGCAGTTGTATTCAAGTTTGCACCCAGGAATGTAATTATTTGAGAGGGTAGCAGTTGGGATTTCTTTTCGTTTATTGTGTACACTAGGCATGTTAGAAGCCTTTTCACAAACGCCAGATGTTGAAGAAGAGTGTCCTTGTTCTCCTGCTTGAATGAGACAGTCGCCCAGATAAGGATAAATTTGTATGCTTCTTTGTCTGCAGAATGCAATTACTGGTGCCAGGCACTTTGTAAAGACCCTGGGTGCAGTAGATAAGCCAAAAGGCAGTGCAGAGAATTGGTAATGCAAAAAACCTGCCTTGAAGCGGAGGTATCTTCTGCACAATTCCCTTATTGGGATATGCAGGTATGCCTCTTAAGTCTAGAGTCACTAACCAAGTGTTCCTGCCCAGCATGAGCAGTAGCTGTTGTAAAGTCAGCATTTTGAATTTTGGAATGTCCAGGAACGTGTTCAAAATCGATAAGTCCAGTACTGGATGCCAGGCATTGTCTTTTCTAGGTACCAGGAAAAGTATTGAATAAAAACCTTGTCCTTTTTCCTTTTCTGGTACTGGTTGAATAGCCCCCATTATTCATGAGTGACATAACTTGTTTCTGAGCCTCTGCCCTTTGATTTTGTGGCAGATCTGGCCAACCGTTTGGAATTGGCAAAGTATGGAAATGAAATCTGTACCCCTGGGATACTAGGTTTAATACCCACTTGTCCTGGGTAATTAACTGCCAATTTTGAGCATGAAGTGCTAATTTTCCCCTCAAGGGGGCTGCCAAAAGATAAATGCTTGGTGAAGGTAGAGGAAAGTCATTGAGACTGCTTACTGTAGGGTTGTGCTTTGTTTCCTCCAGATTTGGAGGTGGAGGCACCCCATTACTTTGACCTGTAAGAACCCTTTGATGGGTATCTAGAGCCTTTTGAGCGCCTGGATTTGCTTTGGGGGGCTCTGTTGGACACATGAAAGGACCAATTTTTAGTAGGCCAGTGCCTACTGAACCTGGGTGGCTGCACTTGTAAGAAATCTTTTACAGTTTGCATAGATTTAGCTTTGACTTCCATTTTTTTTAAAACCTCTTCTGCCTTGAGTATCAAGCTGCAAAGGGGCATCCAACAATTTAGCTTTAACATGATCAAGCAGATTTTGTTCCTTGAGCCAGGCATGCCTTCTAATCACAGATCCAGTAACTGTGGCCCTGCAAGAGGCCTCCAAGGAATCAAAACCACATTGCAAAGTATGCTTTCCAACCTGTTCTGCTGAATGCAATAACTCCTGTAATTCTTTATTTTCCACACAATCAGAAATCAACATAATTTTCTGTTTCAATAAGCCCATAACATGCTGTTGATATTTAAACATATGAAACTGGCAGTTTAAGGCCCTAATTGCCAAGGTTGCAGATGTATAAACCTTCTTTCCCCCATCTATCCAGCGCCCTGGAATCTCTATCAGAGGGGGTAGGATTTTTGGTTGTAGAGGCCTTTGCACCTTTGGGACCCTGTGAGATAGTCTCAGGATCAGCAGCAGGATTTTTCAATAGAAATTTGTGGAAGTCAGGAACCCTGTAATATCTGTCTGGCTTACTAGGAGCCGGAGGTAGGGAATCAGGAGGCATGCTTGATTCCGAAAACACATCATCCAGAATGTCTATACAGGAGATATTGCCAAAGGCCTATGCTGAGGAAGAAGAAGGAAATCCTTAAGCCTCTTTTTTGATTCAGAGAAATCCTGACTTTCCCAATGAAAATGTTCCCTTAAAGTATGCAAGGTTTCTCCAAAAGAATAATCCTCAGGACAAGATGCAGATGGGATAGATTCGTCTGCATCAGAATCCTCATAGGGTGGAATAGAAAATTCCTGATCAGAAGAAATGGAAACCTGATCTGAAGATTCATAATCAGTGTCTTGCCTAAGCCTCTTAGCAAGGGGGGGTTGGGAGCCTCTTAGCGGGGGGGGTTGGGAGCCCCTGATCAATGTAATTAAGTCCTCAGCCATTTTGATAATCTGTTTTTTAGGCATAGGGGCCTGAGCACGTGGGCTCATGCGTCTTATTTTAGACATAGATGATGTTTTAGATCTTGTTTTTGAGGCTGGCGTCGGTTTTATATAAAAATGTTGAGGCCTGAAAACACCCTCAGAAGTCGGTGCCTGCTCAGCGGCTCCAGACCCGTCCAAGGGAGACACATCCGCGGGTTCAATACTCTGAGAATCTTGCGGCATACCGGACTCCGCATGGGTCTTGGTAGAGGCCTGCGACTCAAAAGTAGTGGGTATCAGGGGCTGAGAAAGCGCCTCAATGAGTACCGGCGAACAGGCGACTGGCTTAGAAGTTTTGGCGTCAGTTTTGGACCTTGACGGTCTGTGTCTATCTTTTTCTTTACATTTTTTGTGAACTCCAGTAGTCAGATTGCTAACCGACGACATTTCAGGGTAATTAAATCTGGATCCAAAATATTTAGAAGCAAAAATATACCTACGCTTAATAGTGCGTTGTTAAATCTAGCACAAAACCGACAGCAAGGCATGTTATGATCTGGGCCTAGGCAAGGAATACAGTACAAATGAAAATCCTTATAAGGTATTTGCTTCCCACAAGTAATGCAATTATTGCGTCGGCTGCATGTTTTATACCCCTGACAACCTGACGTCATGGAAGAAGAGACAGCAACTGACGCAGGACCCAATACTTTGTTATTCAGGCCAACTAAGGGCAACCTGCCAGCAGATTACCCAAACGTAATGACTGCAACAGTGAAACACGAAAAACATCTGATAGTGCATAGAGCCTGCTCTGAAGCGCAGGCATTTCCTGCAAGATTCCCTTATGGGAATGTGCAGATAAGCTTCTTTTAAGTCTAGGGTTGCTAGCCAGGAGTCCTTGGCTAGTATAGGAAGCAGCTGTTGGAGAGTAAGCATTTTGAATTTTGGAACCACCAGAAAGTGGTTGAGAATAGACAGATCCAGGATAGAACGCCCATAGTTTTCTTTTCTGGGAACAGAAAGTCTGAAATAAAATCCTTGTCCCCTTTGTGCTGTTGGGACAGGTTGAACAGCCTTGATACTGAGAAGAGAAAGTACTTGCTTTTGGGCCTCTGCCCACTGGTTTGGGGGAAGGTCTGACCATCTGCTTAGGGTTGGGAGTGAGTGGAACTGGAATCTGTATCCCTGGGAATCTGTATCCCTGGGAAACAATGTTTAAGACCCATCTGTCTTGGTAATGCATTCCCAGTTTTTGGCATGCAGGGCACGTTTCCCTCCTAAAGGTGCAAGTACTTGGGCAAGGCTTGGAAGAGTTAAGTACAAGTCATTGCGCCATTTTAGCATAGGCTAGTGGCTTACTACTCCCTGTTTTGGACATGGGAGCACTCCACTGCTTAGATCTGTGCATAACCCGTGACTGAATTCTTTTTGGTCTGCTGCCCCTGGGCTTGGACTGAAGGCCTGGAAGAAACTGGAAAGGACCAGTTTTTCGAAGGCCAATGCCTACTGAATCTAGGCGGCTGTACTTGTAAGAAATCTTTAACAGTTTGCATAGATTTAGCTTTCTCCTCTATCCTTTTGAGGACGACTTCTGCTTTATTCCCAAATAGATGCTCTTGGTTTAATGGTGCATCTAGCAATTTTGCTTTGACATGATCTGGCAAGTTTTGTTCCTTAAGCCAAGCATGCCTTCTAAGAACAGACCCAGTGACAGCAGCCCTGCAAGATGCTTCTAAGGCATCAAACCCACATTGCAAATTATGTTTACCAACTTGGTTAGCAGAATGCATCAACTCTTGCAAATCTTTGTGTTCTGCACACTCAGGAATCAACATAATTTTCTGTTCAATTAGTTCCATAATATGCTGCTGATACTTTAACATATGAACTGGCAATTCAAAGCCCTAATGGCCAGACTAGCAGAGGTGTATACTTTCTTACCCCATCTGTCTAAAGCCCTGGAATCCCTGTCCAAAGGGGTAGGATTTTTGGCAGTTGTAGCCTTAATGCCTTTAGGTCTCTGAGAAATGGTCTCTGGATCTACAGAAGGATTCTTAAAAAGGAATTTGTGGGAGTCAGGTACTCTGTAGTACCTGTCCAGTTTCCCGGGAACTGGAGGCGAAGTATCAGGGGTAATGCTAGATTCCAAGAAGACATCTACAAGACATCTACAATTTCCAGAACAGGAGGGATAGCTAGAGGCCTGTGCTGTAGCAAGTTTAAAAATTCCCTTAGTCTCCTTTTTGGACTGAGAGTAGTCCTGGCTCTCCCAGCGGAAATGCTCTCCAAGGGTATGCAGGGTTTCACCAAAAGAAAAATCTTCTGGAGGGGAAGCAGAGGGAATGGAGTCCTCTGCATCAGAATCCTCATAGGTAGATATGGCAATCAGAGGGATCAGAAGAATCAGAAGGAAAATCATTTCTAAGTCTTTATGGGGGGAAGGCTGGCTTCCCCTAATTAATGTAATGAGATTTTCAGCCATTCTAAGCATTTGTTTTTGTGGCCTGTGGGCCTAAGAATGTGCTTTGGTCGTCTGTTTCCTACATGTAGTGTGAACTTTAGGCCTGAGAAATTTGGTATTTTTCATTTGAAATGAAGTAGTCTGTTTAATGTGAAGATTGGAAGGCCTGAATACACCCTCAGAAGCCGGTGCCTGCACAGCGGCTCCGAACCTATCCAAGGTAGAGACATCCGCAGGTTCCACAGTCTAAGAAGCATCTTGCGGCATATCGGACTCCGAATGGGTCTCAGTAGAGGCCTGCAAATCTGTAGAAACGGGTATCAGGGGCTGCGAAAGCATCTCACTAAGTACCGGCGGACTGGTGACTAGCTTAGCGGTAGGGTCGTCGACAGTTTTGGACCTATGCGGTCTGTCTCTGTCTTTATCCTTACGCTTTTTTGGAAAATCGGTAGTTGGATGGCTCATCGATGCCATTTCGGAGTACGGAGATTGAGAGCAAAAGAATTTAGCTACAAAAATTGCCCGACGACTAATAGTACGGGCGTTGAACAAGGCACAAAACCGACAGCGAGGGACGTCGTGGTCTGGGCCTAGATAGGTGATGCAGTAAGAATGAAAATCTCTGTGAGGTATTTGCTTTCCACAGACAAGACTATTATTAATTTTTTCTGACATCGGTTATAGCAAGAAAAAAGGATCCCCAACGGGGTACTTATGTTTTAGAAGACTTCAGGTCTGAAACTCGAAAAACGAAAATTTCAGGAGTAAGCCGACCGGCACTTGCGAACTGCTTCTGCTTCGGGCACCGCACGGCAAGAAAGACTGATGTAATGGCATCGGCTGCATGTTTTATACCTCTGATAACCTGACGTCATGGAAGAAGCAACAGCATCAGACGCAGAAATCCCAAGACTCTGGTATTCAGGCCAGCTGAGGGCTACCTGCAGGCAGATAACCCAAATGTGATGACTGCAACAGTGAAACACGAAGAACATCAACCTTTCTGCCAAACTCTATGCTGTACTTTTTTCACTTAACTTGAAACAATTTTTGAAGCACTATGAATGTATATATTCCAGTCCTTGCTGGAGCGGTTTTGTATCAGTGGTTGCGGTCATCAGCTTGGTCAACCACACTTCTGGGATATTGGCTTGGATGGCTGCAAAATAAATGCCAAACAGGAAAGAGCCCAGAACTGATACCTGTAGCCCCTACAAGTTACAAATTTCAGTTCATGGAGGGGGACCAGCAATCTTCATAACTTAGGATCTATTAGATAGCCAATGTGCGATCCAGCAATGTAGAACAATGTGGAAGTTTACATTAAGCGAACAAAGCGGAATTATCCGTAGACTTAACTTCCAACAGTTTTATCAAACAATGCTCAGAAGCAATTCAATGACTTGGAAAAGTATTTGAAGGGAAGCCTTTAAGAAGCAAAAATATTCAGTTAATTAATACGCTAGTCACTAGACGAGCTATGGACAGTCCTTGGAGTTTTTTAGGGTACATATTCATCTTATGGAAATCCACTTTAGATCCATATTTATAACTCTTAAGAATTTTAATTTTTCAGTTATTTAGATAATTCTGTCTGGCAGATTGAAGAGGGACATTGTAGGGTGGCAGTGGTGGTGCAGCGGTTAGTGTTGCACCTCACAGCAAGAGGTTCTCCAGCGTCTGGGGTGCCTTTTGTGCCGAGTCTGCATGTCCTCCCTGTGGCCGCGTGGGTTTCCTCCTGGTGCTCCGGTTTCCTACCACATCCCAAAGACATGCTATAGGTGGATTGGACACTCTAAATTGGCCCTAGGCGTGACTGCGTACATGTGTGTGCCTTCTGTGGAAGGTTGGGTGCTGGGCTGGCAACTCCACACCATAAAAACTCCACTGCCAATCATGAGCAGACAGGTATCTGCTGTCGCGACTCCTAACTGGGAAAAGCTGAACGAAGATTGAAGAGGGACATTGTCCAGTACAAGCACACCTACATCTGGACCTGGGTTGACTTCTCCATCACCCATGTATTAAATACAAATTCTTTCAACAAAGCAGATGATCCTGTAGCTGCTTTTCTTCGATTCACTGTACTGCAGATTATACCACTTTCTGCATGTACCTTTCATAAATGCTCAAGGATTTCTGTCATGATGGGGAGGACTGGTTTCTCCAGCCACACAATTTGCAGCCTAATTTGACATCAAATAAAGGCTTAATGTTAACTCCGTATAGAGGTTTCGTATGTTTGCTGATGCTTCTCCTGCAATGCCTTCTCTGCAATTGTTAGCTGCCTCTGCTTCACTCTGTTTACCCATGCCCTAAAGTTGCATGCCCACAGGATAAATCTCCATCGTGATCATTAATCGTTTTCCTGATGCTCAGATGAAACACGTGTACGCACAACTCCATACTTCACCTGAAGCAGCCTCATTATTTGGTCCAAGGACAACTTCAAGACCTTTCTACTCAGTACAGTTGAAGTGTTACAGTACGCCTTGTCCCCAGTCTCGTATATTTTATCCATAGTGTTTACTACAAGGGTCTCTTAATCCTGTCTGAGAATTCTGCTCAATAAATGCTCTACATGCAGTATGTAGTGCACAAAGTTGTCACCCTACTCAAGCATTCAATTACAGTACCCTCAAGTACATGTAATTACGAAAATTTGGATTTTTTTAATATACAGTTTAATAAAGGCTATAGCCATGTACACAGCACACATGGAGTTCTTCACCAAAAGAGCCTAGTCTAGGGCATTTTTCCGACCACTAGCACTAGTCTTAACAACACGAGTATCTGGTTATGCCTTTCTCACAATTTATTAGTCTGTGGAATGCACACAGTCTTATTTTTGGTGTTGGAATTTTCATCTCTCTCATGTTTTCATTGCCACTATATAACTTCTGGAACAATCCACAAACACTTCTCCAGGGAAGAAGAAAACATTTTAGTATTTCAGTAGTCTTTTTTGTGATCACATTCCTGCTTTGAAAAGGGTAAAATCAATCATGTAAACGAGCCATACATTTAATTCTATTTAATGCAAATCTATTGCATTTTACAGCAAATTTTATAAGTTCATAGGAGACCTCTAGGCTAACAGCTTAAGAGCCCTTACAAGCCTAGTCAATATAACCCAATTTTACCTAATATACAGCCTCTAGGGGTAAGAGGATGGCATTGGTTTGTGCCTATGCCTTCAGTATGTTACAGACTACCCTTGTCCACAAGGGACCTAGGCACAACCCTATGTCAGTTCCATAACCATCTTAGGCTTACTACCTTTTATAGGTTCATAGGTAGGTAATAGGCTATCAGCCCAAGGGCCTATGTAATCCTAGCCAACAAGGTTCCCTGGCTTACGCCACCCAAGAAAGTTATGCAGGTTTTACAGCTGTTAAAAGTTTCACTGCGAGAGAGATGTATTCAAACTGCCTATGAATGTTTTGCTTTGCTGCATTTGTCAATAATTCCTGACTACCAAAACATCACTTTCAGGACTGTCTCAGTGTTAAAACAGTAATGCCCTGATGTTAATTCGAGCCCACTGCTTTGTCATTTCTAATGCCTTGAACAGCTCCAGCTTATTTTGACATCATACCATGCTAAAAAGGGACTACCTTCTGCAATTACATTTGTTTCAATCTGCTGTTTTGTCTAACAAAATTTCACTGGAACGGTTGCTTTTTTGATGAATTTACAACCATTCACAAACCCGAAAATTGTGGAAGTTGGTTTGTGGGTTATGTTAAGTTCACATCATTATTTTAATTCCCTAATTTAATTAACTAGCTGGTTTCCCTCACATACAATGAATGGACACAGCCAGTGACAACAAAGCAAAGGATTCTGCAATAATATTTTTAATAGGCTATACTGAGGCCAGCATGACATTTCAGTGTAAAGTTTCCTCATCTAAAGGGATTTTGATACCAAAACATGGTGCACAAAATGCTACACATCATTTCTGCCCCATCAGTGAATGTTTTTGTCGGGGGGGGGGGGGGGGGCTTTTTAAAACACCAATTTGACTATAATCATGTAATTGAGAGCAAAATGGTAACTTTAACCTCAGTGACATCAATGTAAGGAAAGCGCGAGTGAGTCCATAGACTTTAATGGGCACTTTATGCTACCCTTAACACAGCAATGTCCTTAAAAGATGCACTGAACATATTTTGACTGTGGTTTAATTAAAAAGTTTACAAAGCTTTTTTATTTAGAAAACGCTCAAATTTATAAGACACGAGAACAATACAAATACAGCTTGGCACTTAACCCAGTAGATGCCACAATATACCTACAAATAAGACCAATACACTAACTTCACAAGCATGTGTGGACACAGTTTTTTGACCAGCGAAATGTGGTCTAACAAAAGTACAGTTTTGTACCTACCATAAATGTAGATGTTCGAGTGCTAATACAGCTGCAGTCATAACAGATGGGTTCTCCTGCAGTCAGGCGGGTCCTCGGTCGGCCGAATTCCAAAGTCTAGGTCCGGCATCGGTTATCGTCGCTTCTTCCCTGACGTCAGTGCGACAGGGGTATAAAAGAACCAGCCGACGCCATTTTCTTCAGTTTTTCTTGCCCCAGATGTCAGGTGCCCCCAGAAGGAAGGCAATACATAAATTTGTGTAAAAAAGCAATGTCATATAATCAAAATACATTAGTTGCAAGCAAATACACCATAAAAGAATACCCCAGTCAGGTAGTATGAGGAGATGTTAGCCAATAGGCCTGTCCCCAGAGGGGAAGGAGGGAGGGAAACCTGGACTGCAGCTGTATTAGCACTCGAACATCTACATTTATGGTAGGTACAAAACTGTACTATGTTCATCGTGCATACAGCTGCAGTCATAACAGATGGGTAGAATCCCAAAGCTAAGAAAGGGGTGGTAGGTACTAGTTGGAACTAGGAGGAGCCAGGATGCCCTGCAAGACTGCATTGGCAAAGCCTGCTCTAGTTTTGGAGTATAATGGTAGGTGGTAGTGCTTGGAGAAGGTATGCACAGAACTCCAAGTGGCTGCTTCCAAAATATCTTTGGTAGGAACTCCTCTGAGGAAAGCTGCAGAGGTAGGTGTGGCCCTTGTGGAGTGAGATCTGATGCCTGCAGGTACAGTTTTGCCATGAAAAGAGTAACAAAAGCGTATGCAGTGGGCTATCCATTTTGAGATTGTCTGTTTGGAAATAGGCTTCTCTTGAGCTCCTATAGCATAGGACACAAAGAGCTGTTCTGATTTTCTGAAAAGCTTTGTTCTGTCCAAATAATAATGCAGTTGTCTGTGGATGTCCAAGGAATGTAATAATCTCTCCCCTTTGTTTTGAGGATTAGGATAAAAGGTAGGTAAGTGTATAGCCTGATTCAAAGCTACCCTGGATACCACTTTTGGCGTAAAGGACGGGTTGGTTCGTAAGGAAACTCTGTCCTGATGGAAGATGATAAAAGGCTGCACAGCCATGAGGGCTTGTAGTTCCGAAACCCTACGAGCTGAAGTAATAGCCAGAAGGAAAGCTGTTTTCCATGACAAATATTGCAAATCTGTTGAGGCAGCTGGCTCAAAAGGAGGCAAGGTCAGCTTTTCTAGTATGAAATTGAGGTCCCAAGCAGGTATTGGTTGTTTCCTTGGGGGTTTTATATTCTTAGCCCCTCTGAGGAACTGTCTCAAGAGGGGGTGAGAGAATAAAGGTGGATCAGTGTTGTATTCTGCAGAAATGGCTGAGGCATGGATTTTGATGGAGGAGAATGAAAGTCCACTGCTTAGCAGTTCAGCTAGATACTGTAATATTTGAGGTAAATTCAGTTTTCCAGGATTCTGGCCCTTTTTCTCATTCCAGGCACAAAACCGCTTCCATTTTGCGGTGTAGGCTTTTCTAGTAGACGGCCTTCTGGCCTCCAAAATGACATCCTGCACCTCCTTGGAGAGTGGGGTCTGTTGTGATGTTAAGGAATCTTCCATGCGGCCAGATTGAGTGTTTTCAGCTGACTGTGAAGAGTTTTGAAGCTGTGCTGAGTCAGAAGAAGAGGCATTAGAGGTAGGGTCCATGGTGGGGAATGCGTCAGGCTCCTCAGGAGTGGGTACCAGTGTTGTCTTGGCCAGTCTGGAGCAATGAGAATCATCTTTGGTCTGTCTGCTCTGGTTTTTAATAGAACTTTGGGCAGCAGAGGAAGAGATGGAAAGGCATAAACTGTCATTGTTGTCCAACTGAAAGAGAGAGCGTCCACTCTCCAGGCCTTTGGATGAAAAGTCCTTGAGCAGAATTTTGTCAATTGGTGATTTTTGTGGGAGGCAAAGAGATCTATGTCTGGCCTGCCCCATGCTTGAATTATTTCTGTAAAAACTTGAGGATGCAACTTCCATTCGTGTGGATCTGTCACATTTCTGCTTAGGTTGTCTGCCAGCATGTTTTCCTTGCCTGGCAAGTACTGTGCTTGAAGCTCGATTTGTAATTCCAGAGCCATGTTCCAAAGTGACATGGCCAGTCTGCATAGGGGGTATGAATGGGTTCCTCCCTGTTTGTTTATGTACCACATTACGGTCGTGTTGTCTGTCCTTATCAATAGTTGACCTGGATGCAGAAGGTCTTTGAAAGCTATAATAGCATTTATTACTGCTAGCATTTCCTTTTGATTGATGTGAAGGTGTTTTTCTTTTTGGGACCATTTGCCTTGAATGCACCGATCTGTCATGTGCGCCCCCCAGGCGTAGTCCGAGGCGTCTGTTGTGATGACTTGATTTGCTTGAGGCTTGCAGAATGGGAGACATGTGCTTGCTTGGCATGCTTGAGCCCACCACAGAAATTCCTTTTGAAGACATGGAATTAGTGGTATTATTGTTTCCAAACTGTGGCTGTGTTGAGACCATAGGTTTTTCAGGTACCATTGAAGTTTCCTCATATGCAGCTTTGCACATGGGATTAGTAGGATGCAAGAGGCCATGAATCCCAGAGCCTGCAGGATTTTCCTTGCAGTCAGCCTGGTAAAATCTGCTAGTGTTCTGAAGTATTGCGTTAGTTGCCCCTGCTTCTCTGGTGTGAGGTCGGCCATCTGGGTGTTTGTGTCCAAGTTGGCACCCAGGAAAATTATTTTCTGAGAGGGTATCAGCCTTGATTTCTTTTTGTTGACAGTGTATCCCAGAGAATTCAACAACATTATTACATAAGCCAGATGTTTCAGAAGAATGTGCTTGCTGTCCGCTTGGATCAGGCAGTCGTCCAAATATGGGTATATTTGTATCCCTTGAAGTCTGCAGTAGGCAATTACTGATGCCAGGCATTTCGTGAATACTCTGGGCGCAGTAGATAAGCCAAAGGGCAATGCAGAGAATTGATAATGGGTTGAACCTGCAAGAAATCTGAGGTATCTTCTGCAATTTTGTCTGATTGGGACATGCAGGTATGCCTCCTTGAGGTCCAATGTTACCAGCCAAGACTCCTTGCCCAGCATGGGAAGAAGCTGCTGTAAAGTGAGCATCTTGAATTTTGGTGCGAGTAAAAATGTGTTTAGGATGGATAGGTCCAAAATAGGTCTCCAATCTTTTCCCTTCCTTGGTACCAGGAATAGTCTGGAATAAAAGCCTTGACCTTGTTCGTGAGTAGGTACCTCTTGAATAGCTTTCATGTCCATGAGATCTGAAATCTGTTTTTGTGCCTCTGCCCTTTGATTGTGTGGCAGGTTTGGCATGCCTCTCATTTTTGGAAGGGTGTGAAAATGGAATCTGTAGCCTCTGTTTATAATGTCCAGGATCCATTTGTCTTTTGTGACAATATGCCAATTTTTTGAAAACAATGCCAGTTTTCCGCCTAAGGGTGCTGCCATTTGAGCCTTGCTTGGCATGCAAAGGGGAAAGTCATTGGGCTTGCTTTCTGAATGGCTGCGAACTATCCTCACCACCTCTTTGTGTAGGAGCTTGCCATTGTCTGCCTCTATACGATCCTTGAGATTGCCCTCTGCCCCTCGGGTGCCTGTATCTACCTCTTTGGGGTCTGTCCGTGGCTGGAAAGGACCAATTTTTGGAAGGCCAATTTCTACTGAAACGTGGAGGTTGTACCTGTAGAAAATCCTTCACTGTTTGCATTGATTTAGCTTTTTCCTCCATTTTCTTTAATACCTCTTCAGCTTTAACACCAAATAATACATCCTTTTGAAGAGGGGCATCTAGCAATTTAGCTTTGACATGATCTGGTAAGGTTTGTTCCTTGAGCCAGGCATATCTACGTATCACTGATCCTGTAACCGCAGCTCTACATGAGGCCTCTAGAGCATCAAAACCACATTGCAAGGTATGTTTACCCACTTGTTCTGCACTATGCATCAAATCCTGCAACTCCTTCAAGTCTGGTTGTTCAGGTTGTGACATTTTACTTCTCAATTGTGATAACAGAAACTGCTGGTACTTTAGCATATGGAACTGACAGTTTAATGCCCTCATGGTTAAGGTGGCCGAGGTATATACCTTTTTTCCCCACCTTTCTAAGGATCTGGAATCACTCTCGGAAAGTAATGGATTTTTAGCAGTGGAGGCCTTAATTCCTTTTGGACCCTGTGAGATAGTTTCTGGGTCAGCCGCATGGCTTTTGTATAAAAATTGGTGCGAGTCAGGAACCCGGTAGTACCTGTCAGGCTTGACAGGGGCTGGAGGTAAAGAATCCGGGTTAAGGCAGGCCTCCGAGTACACATCATCTAGTATGTCTAAGACAGGAGGTATAGCCAGAGGCCTGTGCTGAGGTAGCAAGAGAAAATCCCTAAGCCTTTTCTTTGAATCAGAGTACTCTTGGCCTTCCCAGTGGAAGTGTTCCCTTAAGGTATGCAAGGTTTCCCCAAATGAGTAATCCTCTTGGGGGGGGGGGGGACAGAGGGAATGGACTCCTCTGCATCAGAATCTTCAAAAGGGGAGTAAGAATGTTCCTGTTCATCAGAGTGCTCTGATATAATGGAGGCCTGGTCAGAGGAGGGGGATTCTTCCTCCACTCTGGGCCTTTTGTCTGGGGGGGGGGGTTGAGAACCCCTGATAAGATTAATTAAATCCTCAGCCATTTTGAGCATCTGTTTTTTAGGCATGGGGCCTGGAGAAAGGCCCTGTGTAGCTTGTCTCTTAGAATGCATGGCTGCTTTAGACTTAGTGAAAGCCTTGATGGAAAAAGAAGAGGAAGGTCTGAAGACACCTTGAGAGGAGGCAGACCTGTCTACATTTTGAGATTCACCACCAAGAGTGGCTTCGGTATCTGTAGTCTGGGTGTGGGCAGAGGAGCCAGCGACCTTGGGCACAGAAGACACCGCCAAAGAAGTGTCGTCGGTAGTCAGGGGCTGCGTAGGCGCCTCGCTGAGAACCGGACCACCTGTAGTCGGCTTTGGCGTGGTGTCGGTAGAGGCCGTGGACCTCGTGTGTCAGTCCTTATCTTTGCGTTTTTTAGACAAAACTGGAGTCAGAGTATCCGACGACATAATATAGTTAAATTTTTTGCCAAAATAATGCTGGGCGAACTCCGCCCAACATTTAATGGTGCGTTTATTGAATGTAGCACAAAAACGACAGACCGAGATGTCATGGTCTGGGCCTAAGCAAGGAATACAGAGGGAATGAAAATCCTTATGCGGTATTTGCTTCTCACATGAAATACAATTATTAACTTTGTCTGACATCGGTCTGAGGCAAGAAAAGTTTCAACGGGTACTTAGCTTTCAAGAAGACTTCGTTGCAAAATTTTCGTAATTTCAGGAGCTGGCCGACCGGCACTTGCGAACTGCTTCTGCTTCGGCACCGCTACGCAAGAAAGACTGAAGAAAATGGCGTCGGCTGGTTCTTTTATACCCCTGTCGCACTGACGTCAGGGAAGAAGCGACGACAACCGACGCCGGGCCTAGACTTTGGAATTCGGCCGACCGAGGACCCGCCTGACAGCAGGAGAACCCATCTGTTATGACTGCAGCTGTATGCACAATGAACATCAGCACAATTCCAAACAAATTTTTGGTCTGTAAAGATAAAAAAAATATCATGTTCTACCTGACGCCCCTGTTGCTGCTGCTATGACCTGTTTTCTCACTAAGAATACAATTAACAGCCAATTTCACAGATGCACAAATGAAATCTGAGCATACAGTAACAGCTGTTTGTATCTAATAACCACTCATTATTCACTGTTCAGCAACATAAAAGGCATTGAAGAGAAAGGACAGTTTTCTCAAGTCCATCAACATGACCTGCCATGGAACAGTAATCAATGGATGGTGTTGTCTGACTATGGATCACAAGAATGTACGTTTGACTTTTGTCTGGCTTGGTTGACAATGCTATCAGTCTACGAACTGTACATGATCAAGCTATAATTTCCCTTAGAAAAACCTTTAGTTTATCCTGGATTCAGGATCCTAGGCAGTGAAACATTTTCCTGCAATACATTTGCTTGGGGACACGTAGCTGAAGTCACATTCGGCTGCAGAACATGTGGCTTTTGCAAATTTCTTGTGGGCAAACAGCACTATGCCCACAGCTTCAATAAATAACTGCATGTGGGTAGGGGAAGCAATGTGTGTTGTGCGTGGTGTACAGTAGGTGCTTATGCAAGTACAACATGAAGTGTGCTACAGCATGGAGGAAATCCTGTATGCAACAGTAGTCACACTTATGCTTCACTATGTGGTTTAGTAATGTTCCCCAGACAGTCCACACGCACAGACCATTATAAAAGGCACTGCCCATTAGGCACTATATCGGTACTGCCATGCACATGCTCACTGGGCAGCCTGCTGCTGATGCCTGCCCTACTGCCTGCCATCTCTTGGTGCCTTGGAAGCCATGGACATTACTTTCTGCCTGTGCATTTGATTATTGAAACTGTTGGCATGGTGCTGAATGCTTCTCTTTGCCCACTGGGAATTTGCAACAGCCATGTGTCTCTGCAGCTGAATGTCACTTCAGTCATGTGTCCCAAACCAAATGTATTGGGGGCCTGAACCCGTTTATCCCTAACTGCATCATGGCTCGAGCCTCTGCAGGCATCTCCAAAACAGTGCTCTTATCCTCTGCCTGAAAGCATAAGATTCATTCTCAGAACTGTCTCTTTCCAAATCAGTAACATACCTCCAAACTTCTAACTTTTTTTCAGCTTTCAGACATTCATTACTTAACAGTAACTGAAGGCACCTTATTTGGAAAGCAACCTCAGCTACTATTTGCCACACATTTCCTTAGCAGGTTATACGTAACAGTGAAAACCACTTGACACAAACAAGCTGCTTTAGACATCTGCAGAATAACAGCAAAATTCATAGCGACACTGCCTCTAACAAAATATTCCTTCTTTACTCCATAGTTAAGAGTAAGGAAGTAACTCAAAATGTAATCAACACAAAAACAGTTAAATGACAAGACACAAACAGAAAATTTACAGTTAAAATAATCCACCCCAAAAATAATACATAGATAACAGTACATATATAAATAAATATGTTTCTACAAGGTACGACTAAAGTAAACAGGATCCAACTGCTATTACTGAATTAATATTGATATTTCACAAGGAAATGGTTCACAGTCTCAAGGATTTTTTCTTTTATTGCAACATTTATGTTGCTCCATGTATATGCTTGTATCTCGTCTTTCTCATAAAATTTGTCCCGTCTTTGGATAAAAAGTATCTTCAGACCACTTTACCCACCCAATTATCAAACAAAAAAAATATATAAACAAAACAAAAGTATATTCGTAAGAAAAGTGAAAATGGCTCAGATTTGTAATGAAAGCTCAAATTAACTTAATTCTGAGGGATGGAACTGTCAAATCTACCCAACAGGTAGTAAAGCCATGGGCTCTGGATCCTGCCGGGTAGTAAAGCCGTGTGTTCTGGATGCTGACAGGTAGTAAAAGCCGTGTGTTCTGGATGCTGACAGGTAGTAAAGCAGTGTGCTCTGGATCCTGGCGGGTAGTAAAGCAGTGTGCTCTGGATCCTGATGGGTAGTAAAGCAGTGTGCTCTGGATCCTTATGGGTAGTAAAGCAGTGTGCTCTGGATCCTGATGGGTAGTAAAGCAGTGTGCTCTGGATCCCGACAGGTAGTAAAGCAGTGTGGTCTGGATCCTGACGGGTAGTAAAGCAGTGTGCTCTGGATCCTGACGGGTAGTAAAGCAGTGTGCTCTGGATCCTGACAGGTAGTAAAGCAGTGTGCTCTGGATCCTGACAGGTAGTAAAGCAGTGTGCTCTGGATCCTGACAGGTAGTAAAGCAGTGTGCTCTGGATCCTGACGGGTAGTAAAGCCGTGTGCTCTGGATCCTGATGGGTAGTAAAGCCGTGTGCTCTGGATCCCGACAGGTAGTAAAGCAGTGTGCACTGGATCCTGATGGGTAGTAAAGCAGTGTGCACTGGATCCTGATGGGTAGTAAAGCAGTGTGCTCTGGATCCCGACAGGTAGTAAAGCAGTGTGCTCTGGATCCTGACGGGTAGTAAAGCAGTGTGCTCTGGATCCCGACAGGTAGTAAAGCAGTGTGCTCTGGATTAGAATTCACTCCTGAGGTTGCCAGCATTTTACAGAAACATGATGTGGACACTGATAAGGCCTGAGCATCAAAAACGTACACAACAGCAGAGCTAATCTTTAACATTTTCTTAAACAATTACTACCAAAAAAACTGACACCTGTATAGATTACGTAAATTGACTTTTTTTTTTTTTTAACCAGCAATGGAAAATATGTAATTAAGCATGCATATCTAAATGTGCAAAAGTTTACACACTTGTACAAAAAGATGCATGCACACATCTTCACACATACACTCATGCATGTGAACTTCAGATAAATGACTTAGAAATATAAACATTGCTTGCTTACTCTGAGGGCTGAGCACAGCATATCTGACTCGCCAAGCTCTTTCCTTAACGACTCAATAATTGCATTTCGTTGATCAAGGCTGTCTCGCAAGGTGTCAATAATAGACTGATATTCTCTTTTCTCCTTATCTGTTGAGAAACAACACATAAGTACAAATTAATTTATTTAAGCATTAAAACGTTCAGTTTACAGATACCAAATGATAACGCTGAATCTGAAACACTGAATTTGATAACATTATTCCTACTTACTTCAAGGCCTAGAACACATCAATTTTAGAGGCCCCAAAAGGCTATAAAATTTACCTCAAAAGAAAGTCTAAAAAATTACATGAACAAGGAACATATCTCTCATGATAATTTTGCTAAAACGTAATCTTTAAACTCTGACCACATCACAGCCAATATTCACAAAATGTTTCACACCTGCCTAAAAATCCTATTTCTATTTTAGTGTCACTGGGTTTAATAAAGTACCTACTCAGAAAGATATGTAGGCATATGCACTTAAAAGCAAAGCCCTGAATTTTGTAAAAACAAAGTGGGAGTGAAAAACAGATGGAAAGAAAACAAGCAAATCTGCCACAAAAGGTTGTTTACTTCAGCAACAGTGTAATTGCATAGTTAAACCATAAATGAAAGTTCACCATAACGATGCAACTATGTTGTCGGTTTTCATCATTCTTCACGATATGGGTTTTGGATCCGACCTTGGATCCAGCTTTGGCCACTTGCATAGACTTTGGCAATGTAGCTTGAGCTCTTACCCTTGCCCATGATCCCCTCTCCAACCTGGGTTACCGGAGATCGTGTTTGCCCTCTATTCCACCTGTTTTCCCACATCACAACACAGTAAGAAGGCAGTGGAACGACAAATCAAATTCCAGATGGACTAGAAGGAAAGGAAGAAAAAGGCTGCAGCTCATCGGAAAGGCAGGAGGGACAACACTCCTCAGGACATAACAGAAGTCCAAATGTTAATCTTTCACAAAGGAAGTGGGTTGGAGGGCGGGAGGTTGCAGAAGCATGAAAACACACACAGACGCATCATTATAATGAGTACGTAACTTTCATAACCAGATGTTGTCTTTATTGTCAGCTCCTCAAGTAATAGGACAGAGTCCACAGCTAGAGAAACATCAGGGTGTTCCTCAAGGAAGGATATTCTGGAGCATGGCAGAGCCAAATGCAAACCTATCACTAGGAAATATGTCCAGTTTGTAATGAGCAATATAAGGTATGCCTATTAGACCATGCTTCAGCTCCACGAACATCATATATGGAAGCTCTGTACCAGAAAGCATAGGATGTGGCCACAGATCCGGTACAATCAGCATTAGGCAGTTTAGGTAATGTTAATCTTTCCTTCCAATGAACAAATAAAATGCAGTCAGTGAACCAATTAGCCAAATTAACTTTGAGACTACCTTGCCCAATTTGGCTTTGTAAAAGGAAACAAATAGCTGATCCGATTTTCTGAAATCTTTGTTTCTGTGGAGACAGAATTTAAGCTTTCTGTGAACATCCAACATGTGCCGCAAATATTCTTCTTTGTTTGACTTATTTGGAAAGAAAATAGGAAGGTGGACTGACTTGATCTATAGCAGTTTCTGAAGCCACCTTAGGTAAAAAGGAAGGACTAGTATGAAGGGGACATCCTGTCCTTGTGAAAGATCAGATACGACAGATGGGAACAGACAGCCTAGAGTTCTTATACCCACCTGGCCATTGTGATCACAACCAGAAAAATGGTTTTCCAAGAGAAAAAGTCCACCTTAGCAGACGGCTCAAAGGAGTACCGAGTCAGAGCTTAAAGTAGTATTGTTAAATGCCATATAGAAGTAGGAACTCTAACAGGCAGCAACAGCAAGAAGGTACCATTGAGAAAGGATTTACATAGTCTTGATGTCAAGGACAAACTGTTTTCTCCTATGTGAAAATTAAAGACAACTGCAAGTTGGAGCATTATCCCATTATGATAAAATAACTAATAGCTCCGCTATTGAAATGGAGGCAGGAAAATCAAGGGTAGCTGGAACAGGTACTGAAAATGGGTCTAGTGTTTGCAGAGCCCAAACGGAAAGTTTTTTCCATTTGCTCTTTTAAATCTTTCTAGCAGAATCCTTCTGAGAGGATGTGTCGAATTGGGGAAGAAAGCTTTGAATTTCTGTTCACCACTGGAAGTGGAAAAACTATACAGTTAACTTGAGCAACCAAATGTCTGGAAGAGTCATCCCCTGATGGCTGAGACAGTAGATCCAAAGATGGACCCAACACCCCTGGCTTTTCCACTGAGACTTTCTGAAGAAATTTGGGAATGAGAGGAATGGGAGGAAAGGCATAAAGACCAGGGGGCTGATCATGAATCAGAGTCTGTCAGTGATCCCCCCACTAGCGGGATCAGAAAGAAGTACCTGCTGAACTTGGAGGCAAGAGTGGAAGTGAAGAGGACACAGCACGATCGGCCCCACTGAAGAAAAATCATTTCAACCACTACAGCGTTGAGAGACCACTAATGAGGGAGCACAATCTACCTGCACAGTTTGTCTGCTTATGGACTTCCCTGGGATATGTGCTGTCAAAAAGAAAGCAACCAGAACAGATCACCCACTGCCATACTCTCAATGCCTCTCGACACAATGGGTAGGATCAGATTCCCCCCAGTTTGTTGATGTACCAGACTACAGACATATTGTCTGTCTGAACAGCAACTATCCCTGGAGGGACAGCATCATGAAATGCATGTAATGTTAATAGGACTGCTCTCCCTTTCCTGGAAACTGATAAGACTAACCTCCAAATGAGACCAAGTTCCCTGGAGTATCCTTCCCAAGTAATGCCCTCCCAATCTAGCTGGGAGATGCCTGTAGTCACTGTGGTTTGGGGAGCTGGAAGGTTAAAAGGGGGACCCTGAGAAACTTATTTTGTGGTGATCCACCAGGCTCTGTGTTCTGTGCAATAACTGTAATCCACATCAGTGTTTTCATGGGATATTACTGCAAGCATCCACTGCAGTACCCTTGTGTAATACACCTTGCTAAAGGTATTACAGTTATGGAAACTGCCATAGATCCAAGAAGATGCACTACTAACCCTGCTGGAGGAGAGGGAGGAAATGAAAAAGACAATGTGGTATGCTTGCTGGTAAGTTTGCGATCTGTGCCACCATATTCAAACAAGCACCAATGAACTCCAGGACTTGCATGAGTAACAGCTAAGACTTAACATAGCTCACTGTGATTCCCAGTTGAAGACATAATAGGCGCAAGTAGTCCCTGGCTTGAATCAGTAGAAGGTTGGTGGGAGCAGATGAGCCAGTCAACAAGATACAGAAATACCAGGAATCCTAGTGATCTCAAGTGAGCTGCGACCACTGCCATGCACCTGGTGAACACCCTGGGGGCTGTGGTGAGGCCAAAGGGCAGGGCCCTGAACTGGTAATGACGGTCTCCCAGTTAGAAGTGTAGGCATCTCCTGGATCACCTCTCTATTTTGATGTGATAGTATGCATCCTGGAGATCTTTCAGAATAACCAGTATGCATCCTGGAGATCTTTCAGCATACCCAGTATGCATCCTGGAGATCTTTCAGCAAACCCAATCATCTTTGTGCAACAGAATGGATTGAACCATGACTATTCGGAACTTAGAATGTTTGATGAATTGATTCAAGTCTCCGAGATCCAAGATTGGTCTTGGGTCCCAGTTTTTCTTTGGCACCAAAAAAAACATGGAGTAAGTTCCAAATCCATGCGGCTCTAGGAGGGTCATTTGGATGACTCTTTGCCAGTAGTTTTTCCATTTCTGCAGCTAGTACATTCCTTTGACTGGGTAGAACATTGGAAATTTTTCTGGGCCAAATGTGGCAGCCTCTGGATATTATCCTCGACACCCAAGTATCTTTGGTGATGGCTGTCCAAGAATCTTGGTGCATGGATAGATGCCCTCCTGACTGCCTCAAGGCGCAGCAGTCAGGCAAACTTTCAAGAGGGCAGAAAAGGCTCCTCAGAGAAAAGACCTCTGAAGCCTTGGTGTTGCAGGCCTCTTCTGTCATGTGGGAGATGTCTACTGTTAGTTTTCCTCTGCCAGGACGGAGGGGGACCTGTTCCCAAAGGAGTCCTGGGAAGACCCTTGCAACTTGCAGAACCAAATCTTCCTACCCCCTTTCTGGTTCCATGAAAAGGTCCTTTGAGGGGTTTAGAAGCATATCCCTATGGCAGATAATGTCTTCCCATCCTGCTCACTCCTAGACAGAGTTTCTTTCACCTTAGGGCCAAATAAGGTGGATTCATCAAAGGAAGCACAGATGAATGATGACTTGAAGGGCTCCACAAAATCAAATGTGCATCCAAGCATGCAGTCTCATGGCAATTCCTGAACCCACTACTCTCGAAGCTCCCTCCAAGGCATGAGAAATCAGCCTCACAGAGAAACTGAAAGGGACTGTAGGGTGGCCAGTTTCAAAGAAACAATCTTGTCTTCCTCAGGCATGTACCCTGTGAACTTGTTCAAGTCTCTCAGAAATCCAGTTCCATATGCCAAACAGTTCAGTGATCTCATGGCAAAGGTCACTGAAGCATAAATGCATTTCCCAAAGTCTAGCATCCTGGACTCTGTTTGGGGGATGGACAGATGCATTCTGTTCGGCAAGTTGCTTCTTGGTGGCAGCTGCTACCACTACAGAATCTACTGGGGCATGATCCTTTGGCACCACCAGGTATTTGCATTTTGGGATTGCCTCTGTGCCATCCAGATCCTTCCAAGCCTGGATGGAAATCATTCCACCATCTCATCCACTGGTAGGACTACCCAGGAAGTAGCAGAGCCAGCTCCAAAAACCGCAAAAAAAGAAAAGTTGTGTAAAAATCTTACCATAACCATAGATGCCCTTCTCGTCCATGTTGCAGTATTCTGCATATGGGTTTACCCTTCAGTCTTGCGTACGTATGACCAGTATCCAAAAGCTATCAGTCTCTCTGTGGTGAGTGAGATGTCTGACCGTAGGCAAGATTTCGTGGGCCATAAAGGTGACATCGGCACTCACCAGCCCTCAGAACAGAAACCCCAGGAAGGGAAATCATTTGCTGACAGGAGGGGAGGGAGGGAAGGAATACTGCAACAGGGAAGAGAAGGACATCTATGTTTATGGTAAGATTTTACACAACTTCTCTATGTCCTTCTGTTCCCATGTTGCAGTATTCTGCATATGGATGAGTGCCAAAGCTCACTGAGATTGGGGTGGTGGTCTAGAGGCAGATTCCAGGAATCCATAAAAGATAGCCCTGGTGAACCCTGCCCTGGAACTGGAGAGGTGGTCAAGTTTGTAGTGTGTTTGGTGAAGGTGTGAACCTGAAGACCAAGTAGCAGCTTCCAGGATAGAAGAGGTATTCAGGCCCTTGAAGACACCTGAAGAGGCTATTGCTCTTGTGGAATGAGCCTTAATTGTACCCTGCAGAGACTTATCATGGAATTGGTAACAGAAGGTGATGGCCTTGGAGATCCAAGTAGAAATAGTCTGCTTGGTCACAGTCTTCCCCAGGGCTCTGGGGTGAAAGGATACAAAAATTTGGTCAGCCTGTCTGATAGGCTTGGTATGGTGCAGGTAGGATCTGATTTGCCCGTGTACATCCAGGAAATGCAGCACACACTCACTGTCTCCTTGTGGGTTTGGGAAAAAAGGCAGGTAGGTGTATGGCCTGATTGAGGGACAGGTCATTAACTACCTTGGGCATGAAGGATGGGTTAGTCCTGATAGAGTGACCCTGTCCTTGTGAAAAACGAGGAATAGCCATAAGGGCTTGGAGTTCAGACACTCTTCTGGCTGAAGTTAGGGCCACTAACAGAATAGTTTTCTTGGTTAAATGCTTTAACGAAGCTTTATCAGCTGGCTCAAAGGGCAGTAGCATAAGCTTCTCGAGCACGTAGTTAAGACCCCAAAGGCAGGGGAGAAGGTTTCCTGGGGGTCCTAAGGTGAAATACTCCCTTGAAGAAGAGATTTTTAAGGAAGTCTGGATGCTAATGGCGGATCCAGAGGCAGGCATGCAGAAAAAGCAGACAGATGGGCTTTGATGGAAGAATAAGCCAATCCAGTCTTTAGTAGCTCACACAAACAGGACAGCACTAGAGGGGTTTCGCTGAGAAGAGGGTCCAGCTGTCGTTTATGACACCACATAGTGAAACGTTTCCACTTATGATTTCCATGTATTTGGTTTCCTGGCTTCCTGCAGGGCACTGACCACGTCCTCATTGTAAAGGTGTCTGAATGGGATCCTATCAGCCACAGTGTTAGGTGCAGAAGCTGCCACTGTAGATGGATTAGTGACCCTTTGTTCTGTGTGAAAAGGTCCACTCTGGGGGGTAACTTGTGGTGACTGCCCCTGGACAAGTGAAGGGGTAAGAGGAACCAGTGCTGTCTGGGCCAGTAGGGAGTCACCAGCAAGATTTTTGGGTTGTCCTACTGAATTTTTAGCAGTACCTTTTAAATGAGTGGGAAGGGGGGAATGCATATAGATATTTCCCCTTCCAGAAAATTGAGAAGGCATCTTTTGCCAGTGCCTGTGGTTCTGGTGCAAAAGCCAAGAAGTTGCCTGTTGATGGTGGAGGCAAACAGGTCTATTTGAGGTATACCCCACTTGTGGACCAGGACCAGGAAGACATCTCTGTGAAGCATCCAGTCGTAGGTGTTTGTGCTGGTTCTGCTCAAATAATCTGCCTGTGTGTTGTGGAGAGAGGGAATGTAGGTCGCCTATAGGGTGATTCCCTCTGAGGTGACCAATTCCACAACCAAAAGGGCTAGTCTGCAGACCAGGTAGCACTTGGATCCCCCTGCTTGTTGATATACCACAGTAGAGTGGTGGTGTCTGTGTATATCAGAAGTGGCCCCTTTTGTAAGAAAGGGAGAAATGCCTGGAGGGCTAGAAGGATTGCCCTCATCTCTCTGGCATTGATGTGTTCTGATTTGAGGTGCTGTGGCCAAAGGCCCTGCACCGGTCGGTCGCCGAGGGTTGCTCCTCACCCCAGGTCTGAGGCGTCTGTGTGAATGACCTGAGTGGTTGAGGTGGTTGGACAGGAAGACCCAGGTTGTGGTTAATCTGAGCCAACCACCATCATATTTCCTTTTTCAAGCAGGGAAGAAAGGGCACAATGTGCTCCAGAGGCTGGTTGTGTTGCTTCCAGACTGACCGAAGGTACCACTGTAACAGTCTCATGTGCAGTCTTGCTAAAGGAAGCACGGGTATGGTGGCTCCCCATGTAGCCCAGACGTTTGAGGTACTGCCTTGCACTCAACTCTGTGGAGTGAAGGACCTGGAGAAGGTGTTCTGTCAAGGAACTCACTTTTGGTGGGGGGTAGGTATGCCTCCATGAGATCTGAGCGGATCCTGCACCCAAGGAATACAATGTCTTGTGTTGGTTGAAGATGGGATTTTGGTAGGTTTATCTGAAATCCCAGTGATTGAAGGAGGGTCACCATGAACTGGATGTGCCCTTGAAGGGTTTTCTTGGCTGGCAGCCTGGATCAGCATGTCATCCAGGTAGGGGAATATCTGTATTCCCTTTGTCCTACAGTAAGCCATCACAGGTGCCATGCATTTGATGAAGACTCTGGGTGCAGTGGAGAGTCCAAAGGGCAAGGCAAGCCATCACAGGTGTCATGCATTTGATGAAGGCTCTGGGTGCAGTGGAGAGTCCAAAGGGCAAGGCAGAGAATGGCAAGTTTGAGGTACCCACCAAGAATCTCAAGCATTTCCTGTGGGAGGCTTGATTGGGATGTGGAGGTAAGCATCCTTTATATCTAAAGTAGCCAGGAATTCTTATGTCATAATGAGAGGGAAAAGGGGGGGGGGGGGCAGAGTTAGCATTTTGAAAGTCGGGACCTTTAGAAAAAGATTGAGATAGGAGAGGTCTAGAATGGGTCTCCAGGGTCCGCCCTTCCTGGGGACCAGGAAGAGCCTTGAGTAGAATCATCTTACTTTTGCAGTAGAGGGGACTGTCTCTATGGTACCCTGATCTAACAGGGTCTGGACTACTGGTCGCAAGAGGTGCAGTTGCTGAACAGGTGGTCAAGGTATGCCTCACCCTATGGAAGGGGAGACCAGGGAATAAAGTAACCATTTTAAAGTATGGACAAGACCCACTTGTCTGAGATGAGATGGGTCCAAACAAGGAGACAGTGAGAGAGGCGAGCGGACAGTGGTATAGACGAAGGTGGCAGAGGTGGCAGGTAGACAGATGCTACCTGCCCTGTCCTGAAAGGGGGGTCCTCTGGCTAAATTGCGCAGGAGTGGGTACCAGTGTCGGCGAGGCCAGTCTGGAGCAATTAGAATCATTTTTGGTTTGTCCTGTCTGACTTTTAGTAGGACTTTGGAGAGCAGAGGCAGAGGGGGAAAAGCATAGACTGATAGGTTTTTCCAGCTGAATGACAGAGCATCCACTTTCCAAGCTTTTTTGTGATGAATTCTTGTGCAGAATTTGTCCAATTGATAGTTCTGGGGAGAGGTAAAAAGATCTATGTCTGGGCTCCCCCATTTGCGTGTCAACATGTTGAAAACTTGTGGTTCCAGTTTCCATTCGTGTGAGTCCATAAGATTTCTGCTTAGTTCGTCTGCCAGACTATTTAGTTTTCTTGGCAGGAACTGACTTGTAGATGTGTATAATAAATCAAGGCCGTGTTCCACAATGCCATGGCTAGTCTGCAAAGGGGGTAGGAATGTGTACGCCCCTACTTGATTATGTACCACATGACTGTGGTGTTGTCTGTTTTTATCAGTAGTTGTCCTGGATGAAGGTAGTCTTTTGAAGGCTGTCACAGCTTTCTGTACAGCTAGCATCTCTTTCTGATTGATATGTAGGTGCATTTGATTTGGGCTCCATTTGCCCTGAATACATTTCCCTGCCAGATGTGCCCCCCAAGCATAGTCTGATGCATCTGTAGTTAGGGTTTGGGCAGCAGGGGGTGGAGTAAATGGCAGTCCCTTGTTTTGGTGACAGGCCTCTGCCCACCATAGGAACTCTAGCTGCAGGCAAGGTATAATAGGAATCATTGCTTCCAGGCTGTGACAATGTTGACTCCATAAACTTTTTAGGTACCACTGAAATTTCCTCATATGCAGATCTTGCATATGGAATTAGAATAATGCAGGAGACCATGAACCCCAAGGCCTGCAGAATTTGTCTTGCAGATAGCTGGGTTTTTGTGGCCACCTGTTTGAAGTAAGTCATCAATTGAATTTGCTTTTCTGGCGTAAGGTTAAGTCATCTGGGCAGTTGTATTCAAGCTTGCACCCAGGAATGTAATTTTTTGCGAGGGTACCAGTTGTGATTTCTTTTCGTTTATGGTGTACCCTAGACAAGTTAGAACCCTTTTTACAAACCCCAGATGCTTTAGAAGACTGTCCTTGTTTTCTGCTTGAATTAGACAATCGTCCAGGTATGGATAAATTTGAATATTTCTTTGTCTGCAAAATGCAATTACTGGTGCCAGGCACTTTGTGAAGACCCTGGGCGCAGTAGATAAGCCAAAGGGCAGTGCAGAGAAAGTACAGTTGAGTACACTTACCATAAATGTAGATGTTAGAGTGTATTCACTGTTGCAGTCATTACATTTGGGTAATCTGCTGGCAGGTTGCCCTCAGTCAGCCTGAATTTCAAAGTCCTGGGTCCTGCGTCATTTGCTGTCTCCTCTTCCATGACATCAGGTCGTCAGGGGTATAAAACAAGCAGCCGACGCCATTTTCTTTAGTTTTTCTTGCCCCAGATGTCAGGTGCCCCCAAAAAGGTAGGGAAAAAAAATATATATATATATATATATATATATATATATATATATATATATATATATATATAAACTATATATACATGCATCAATATAAACTTTACCTTCATCTACCAGCAAATACACCACATAGGTTGTAGAAGATAAAGGAAAGAAACTCCAGAGTGAAAGGGGGATGCAACAGTGAATACACTCGAACATCTACATTTATGGTAGTGTACACAACTGTGCTATGTTCTTCGTGTTTCACTGTTGCAGTCATTACATTTGGGAAGAATCCAAAAGCTATGGTTGGGAGGCTGGAGCTAAACAGCATTAGGTGCGGCTATAAGGCCCTGCACAACTGCAGTGGCAAAGCCTGCCCTGGACTTAGAGTAGAGAGGGAAATGATAATGCTTTGTAAAGGTGTGAACAGAACTCCAAGTAGCCGCCTCTAAAATGTCTTTGGTTGGTACTCCTCTGAGGAAGGCTGCTGAAGTGGCTGCTGCTCTGGTTGAATGTGGCCTAATGCCCTTAGGTACTGGCTTGCCATGTTGTGAATAGCAGAAACGAATGCAGTGGCCTATCCACTTTGAAATAGTCTGCTTTGAGATAGCCTTTCCTTGTGATCCTGCAGCATATGCCACTAGTAATTGCTCTGTCTTTCTGAAAGCTTTGGTTCTGTTCAAATAGAAGTGTAGCTGTCTGTGTATGTCCAAAGAATGCAGAATTCTCTCCCACTTATTCTGTGGGTTTGGATAAAAAGCTAGGCAGATGAATAGTTTGGTTAAGGGCCACACTGGACACTATCTTAGGCATAAATGTCGGGTTTGCCCTCAGAGAAACCCTGTCTGGATAAAAAAATGATAAAAGGTTCCACAGCCATGAGTGCCTGTAGCTCTGAGACCCATCTTGCAGACGTTATTGCTAGGAGCAGAGCTGCTTTCCAAGATAAAAACTTTATATCAGCTGTAGCGGCTGGCTAAAAAGGAGGCAGGGTGAGTTTTTCCAAGACATAATTGAGGTCCCATGCAGGAATTGGTGATCTCCTTGGAGGCCTTAAATTTTTGGCCCCTCTGAGGTACTGCCTTAATAAAGGATGAGAAAAGATTGGTGGCTCTGTATTGTAATGAGCCGAAATGGCAGAGGCATAAATTTTTATAGATGAAAAGGATAGGCCTTTGTCCAGCATCTCAGTCATGTATTGCAAAATCTGAGGAATATTTGGTACAGCTGTGTCAATTCCTTGTGCCTGGTTCCAAGCACAGAATCTCTTCCATTTTCCAGCATAGGATTTTCTAGTACTAGGCCTCCTGGCCTCCAAAATAACATCCATCACCTCTTTGGTGAGAGGTGTGTTTTGTATGACTACATTATCCGCCATGCTGCCAGATTTAAGGTCTTGAGTTGGCTGTGCAGGATCTGATTGTTCCGCTGGGACAGTAGATGGGGCACTTGAGGTAAGGTCCAGGCTGGGCACTGAGACAAGTTCCTTAGGATTGGATACCAGTACTGGCATGACCAGTCTGGGGCAATCAGTATCATTTTTGGCTTCTCCTGCCTGACCTTTGGGAGTACCTTGGGGAGGAGAGGCAGAGTTGGAAAGGCATATAATGTTAAGTTTTTCCAGCTGAAAGACAGGGCATCCACTTTCCATGCTTGTCTGTGTTAAGTCCTTGTGCAGAATCGCTTTACTTGGCAGTTGTGAGGTGAGGCAAACAAATCTATGCCCGGGCATCCCCATTTCCTTGTTACCATGCTGAAGACTTGTGGATCCAATTTCCACTCGAGGGGATCCATGAGGTTTCTGCTTAGTTCGTCTGCCAGAGTAGTTATCTTTCCTGGCAGGAATTGTGCCTGCAGATGCACTTGGTAAGTCAATGCTGTGTCCCACAAAGTCATGTCTATTCTGCAAAGGGGGTAAGAATGAGTGCCTCCCTGCTTGTTTATATACCACATGACCGTGGTGTTGTCTGTCTTTATCAGTAGTTGTCCTGGATGAAGTAGGTCCTTGAAGGCTGTCAGGGCATTTTGAACAGCTAGCATCTCTTTTTGATTGATATGTAGATGCATTTGGTTTGCGGACCATGTGCCTTGAATACATTTTCCTGCCATGTGGGCTCCCCAGGCATAATCCAATGCATCCGTTGTTGATGTCTGTGTGGCTGGGGGTAGAGTGAATGGCTGTCCCTTGTTCTGGTGACAGGCCTTCGCCCACCATCGAAACTCCTGTTGCAGGCAGGGAATGAGAGTAACTATTGTTTCCAGGCTGTGGCAATGTTGAGTCCAAACACTTTTAGGTACCATTGAAGTTTCCTCATATGCAGTCTTGCATATGGAATTAGTAGGATGCCATGAAGCCCAGATAACTGGGCCTTTGTTGCCAACATTTTGAAATAGGTAGTCAGTTGCCTTTGTTTGTCTGGCGTGAGATAAGCCATTTGGGCAGTTGTATTTAAACTTGCACTCAGGAATATTATCTCTTGAGAGGGTACTAGTTTTGATTTCTGTTAGTTGACTGTGTACCCTAGGCATGGTAGTAATCTCTTTACAAACACCAGATGCTGTAGTAGTATGTCCTTGTTCTCTGCTTGAATGAGGCAGTGGTCCAAGTAAGGATATATTTGTATTCCTCTTTGTCTGCAGAATGCAATTACTGGTGCCAGGCACTTTGTGAAGACCCTGGCCGCAGTAGATAAGCCAAAGGGCAGTGCAGAGAATTGGTAGTGCATTGAGCCAGCTTTGAATCTGAGGTATCTTCTGCATGTTTGCCTGATTGGGACATGCAGGTATGCCTCTTAGATCTAAAGTCACAAGCCAAGCCTTCTTGCCCAACATGGGCAGAAACTGCTGTAGAGTCAACATTTTGAATTTTGGAATATACAGATATGTGTTTAGAATAGATAGGTCCAGTATTGGTCTCCAGGCTTTGTCGTTTCTGGGTACCAAGAACAGTCTTGAATAAAATCCTTGTCCCTGCTCTTGCTCTGGTACTTGTTGAATGGCCCTCATGTCCATGAGGGATGAGACTTGTTTTTGTGCCTCTGCCCATTGATGTTTTGGCAGGTCTGGCCAACCGTTTACCCTTGGCAGGGTATGGAAGTGAAACTTGTAGCCTTGTGACACTATGTTTAAGACCCATTTGTCCTGGGTTATTATGTGCCAATCTTGAGAAAAAAAGTGCTAGTTTTCCCCCTAAAGGTGCTGCCAGAAGATAAGTGCTTGGCGCAGGCAGGGGGAAGTCATTGGGACTGTTTCCTGTATGGCTGTGATTTGTCTTCTCCAGTTTTGGAGGTAGAAGCACCCAATTGTTTAGACCTGTACTAACCTTGGGACTGGGATCTGCCTCTAGGGCGTCTGTATCTGTCCCTTTGTGGCCTGTCTGACACTGGAAAGGACTGATTCTTTGTAGGCCAGTGTCTGCTAAATCTTGGTGGCTGTACCTGTAAGAAATCCTTAACTGTTTGCATAGATTTAGCTTTGTCCTCCATTTTCTTTAACACCAAACAAAGCATCATGCTGTAATGGAGCATCTAATAATTTTGCTTTAACATGATCAGGTAGATTTTGTTCCTTTAACCAAGCATGCCTCCTAATGACAGAACCCGTAACTGCGGCCCTGCAGGAGGCCTCCAGAGAATCAAAACCACATTGCAAAGTATGCTTTCCAACTTGTTCAGCTGCATGCAATAATTCCTGCACTTTTGTTTTCTGCACATTCAGAATTTATCAACATTTTTTGTTTAAGCAGTGACATAATATATTGCTGATATTTGAGCATATGAAACTGACAATTTAAAGCCCTTATACCCAGGGTAGCAGAAGTGTAAATCTTTTTTCCCCATCTGTCCATTGCCCTGGAATCCCTGTCAGAGGGAGTAGGGTTTTTTTTGCAGTGGAAGCCTTGACCTCTTTGGGACCCTGAGAGAGAGTTTCTGGGTCAACAGCAGGGCTTTTGAAAAGGAATTTATGAGAGTCAGGAACCCTGTAGTACCTGTCCGGCTTAACAGGAGCTGGAGATAAGGAGTCAGGGGTCAGGCTGGACTCTGAAAATACATCATCTACAATGTCTAACACAGGTGGAATAGCTAGGGGCCTGGGCCTGTGTTGTGGTAGTAAAAGGAAGTCTCTGAGCCTTTTCTTAGATTCTGAATAATCTTGGCTCTCCCAGTGAAAATGCTCCCTCAAGGTATGTAAAGTTTCCCCAAAAGAATAATCCTCAGGAGGAGAGGCTGAAGGGATTGATTCTTCAGCATCAGAATCCTCATAGGGAGGAAGAGAGTATTCCTGATCAGAAGAGGAATCAGATGAAATGGAAACCTGATCTGAAGATTCATATTCTGTCTCTTGCCTAGGCCTCTTATCAGGAGGGGGATGGGAACCCCTGATCAAAGTAATTAGGTCTTCGGCCATTTTGAGCATCTGTTTTTTAGGCATGGAGGCCTGTCCATGAGGCTGTTGTACTTGTTTCTTTGTCTTTAAAGGTGCTTTAGTCTTTGCCTTTGAAGCTGAAGTCGTTTTAACATACAATTGTGTAGGTCTGAAAACACCCTCAGAAGCCGATGCCTGCTCAGCAGCTCCGGACCCATCTGAGGGAATAGCTTCCAAAGGTCCAATACCTTGAGCTTCCAGCGGCCTGGTCGACTCCACGTGGGTGTCGGTAGCGGCCTGTGAGTCTAAGGTAGCAGTAGTCAGGGGCTGCAAAGGCGCCTCACTGAGAACCGACGACTGGCTTAGAAGAAGCCTCGTCGGTTTTGGACCTCGGATGCCTGTCCTTTTCCTTGCGTTTCTTGCGAATTCCGGTAGTCGGATGGCTATCCGACGACATTGTATAGTTAAATCTTCTGCCAAAATAGTGAAATAGAAAATCGCACCGATGCGTAATAGTGCGTTGGTTAAATCTAGAACAAAACCGACAACTAGCAACGTCGTGGTCAGGGCCTAGGCAAGGAATACAGTAAGAATGCAAGTCCTTATGAGGTATTTGCTTCCCACAAGAAATAAAATTATTAAGTTTTTCTGACATCGGTCTGGAGCAAGAAAAAAAGTTTACCCAACGGGGTACTTAGCTTTTAGTGAAGACTTCAGATCTGAAATTCGAACATGAAAATCTCAGGAGTCGGCCGACCGGCACTTGCGAACTGCTTTTGCTTCAGGCACCGCGTGGCAAGAAAGACTGAAGAAAATGGCATCGGCTGCATCTTTTATACCCCTGGCGCACTGACGACAGGGAAGAGGTGACAGCAACCGACGCCGGACCTAGACTTTGGAATTCAGGCCGACTGAGGGTAGCCTGCCAGCAGGATAACCCAATTGTAATGACTGCAACAGTGAAACAAGAACAACATAGAATGCAGTGGCTTATCCACTTTGAAATAGTCTGCTTTGAAATAGCCTTTCCTTCTGATCCTGCAGCATATGTCACTAGTAATTGCTCAGTTTTTATTAGAGCTTTATTCCTGCTCAAGAAGAATCTTAGCTGTTTGTGTATGTCCAAGGAATGCAGAATTCTCTCCCCCTTGTTCTGCAGATTTGGATAAAAGATTGGCAGATGAATAGTTTGTTAAGAGCCACAGTGGAAACCACCTTGGGCATAAATGCTGGATTTGTCCTCAGAAACACCCTGTCTGGGTAAAATATGATAAAAGGCTCCACAGCCATGAGGGCCTATAGCTCTGAGACTCTTCTTGCTGAAGTAACTGCTAGTAGCAGAGCTGTTTTCTATGATAAGAACTTTATATCAGCCGTAGCAGCTGGTTCAAATGGAGGCAGGGTGAGCTTTTCCAACACATAATTGAGGTCCCATGCAGGTAATGGTAATCTTCTAGGAGGCCTTAGGTTTTTGGCTCCTCTAAGATACTGCTTTAGTAACGGATGAGAAAAGATTGGTGACTCTGTATTGTAATGAGCCGAAATGGCAGAGGCATGGATTTTAACTGATGAGAAAGATAGGCCTTTGTCAAGCATCTCAGTCAAGTATTGTAATATCCGAGGAATATTTGGTTCTGCTGCATCAGTTCCTTGTGCTTGATTGCAAGCACAGAATCTCTTCCATTTATCAGTATAAGATTTTCTAGTACTAGGCCTTCTGGCTTCCAAAATGACATCCATCACAGCTTTACTGAGAGGTGTTGTTTGTATGACTACATGATCAGCCATACTGCCAGGTTCAGTGTCTGGAGTTGATTGTGCAGGTTCTAATTGTTTTGCTGGGACAGTAGTTGAGGTCTTTGAGGTAAGGTCCACGCTGGGTATAGAGACAAGTTCCTTAGGATTGGGTACCAGTATTGGCGGGGCCAGTCCGGGGCAGTTAGTATCATCTTTGGTTTCTCTTGTCTGACTTTTAGGAGGACCTTGGGAAGAAGAGACAGAGGAGGAAAGGCGTAAACTGATATGTTTTTCCAACTGAAGGATAGGGCGTCCACTTTCCATGCTTGTCTGTGATAAGTCCTTGTGCAGAATATTTTCAATTGATAATTTTGAGGAGAGGCAAATAGATCTATGTCTGGGCGCCCCCATTTCTTTGTTATCATACTGAAGACTTGTGGATCTAGTTTCCACTCATGAGGATCCATAAGGTTTCTGCTTAAATAGTCTGCCAGAGTATTTTGTTTTCCTGGCAGGAAGTCAAAGCTGTGTCCCACAGTGCCATGGCTAATCTGCAAAGGGGAGTATGAGTGCGTGCCCCCAGCTTGTTTACATACCATGTGAACGTGGTGTTGTCCGTCTTTATCAGTAGTTGTCCTGGATGAAGTAAGTCCTTGAAGGCTGTCAGGGCATTTTGAACAGCTAGCATCTCTTTCTGGTTGATATGTAGATGCATTTGTTTTGGGGTTCATATGTTCTGAATGCATCTTCCTGCCATGTGGGCCCCCCCAGGCATAATCTGATGCATCTGTTGTTAAGGTTTGGCTGGCAGGGGGTAGAGTGAAGGCCCGTCCCATGTTTTGGTGACATGCCTTTGCCCACCATAGAAATTCCTGTTGTAGGCAGGGAAAGAGAGGAATCATTGTTTCCAGACTGTGACAATGTTGACTCCATACACATTTGAAGTACCACTGAAGTTTCCTCATATGCAGTCTTGCATATGGAATCAGTAGGATGCAGGATGCCATGAAGCCCAAAGCCTGCAGTATTTGTCTTGCAGATAACTGGGTCTTTGTTGCCATCAGTTTGAAGTAAGTAGTCAGTTGCCTTTGCTTGTCTGGAGTGAGGTAAGCCATCTGGGCAGTTGTACTCAAGCTTGCACCCAGGAATTTTATCTTTTGAGAGGGTACCAGTTGTGATTTTATTTCATTTATTGTGTACCCTAGGGCATGTTAAAAGCCTTTTCACAAACGCCAGGTGTTGAAGAAGAATATCCTTGTTCTCTGCTTGAATGAGACAGTCGTCCAAGTAAGGATATATTTGTATACTTCTTTGTCTGCAAAATGCAATTACTGGTGCCAGGCACTTTGTAAAGACCCTGGGCACAGTAGATAAGCCAAAGGGCAGTGCAGAGAATTGGTAATGCATTAAGCCAGCCTTGAATCTGAGGTATCTTCTGCATGATTGCCTTATTGGGACATGCAGGTATGCCTCTTTTAGGTCTAATATCACCAGCCAAGCATTCTTGCCCAGCATGGGCAGAAGCTGCTGCAAAGTCAGCATTTTGAAGTCCAGGTATATGTTCAAAATCGATAAATCCAGTATTGGTCGCCAGGCCTCGTCCTTTCTGGGTACCAAGAACAGCCTTTTGAGTAAAAACCTTGTCCTTTTTCCTGTTCTGGTACTGGCTGAATAGCCCCCATATCCATGAGGGACGTAACCTGTTTCTGTGCCTCTGCCCATTGATTTTATGGCAGATCTGGCCAACCATTTGCCATTGGCAGAGAATGGAAATGGAATCTGTATCCCTGTGATACTATGTTTAGCACCCACTTGTCCTGGGTTAACAACTGCCAATTTTGAGCAAAAAGTGCTACTTTTCCCCCTAAGGGTGCTGCCAAAAGATAAGTGCTTGGTGAAGGCAAAGGGGAAGTCATTAGGACTGTTTTCTGTAGGTTTGTGCTTTATCTCCTCCAGATTTGGATGTAGAAGTGTCCCATTGCTTTGACCTGTATGAATCTTGTGCCTGGTATCTGGAACCCTTAGGGCGTCTGGATTTGCCCCTTTGAGCTCTGTCTGACGCTGGAAAGGACTAATTTTTTGTAAGCCAGTGTCTACTGAATCTTGGTGGCTGCACTTGTAAGACATCTTTTACAGTTTGCATAGACTTTAGCTTTGTCTTCCATTTTCTTTAAAACCTCTTCTGCCTTAATACCAAACCGAGTATAAAGGTGCATCTAGTAATTTAGCTTTAACATGATCATGCAAATTTTGTTCCTTTAGCCAGGCATGCCTCCTAAGCACAGATCCAGTAACTGCGACCCTGCAGGAGGCCTCTAAGGAATCAAAACCACATTGCAAAGAATGCTTTCCAGCCTGTTCAGCTGCATGCAATAATTCCTGAAATTCTTTATTTTCTCCACATTCAGAAATCAACATTATTTTCTGTTTCAGCAATCCCATAACATGTTGCTGATACTTGAGCATATGAAACTGGCAGTTTATGGCCCTAATTGCCAAGGTTGCAGATGAATAAACCTTTTGTCCCCATCTACCCAGTGCCCTTGAATCTCTGTCAGAGGGGGTAGGATTTTTGGCTGTTGAGGCCTTAACTCCCTTTGGACCCTGTGAAATAGTTTCAGGATCTGCAGCAGGGTTTCTAAATAAAAATTTGTGAGAGTCAGGACCCTGTAATATCTGTCAGGCTTGCTGGGAGCCGGAGGTAAGGAGTCAGGGGTCAAGCTCGACTCCGAAAACACATCATCCACAATGTCTAAAACAGGGGGTATGGCTAAAGGCCTGTGCTGAGGGAGAAGAAGGAAATCCCTGAAACTCTTTTTTGATTCTGAGAAATCTTGACTCTACCAGTGAAAATACTCCCTCAAAGTATGCAAGTTTTCTCCAAATGAACAACCCTTAGGAGGTGATGCAGACGGTATAGACTCCTCTGCATCAGAATCCTCATAGGGAAGTATAGATAATTCCTGATCAGAAGAGGAATCAGAAGAAATAGAAACCTGATCTGAAGATTCATAATCAGTGTCTTGCCTAGGCCTCTTATATGGAGGGGGATGGGAACCCCTGATCAAGGTAATAAGGTCTTCAGCCATTTTGATCATCTGTTTTTTAGACATAGAGGCCTGTACACGCGGCTCATCGTTTTTTTTAGTTTTAGAAGTTGTTTTTGTCTTTGGTTTTGCAGCTGTCGTCGGTTTGATATAAAAATGGTGAGGCCTGAATACACCCTCAGAAGCCGGTGCCTGCTCAGTGGCTCCGGACCCATCCGAGGGAGATATATCCGTGGGTCCAATACTTTGAGTATCTTGCGGTATGCCGGACTCCAACTGGGTGTCGGCAGGGGCCTGCGACTCGAAAGTAGCGGGTATCAGGGGCTGCGAAAGTGCCTCACAGAGTACCGGCGTACCGGCGACTGGCTTAGGAGAAGCTTTGTCATTGGTTTTGGACCTCGACTGTCTCTCTCTGTCCTTTTCTTTGCGTTTTTTATGTACTCCGGTAGTCGGATTGCTATCCAACAACATTTCTGGGTAGTTAAATCTGTTTCCAAAATACTCTGAGGTAAAAATATACCGACGCTTAATAGTGAGTTGGTTAAATCTAGCACAAAACCGACAGCCAGGCACGTTATGATCAGGGCCTAGGCAAGGAATACAGTATAAATGGAAATCCTTATGATGTATTTACTTCCCACAAGTAATACAATTATTAACTTTTTCTGACTTGAGTATGGAGCAAGAAAAAAGTTTCCCCAATGGGGTACTTCGCTTTAGTGAAGACTTCAGTTCTGAAACTCAAACTCGAATATTTCAGGAGTCAGTCGACCGGCACTTGCTAAATGCTTCTGCTTCGGGCACAGCACGGCAAGAAAGACTAAAGAAAATGGTGTCGGCTGCTTGTTTTATACCCCTGATGACCTGACGTCATGGAAGAGGAGACAGCAACCAACGCAGGACCCAAGACTTTGGAATTCAGGCCGACTGAGGGCAACCTGCCAGCAGATTACCCAAATGTAATGACTGCAACAGTGAAACACGAAGAAAGTACAGTTTTGTACCTACCATAAATGTAGATGTCCGAACTGGATAGCATCTGCAGTCATAACAAGTGGGTTGTCCTGTCGTCAGGCAGCCCTGCAGTCGGCCGGATTCCAAAGTCCGGGTCCGGCTTCGGCTGATGTCGCACTCCACCCGACGTCATCTCTGTTGGTCTTCGGGTATAAAAGCATCAGCCGACGCCATTTTCCTCAGTGTTTCTTGCCCCAGATGCCAGTAGCCCTCTTGCAGGCTAAAATTTGGATAGATGCCAATGTTTCCAAATAGATAGAGGTAAACACAAAAATAAGCATATATGTACATATATACAAACAAATACACCATAAAGACTCCCCCAATAGCTAGCTATTAGGAGGGTAAACACCCTAGGAGTACCACAGAGGGAAGGAGGGAGGGTAATCCTGACTGCAGATGCTATCCAGTTCGGACATCTACATTTATGGTAGGTACAAAACTGTACTATGTCCTTCATGGATGCATCTGCAGTCATAACAAGTGGGTAGAATACCATAGCCAACTAGGGAGGAGGATAAAAGTAGATTATGGTGTGTTTAGGATCCCTTGCAGTACAGCAGTGGCAAATCCTGCTCGGGATCTGGAATATAGAGGCAAATTATAATGCTTGGCAAATGTATGCACGGAGGTCCAAGTAGCCGCCTCAATAATGTCTTTGGTTGCCACTCCTCGTAAGAAGGCTGTGGTAGTGGCTGTTGCCCTTGTAGAATGAGGTCTTATGTTCTGTGGAATTGGTTTTCCATGGAAGGAGTAACAGTATCGTATGCAATTTCCTATCCATTTGGAGATTGTCTGTTTGGAAATAGCTTTTCCTTCCCTTCCTGTTGCATAGGCTACAAAAAGTTGGTCAGTCTTTCTGCTATTTTTGTTCTGTCCAAGTAGTAGCGTAGCTGTCTATGTACATCCAAGGTATGCAGTATTCTTTCCCTCTGTTTTGTGGGTTGGGAAAGAAGGTAGGTAGGTGGATTGCCTGGTTTAAAGATACTCTGGATACCACCTTGGGCATAAATGTAGGATTAGTCCTCATGGACACTCTATCTTGGTGGAAGATTAGGAAGGGTTGCACTGCCATTAAGGCCTGTAGTTCTGAAACCCTCCTTGCTGAAGTAATTGCCAGTAGGAAAGCAGTTTTCCATGACAGGTGTTGTAGGTCTGCTGTTGCTGCTGGTTCAAAGGGTGATAGTGTCAACTTTTCTAGCACAAAGTTTAAATCCCAAGCTGGTAATGGTGGTTTCCTTGGAGGTTTTACATTCTTGATTCCTCTGAGGAACTGCCTGAGCAAAGGGTGCGAAAAACAGGTGGATCAAAGCTGTATTCTGCTGAAATAGCTGATGCATGTATCTTGATGGAGGAGTAGAACAGGCCTGAATGAAGAAGTTCGCCAGATACTCCAGAATGTTAGGCATATCTATGTTTGACACATCTTTTCCTCTTTCCGTACTCCAAATGACAAACCTTTTCCATTTTCCAGCATAGTTCCTTCTTGTTGAAGGTCTGCGTGCTTCAAGAATAATGTCTTTAACTCTTTGGGAAAGTTCTGGATTAGCTGCTGCTATGTGATGTTCCATGCAGTCAGTTGCAGCGTTTTAGGTTTGGATGTATGATGCTGTAGTTGTTCTGAGTTAACATCAAAGGCATCAGGGTATTGGCCACATATTGTTCCGAGACATGCTCTTCAGTAGTGGGTACCAGTGTTGTCTTGGCCAGTTTGGAGCTATCAGGATTATCCTTGGACGTTCTTCCTTGATTTTTAGTAGTACCTTGTGTATCAAAGGAAGAGGTGGGAATGCATATGCTGTTAGGCCTTTCCAGTTGAAGGAGAGTGAGTCCACTTTCCATGCTAGTGGGTGGAATGTCCTTGTGCAGAATTTTTGAGCTGGTGATTGAGAGGTGATGCGAATAGGTCTATCTGGCACATTACAAATTTCTTTGAGATGGTCTTGAAGATGTCCGGGTGCAGCTTCCATTCGTGGGCATCCGGGTGGTTCTGCTTAATATGTCTGCTAGAGTATTGTCTTTCCCCGGTACAAATATTGCCTGTAACTGAATGTTGTAGCTGAGTGCCAGGGTCCACAGCTCCAAGGTCATTCTGCATAGGGGGTATGAATGAGTGCCTCCCTGTTTGTTGATGTACCACATGACTGTGGTGTTGTCTGTCCTTATCATCAACTGGCCCTCTTTGAGGAATGGTTTGAACTTTTGGATTGCCAGTTTTACTGCCAGCATTTCTTTTAGATTGATGTGTAGGTGAAGTTGATCCTGTGTCCACAATCCTTGCACGCATTTGTCCAGCATGTGGGCCACCATCCTAGGTCTGAAGCGTCTGTTGTGATGGTCTGGCTTGGTTGACATCTGCGAAAGGGTAGGCCTGGGTTTGACTGGCATGCCTGAGCCCACCATAGGAACTCCTGTTTTAAGCATGGAATTAGTGGGATTTCTGTTTCTAGACTGTGTCTGTGTTGGGACCATAAATTCTTTAGGTACCACTGTAGTTTCCTCATATGTAGTCTGGCAAATGGGACCAAGATTATGCATGATGCCATGAAGCCCAAGGCTTGTAGAACTTTTCTTGCTGTTAACTTGTTCAGTTTTGTTAGTGCCAAGAAGTAAAGAGGAAGTTCTTTTTGTTTTTCTGTAGTCAGGAATGCCATTTGTTGTACTGTGTCCAATTCAGCCCAAGAATGTCCTTGTTTGGGATGGTATCAGCCTTGACTTTTGTAAATTGACTGTGTATCCCAGTCCTTGTAGCAAGTAAATGACCCTTTGTAAATCTGTTGTCAGCTTGCTTTTGTTGTCCCCTTGTAGTAGGCAGTCGTCCAGGTATGGGTAAATTTGAATTCCTGTAGTCTGCAATGGCGATTACTGATGCCAGGCATTTTGTGAATACTCTGGGCAGTAGATAAGCCAAAGGGCAATGCTGAGAATTGATAGTGCTCTGATCCTGCAAGAAATCTGAGGTATCTTCTGCAGATTGGTCGAATGGGGACGTGCAGGTATGCCTCCTTGAGATCTAGAGTTACCAGCCAAGACTCCTTGCCCAGCATGGGAAGAAGTTGCTGTAGGGTCAGCATTTTGAATTTTGGGACAATGATGTATGTATTTAAGGTGGACAGGTCGAGAATTGGTCTCCAACTTTTTCCTTTCTTGGAACTAGGAATAGTCTGGAATAGAACCCTTTCCTTGTTCTGCTGTTGGCACTCTTTCCACAGCTCTCATGCTTGCTAACTCCATTATCTGGCGTAGCGCCTCTGTTTTTTGATTTGGACGTAGATTTGGCATTCCTCTTTTGACTGGTAGAGTGTGGAAGTGAAACCGGTAACCTTGATATATGGTTTGTAAAATCCACTTGTCTTTTGTTATGTAGTGCCAGTTCTTTGAAAATAAGGTTAACTTTCCGCCTAGAGGAGCTGCTATTTGTTCCCTGGTAGGCGGAGTTAGGATTAAGTCACTGTGGTTGTGCTGATGTAGTGGCAGTGGCTGTGTCTGTGCCTCTGTTGTTACCTTGCCACTGTCGTCCTCTGTAGGCCCCTCCTCTGGATTGGTTTCTGCCTCTGGAACGCCTATTCCTGCCCCTTTGAAATTTTGTGGAGTCAGGAAAGGACCAATTTTTGGCAGGCCAGTTCCTGCTAAACCTTGGGGTTGAACCTGCAAGAAATCTTTGACAGTTTGAACAGATTTTGCCTTTTCTTCCATTTTCTTCATAACCTGCTGGGCAGGTGTACCAAACAAACTTGTCTTGTCCATAGGAGCATCTAGCAACTTAGCTTTAACATGATCCGTAAAGCTTGTTCCTTTAGCCATGCATGCCTTCTTATCACTGTGCCTGTCATGGCTGATCTAAATGAAGCCTCCAGTGCATCATAGCCACATTTTAAGGAATGGTTGCTAACTTGTTGTATGTTATTTACCATCTCTAATACATATTTCTTATCAAGAGATTCATCAGTGGTTAGTTTTTAGTTAACTGATCAAGCATAAACTCTTGGTATTGTATCATGTGAAACTGACAGTTTAAAGCTCTAGCTGAGAGAGTAGCTGAAGTGTAGACCTTTTACCCCATCTGTCTAATGACCTTGCTTCCCTTTCAGAAGGAATAGGGTTTTTAGCTGTGGTCTGCTACTGCCTTGGGACCCTGGGATATAGTTTCTGGGTCTGCAAGAGGGCCTTGTAAAGGTGGTGATGAGTATCTGGCACCCTGTAAAATCTGTCTGGTTTGGCAGGGGCTGGGGTAAAGAGTCTGGAGCGGAGCAAACATCATTGAAAGCATCATCCACCACAGAGAGAACAGGGGGTATAGCCAAGGGCCTGTGCTGTGGGAGGTGCAGAAAGGTCCTAAGTCTTTTCTGGAGTCTGAAAAATCCTGTTGCTGCCATTGGAACTGTTCTCGCATGGCATGCAAGGTTTCCCCAAAGGAGAATTCTTCTGGTGGGAAGCAGCTGGAATGGATTCTTCAGCATCAGAATCTTCAAAATTGGAGAAGGGAGCCTCTGGCTGGTCAGTTATGTCTGATTCATCAGCAGAATCATCAGAAGACACTGGCTCAGGGGCTCTGCCCTAGGTCTCTTCTCTGGGGCTGAGAGGCCCTGTCTGGGTGAGATTGAGATCCTCTAATTAAAGAAATTAAATCTTCTGCCAAAGAAAGCATTTGAGAACTAGAAGAGGGCCTGGATGTGGGGGTTTAACAGGCACTGATTTAGTAGTCTTGGCTGCTTTAGCCCTGGCGAAGGCCTTAATGGACATGGCTGCTGGAGGCCTAGCAGCACCACGTGCTGGGGTAGAGACATCCAAGGATGGTGTCTGATAAGTCAACCACCGTAGTGGGTACAATTTCTGAGGTCGATTCAAGAGTTGTAGCAGGGGCCTCAGTTGTAAGAATAGGTTCAGCTGTACTTTGATCAGTTTTCTCGGTTTCGCCGAAACCGAGACACTCGCGGTTTGCTTTACCGTGGTTTCGCCGAAACCGCGGACCGCGAGTGTCGGTCTTTATCTTTGGCTGTTTTGGTAGGTTGGTTAGTCGGAGGATCCGACGGCATAATGTACGCAAAATCAGTACCGCACAACTGTTCTGCAAACTCCGACCGACGCCTAAGCGTCGTCGGTTGAAAGAGGCACAGGCGAACAGGCTGCTACGTCGTGGGCTGGGCCTAAACAAGGCAGACAGTAAGAGTGGAAATCTTTATGAGGTATTTGTTTCCCACAGGTTAAACAATTGTTAACTTTTTCTGACATCGGCTGAGGCAAGAAAGAGTCCCCAACGGGGTACTTAGCTTTAGAAGTCTTCGAAGTAGTATTCGGTAGAAGTAATCTCTGGATCCGACCAACCGGCACTTGCGAACAGCTTCTGCTTCGGGCGCCGCGCGGCAAGAAAGACTGAGGAAAATGGCGTCGGCTGATGCTTTTATACCCGAAGACCAACAGAGATGACGTCGGGTGGAGTGCGACATCAGCCGAAGCCGGACCCGGACTTTGGAATCCGGCCGACTGCAGGGCTGCCTGACGACAGGACAACCCACTTGTTATGACTGCAGATGCATCCATGAAGGACATCATCTGGTAATGCAAAGAGCTTGCTTTGAAGAGGAGGCATCTTCTGCAAGATTCCCTGATTGGGATATGCAGGTAAGCCTCTTAAGTCTAGAGATACCAACCAGGCATCTTTGCCTAGCATAGGTAGTAACTGTTGAAGAGTCAGCATCTTGAATTTTGGAATGTCCAGAAAAGTATTTAGAATGGATAAGTCCAGAACTGGGCGCCATGATTTGTCTTTTCTGGGTACCAGGAAAAGTCTTGAATAGAAACCTTGTCCCTTTTCCTCTTCTGGTACAGGTTGAATAGCCCCCATATTCATGAGGGACATAACTTGTTTCTGGGCCTCTGCCCACTGATTTGGAGGCAGATCTGGCCATCTGGGATTGGCAATGTGTGGAAATGAAACCTGTATCCCTGGGATACTATATTGAAAACCCATTTGTCCTGGGTAATCCATTGCCAGTTTTGTGCATGAAGTGCCAGCTTTCCCCCCAAAGGGGTGGCCAAAAGGTAAGTGCTTGATGATTGCAGAGGAAAGTCATTGAGACTGTTTACCATTGGGAGGTGCCTTGTTGCTTCCAGGTTTGGTGGTGGAGGCGCCCCATTGTTTTGTTCTAAAAGTTCCTTATGACTGAAACCTGGAGCCTTTTGAATGTCTGGATTTGACTGGTGCAGCTCTCGAGGGAACGGGAAAGGACCAGTTCTTAGTAGGCCAGTGCCTACTAAATCTGAGTGGCTGTACTTGTAAGAAATCTTTCACAGTTTGCAAAGATATAGCTTTATCTTCCATCTTTTTTAACACTTCTTCAGCCTCATTACCAAAGAGACGGTCCTGTTGTAAAGGAGCATCCAACAATTTTGCTTTAACATGGTCAGGCAGAGTTTGCTCTTTGAGCCAAGCATGCCTTCTTAGCACAGACCCAGTTACAGCAGCCCTGCAAGAGGCCTCTCCAAGGAATCAAAACCCACATTGCAAAGTATGTTTTCCAACTTGTTCAGCTGAATGTAATAAATCCTGCAAGTCTTTATTTTCCACACAGTCAGACATTAACATCATTTTCTGTTCAAGTAGTCCCATAATATGCTGTTGATATTTAAGCATATGAAATTGACAGTTTAAAGCCCTGATTGCCAAGGCTGCAGACATGTAAATCTTCTTACCCCATCTATCCAGCGCCCTGGAATCTCTATCAGAAGGGGTAGGATTTTTAGCAGTAGAGGCCTTAATGCCCTTGGGACCCAGAGAAATGGTTTCAGGATCAGCAGTAAGATTTTTGAAAAGGAATTTGTGGGAGTCAGGAACCCTGTAGTATCTGTCTGGCTTACTAGGAGCTGGAGGCAGAGAATCATAAGTCATACTAGATTCTGAAAAAACATCATCAACAATGTCTAGAACAGGAAGTATAGTCAAAGGCCTATGCTGAGGAAGAAGAAGAAAATCCCTAAGTCTCGTTTTAGATTCAGAGAAATCCTGACTTTCCCAGTGGAAGTGTTCCCTTAAGGTATGTAAAGTTTCTCCAAAAGAGAAATCCTCAGGGGGAGAAGCAGAAGGGATGGAATCTTCTGCATCAGAGTCCTCATAAGTAGGTATAGATAAATCCTGTTCAGAAGAAGAATCAGAAGAAACAAAAACCTGATCTGAGGATTCATAGTCAGTGCCTTGCCTAGGCCTCTTAGCAGGAGGGGAATGGCTACCCCTGATCAAGGTAATTAAATCCTGAGCCATTTTGATCATTTATTTTTTAGGCATTGCAGCCTGTACACGTGGCCCAAGCGTCGGTTTTTTAGACATAGAAGTAGATTTTGGCCTTAGTTTTGAAGATGGCGTCAGCTTAATATACTAATCTTTAGGCCTGAAAATAACCTCAGAAGCCAGTGCCTGCACAGCGGCTCTGGCCCCATCGAAGGTAGATACATCCGCGGGTTCAATACTTAAAGCATCTCATGGCATACCGGACTCCGAATGGGTCCCAGTAGAGGCATGCAAATCAAATGTAGCGGGCATCAGGGGCTGCAAAAGCGCCTCACTGAGTACTGGCGAACTAGTGACTGGCTTAGGAGAAGCGTCGTCGTCAGTTTTGGACCTTGACGGCCTGACTCTGTCTTTTTCTTTGTGTTTTTTTAGGTATTCTGGTAGTCGGATTGCTAACTGACGTAATTTCTGGATAGTTAAATCATGAGCCAAAATATTTAGAAGCAAAAATGTACCGACGTTTAATAGTGCGTTGATTAAATCTAGCACAAAACCAACAGCAAGTTACATTATGATTAGGGCCTAGGCAAGGAATACAGTACAAATGAAAATCCTTATGACGTATTTGCTTCCCAAAAGCAATGCAATTATTAACTTTTACTGACATCAGTAAGGAGCAAGAAAAAGTTTCCCCAACGGGGTACTTAGCTTTTAGTTGAAGATTTCAGTTCTGAAACTCGAAAACGAAAATTTCAGGAGTCGGCCGACAGGCACTTGCAAACTGCTTCTGCTTCGGGCACCGCGCGGCAAGAAAGACTGATGTAATGGTGTCGGCTGCATGCTTTATACCCCTGACGACCTGACGTCATGGAAGAAGGGACAGCAACCGATGCAGGAACCAAAACTTTATTAATCAGGCCGACTGAGGGCAACCTGCCACCAGATTACCCAAATGTAATAACTGCAACAGTGAAACATGAAGAACATCCAAGAGGTAACAAAGTACATCATCCAGAGGAGAAACTGACCAGGGGGAGGAGGGATGGAATGAATACTGCAACAGTGAAGATAAGGACATCTACTATTATGGCAGGATTTTACACAGCTGTACTATGTCCTTCCATATCACTGTTGCAGTATTCATAACATGAGTGCGCACCAAAGCTCAGGAAGAAACTCTGGAGCAGGAAAGACCAGCAGAGTTCTCTTGGAAGCCATGAAGGCTGGCCCTAGCAAAACCAGCTCTATCTCTGGAAATTCCATTCAACCTGTAGTGCCTGGTAAAAGTATACACAAGTCCAGGTAGCTGCCTCAAGAATAGAGGTGGTATCCAAAAGCACCAGAAGGAGCCACAGCTCTAGTAAAATGAGCCTTAACAGAACAAGGAAGGCTCTTACCATGAAAACAATAACAAAAAGAAATAGCTTTTGAGATCCAAGAAGAAATAGCCTGCTTAGATACAGGTAATCCCAAGGATCTGGGATGAAAGGAAACAAAGAGCTGGTCAGATTTCCTAACAACCTTAGTTTAATCCGAATAAAACTGAGTTGTCAATGCACATCCAACGTGTGCAGTACCTTCTCACTGGCAGATTGTGAAGAAGGGAAAAAAGTTGGCAAATGAGTAGACTGATTAAGAAAAGTACAGTTGTGTACACTTAAATGTAGATGTTCGAGTGTAATTCACTGTTGCAGTCATCACACTTGGGTTATCCTGTCAGGGGGAGCCCTCAGTCGGCCCGAATACCAGAGGCTTAGTATTTATGCGTCAGTTGCTGTCGCTTCAGGACTGACGTCAGGTCGTCAGTGGTATAAAAACAGGCAGCTGACGCCATTACATCAGTTTTTCTTGCTCCAAATGTCAGGAGACCCCAAATAGGAAGCTTAGTTATGGTGGAAAAACACCACCAGTAAAAAGTAAATACCAATAGCCCTGTAAGGAGTGAGGAAGACAGAGAGAGAGAGACAAGGGGGCTGAAGGGTGGGAAACCAGGACTGCAACAGTGAATACACTCAAACATCTACATTTATGTGGATAACCCACGTGTGGGGACTGCAACAGTGAAACATGAAGAACATCAACTTATTCACCACCTTGGGCATAAAAGAAGGACCATTACACAAGGACACCCTGTACTTATGAAACACCAAAAAAGAGGACAAGCCATAAGGGCTTGAACCTCAGACACCAATTTGGCAGAAGTAGGAGCTAACAAAAAGGACAGTCTTCCAAGAGCAATGCTGCAAGGAAGCTGAAGCTGCAGGCTCAATAGGAGCCAGAGTCAATTTCTCCAAAATAATTGCATCTCACTGAGGAGGAACAGGCTTCCTGGGAGGCCTAATATGAAGGGCACCCTTAAGGAATTGTTTAACTTCAAATCTAGACGCTAGAGGAGGAGATAAAGGCAGCAAGAAGAGATAACTGATAAGTGGGCCTTAACAAAAGAATAAAATAACCCAGCATTGAGCAATTCACATAGATAAGAGGGAACCAAAGTGGATCCAGGTTATGAAAAGGACACCAAACAGAAAACCTCTTCCATTTGGTTAAGTAGGATTCCCTAGTATTGGGTTTCCTGGCCTCCTGCAGCACCCTAAGCATGTCTTCAGAAAAAAAGGTTTCTATGAGAATCAAAATCCTATCACCCAGAGTCAGCTGAAGAGTGGACAGGTGGGGATGGATGAGAGGTCCCTTATCTTATGTGAATAGGTCCACCCAGTGAACTAACTTGTGATGATTGCCATTGGCTAAATGCAGAAGAGGGAAACAATGTTGTCTCAGCTAAAAGAGAGCCACCAACAAGATTTTGGGAGAGCCCTGTTGAATTTTGAACAGGACTTTTGGAATGAGGGGAAGGGGAGAGAAAGCATAAAGAAACATTCCCTTCCAAGAAAAAGAGAGGGACGTCTACCTTCCACAACAGAGGGTCTGGAACTCTGACACAAAAATAGCAGTTGTTGTCTGTGCAGAGGGGAGGCAAATAGATCTATTTGAGTACCACCCCACTGTTGGACAATGCCCAGAAACACATTCCTGTGAAGCATCCATTCGTGTGATTGAGTTAAGAACCTGCTCAGAGCATCTGGCACAATGTTTTGACCTGAGGGAATGTAAACTGCACTAAGAGAGAGTTACTTGACAGTGGACAGTGAGACCCCATACCAGGACAGCCAACCAGCAAAGATAAGATCTTGACCCCCCCCCCCCCCAGATTGTTTACATACCACATCACTGTGGTGTTGTCTGTAAACACCTTGAGAGGTCAGGGGGAGAAAATAGGATGAAAAGCCTGAAGAGTCAGTGGAAGGGCTCTCTTCGCTGACACTGATGTGCTTCTTCTCTTGAAGAGGAGACCAGACGGCCTGTACCTTAAGAAGCCAAAAGCTGCATCCCAATCAACGTCTGAAGCATCTCTGAAAAGCTCCTGAGAGGAAGAGAGGGGGATGAAAGGGAGCCCTGGATTGAAGGACAACTGCTGGATCCACCAGTGAAGTTTCTTCTTGAGACAAAGTAGAAGAAAGTACAGTTGTGTACACTTACCATAAATGTAGATGTTAGAGTGTATTCACTGTTGCAGTCATCACACATGGGTTATCTGCCTGAAGGTAGCCCTCAGTCGGCCCAAATACCAGAGACTTAGTATTTCTGCGTCAGATGCAGTCGCTTCTTCCATGACATCAGCTTGTCAGGGGTATAAAAACAGGCAGTCGATGCCATTACATCAGCTTTTCTTGCCCCAAATGTCAGGAGCCCCCAAATAGGAAGCTAGGATATGGTGTGGAAACAGCACCAGTAAAAAGTAACTACCAATACCAGTAGGAATAGCCATAGAGAGGAGAGATAGAGAAACCAAGGGGCAGGAGGAAGGGAAACCAGGACTGCAACAGTGAATACACTCTAACATCTACATTTATGGCAAGTGTACACAACTGTACTATGTGCTTCATGTTTCACTGTTGCAGTCTTCACACTTGGGTTGATTCCCAAAGCTGAGGAAGGTTGGAGGCAGTCAAGAAGAGTTAGGGCTGGCTATTAGGCCTTGCAAGACTGCTGTAGCAAATCCTACCCTGGATTTGGAAAAGATAGGCAGGTGGTAATTCTTGGTGAAGGTGTGCACAGAACTCCAGGTAGCAGCTTCCAGTATGTCCCTGGTAGGGACTCCCCTGAAAAATGCTGTAGAGGTAGATGTAGCCCTAGTGGAATGTGTTCTGACCCCCTGAGGGGTTGGTTTTCCATGGTGCTTGTAGCAGAAATGGATGCAGTGTGCTATCCATTTGGAAATGGTTTGTTTGGAAATGGCCTTACCCTCTGCCCCTGTTGCAAAGCTGACTAGCAGCTGGTTAGATTTTCTGAAAGGCTTAGTCCTATCAAGATAGAACCTGAGCTGTCTGTGCATGTCGAAAGAGTGCAGTATTCGTTCCCCTTTATTTTGAGGATTAGGGAAGAAGGTTGGCAAATGGATTGGTTGAGTGCCACACTGGACACCACTTTAGGCATAAAGGAATTGTTATTCCTGAGGGAAACCTTGTCGGCATGGAAAATAATAAAGGGTTCCACAGCCATCAGTGCTTGCAACTCGGGCACTCTTCTAGCTGAAGTGATGGCTAGAAGCAAGGCTGTTTTCCAAGACAAGAATTTTAGCTCTGCTGAAGCAGCAGGTTCAAAAGGTGGAAGCGTGAGCTTTTCCAGTACAAAGTTAAGGTCCCAAGCAGGGGTGGGCACTCTCCTTGGTGGCCTTAATTTGTTTGCACCTTTCAGGACCTGTTTGATGAGAGGGTGAGAGAATAGAGGTGGCTCAGTATTGTAATGAGCTGAAATGGCAGAGGTATGGATCTTACTGGAAGAGGATAGGCCTCTGTGCAGTAGTTCTGCTAGGTAATCCAGGATTAGAGGTAAAGAGGGCAGTGCTGTGTCCTTTCCTTTAGACTGAATCCAAGGGCAATACCTTTTCCACTTTTCAACACAGGATTTCCTAGTACTGGGCCTTCTGGCTTCAAGGATGACATCCAGCACCTGTTTGCTAAGGGTTACTGGTGGAGTACTTAAGGAATAAGCCAGGCTGCAAGATTTAGTGTTTGTAACTGTGGATGCAAAATCTGTCCCTCCTGCTGAGATAGCAGGGTTGGGGTCTGGTGTAGGTGCCAGAGTGGCATCGTTGTCAGGCTGCGCAGGAGTGGGTACCAGTGCTGGCGAGGCCAGTCCGGGATGATCAGAATTGTCCTTGGCCTGTCTTGATTTATCTTGAGTAATACTCTTGACAGAAGGAACAGAGGTGGGAAGGCACAGATTGAGAGATTTCCCCATTGAAAGGATAGGGCATCCACCTTCTAGGCTCTGCTGTGAGGGTTCCTGGTGCAGAATTTGCTTAGTTGGTGGTTGTCAGGGGAGGAAAAGAGATCCACCTCTGGGGTCTCCCATTTCTGGATCAAAAGGTTGAAGGTGCTGGGCTCCAATTTCCACTCATGTGGGTCTAGGAGATTTCTGCTTAAGTAGTCTGCCAGTGAGTTTTGCTTGCCTGGCAGGAATTGAGCTTGTAGATGGACTTGGTTGTCCAAAGCAGTGTTCCACAGGGCCATGGCTAACCTGCAGAGCGAGTAAGAATGCTTTTCCCCCCCTGCTTGTTGATGTACCACATAACTGTGGTGGTGTCTGTTTTTATCAGCAGTTGTCCTGGAGAGAGTAGATGTCTGAAAGACGTCAGGGCATTCTGTACAGCTAGCATCTCTTTTTGGTTGATGTGCAGGAGGATTTGATTTAGGCTCCAGTGGCCCTGAATACATTTGCCAGCCACGTGAGCCCCCCCATGCATAGTCTGATGCGTCTGCGGTCAGGGTCTGGGCAGCTTGTGGTTGAGTAAAAGGCAGTCCCTTGTTGTGGTTGCATGTTTCTGCCCACCAGAGGAACTCTGTCCTTAGACAAGGTATGATAGGAATGACTGTTTCCAGGTCCTGAGAATGTTGGCACCAAAGACTTTATAAGTAAACACTGAAGTTTCCTCATATGCAGTCTTGCATACACATGAGGCAATGAACCCTAGGGCTTGCAGTATTTTTCCTGCAGATAGCTGGGTTCTGGTGGCCATTAGTTTGAAGTAGTCTGTCAGATAAACCTGTTTTTCTGAAGTGAGGAATGCCATCTGGGAAGTTGTGTCCAAGCTTGCTCCCAGGAATACAATCTTTTGACTTGGTACCAGTTTTGATATATTTTCGTTGATGGTGTACCCCAATGACGTGAGTCAGCTTTTTACAAATGCCAGGTGTTGAAGCAGCAATTCCTGACTGTCTGCCTGAATCAGGCAGTCATCCAAGTACAGATAAATTTGGATGTTTCTCTGCCTGCAGTATGCAATGGCTGGAGCCAGGCATTTTGCAAATACCCTGGGCACAGTAGATAAGCCAAAGGGAAGTGCAGAGAACTGATAATGCATAGACCTTGCTCTGAAACGTAGATATTTTCTGCAAGACTCCCTTATAGGGATGTGTAGAAAGGCTTCTTTTAAGTTTAGGGTGATTAACCAGGCATCCTTGGCTAATATAGGGAGAGAAGCTGTTGCAGGGTAAGCATCTTGAATTTTGGTACCACCAGGAAGGTGTTGAGAATTGAAAGGTCTATGACTGGGCACCAGGAGCCCTCTTTCCTGGGTACCAGGAATAGTCTGGAGTAGAATCCTTGACCCTTCTGTTCTGCTGGAACAGGCTGAATAGCTTTGATATTGAGCAGGGAAAGTACTTACTTTTGAGCCTTTGCCCACTGGTTTGGAGGAAGGCCTGGAAACCCGCTTGGGGTTGGCAGGGAGTGGAAATAAAATTTGTACCACTGGGATACAATGTCTAGGACCCATTGGCCCTGAGTGATGGTTATCCAGGTTTTTGCATGAAAGGCAAGTTTTCCTCCTAGGGACACAGGGTAGGGCTGGGAAGTAGAGTTGAAAAGTCATTGAGTGCTTTTTCCATAAGGAGGCGGCTTACCACTCCCTGATTTAGAGGTGGGGGCACTCCATTGCTTAGATCTCTGCATACCATGAGACTGTAGTCTGGGTGATCCGTTTCCCCTGGGCCTAGGTTGGGCAGGCCTGGAGGTTGCTGGGAAGGACCATTGTTTTGAAGGGCAGTGTCTACTGAACCTAGGTGGTTGCACCTGTAGGAAATCTTTAACAGTTTGCATAGATTTAGCCTTTTCTTCCATCTTTTTAAGAACAACTTCTGCTTTGGTACAAAACAAACGGTCCTTATTCAAAGGAGCGTCTAGTAATTTAGATTTGACATGATCTGGCAAGGTCTGTTACTTCAGCCAAGCATGTCTTCGCAGTACAGAGCCACTGACTGCTGCCCTGCAAGGTACATCAAAGCCACACTCAAAGTATGCTTACCTACTTGATTTGCAGAATGCATAAGCTCATGCAGGTCTTTATTTTCTGCTCAATCTGGAATGGTTACCAGTTTTTGTTTAGTAAGTTCCATAATATGTTGCTGGTATTTTAGCATGTGAAACTGGCAATTCAATGCCTTGATAGCAAGAGTTGCAGAGGTGTATACCTTCTTACCCCATCTGTCCAAAGCTCTAGAATCCCTGTCCGAAGGGGTAGGATTTTTGGCGGTAGTAGCCTTAATATCTTTAGGTCCCTGAGAAATAATTTCTGGGTCAGCAGTAAGGTTCTTGAAAAGAAACTGGTGAGAATCGGGTACTCTGTAGTACCTGTCAGGTTTCCTAGGGGCCGGAGGTAAAGTGTCTGGGTTAACACTGGATTCCATGAAAACATCATCCACCACATCCAGGACAGGGGGAATAGCCAAAGGCATGTGCTGAGGCAACTGTAAAAATTCTCTGACTCTCTTTTTGGACTGAGGATAAGTCTTGGCATTCCCAGTGGAAATGCTCTCTTCAAGTGTGCAAGGTTTCCCCAAAAGAAAATCCTCTGGAGGAGAGGCAGAGGGAATGGATTCCTCTGCATCAGAATCCTCATAGGTGGATAAGGGCATGCCTTCATAGTCAGAAAGGTCAAAGTCATCTGACTCCTGGTCTGTAGAACCTGAAGGGAATTCTGCTCTTTGTCTCTTAGCAGGGGAAGGCTGGCTTCCCCTAATCATGGTAATGAGGTCTTCAGCCATTCTAAGCATTTGTTTTTGTGGCATGGGTGCCTGAGCATGCGCTTTTCTCTTCGGTTTTCCAGGTATAGTGTGTACTCTGGGCCTAAGAAACTCGGTAATTTTGGTTGCAGTCATAGGTAGGACTCGAACATCGGTTGGACGAAAAACTCCCTCAGAAGCCGGTGCCTGCACAGCGGCTCTGGACCCATCCAAGGTAGAGACATCCGCAGGTTCCATAGTCGAAGAAGCATCTTGCTGCATATACCAGACTCCGAAAGGGTCTCAGCAGAGGCCTGTGAATCCATAGAAGCGGGTATTAGGGGCTGCAAAGGCACCTCACTGAATACCAGCGGACTGGCGACTAGCTTAGCAGAAGCATCGTCTGCGGTTTTGGACCTATGTGGTGGTCTGTCTCTGAATTTATCCTTGTGCTTTTTAGAAAGATCGGTAGTCGGTTGGCTTACCAAAGCAATATCAGAGTATGGAGATCGAGAGCGAAAGAAATTAGTGACAAAGATAGCCTGATAACGAATGATTCGGCATTAAACAAGGCACAAAACCGACAGCGAGAAACGTCGTGGTCTGGGCCTAAACAGAATGAAAATCTCTGTGAGGTATTTGCTTTCCACAGGCAAGACAATTGTTAACTTTTTCTGACATCAGTTAGAGCAAGAAAAAAGGATCCCCATCTGGGTTACTTAGCTTTATAAGACTTTAGGATTATTCAACTGGAACACGAAAATTCAGGTAGGGGCCGACTGGCACTTTGAAACTGCTTCTGCTTCGGGCTCCCGCAGCAAGAGACTGATGTAATGGCGTCAGCTGCCTGTTTTTATACCCCTGACAATCTGACGTCATGGAAGAAGCGACAGCATCCGACGCAGAAATATTAAGTCTCTGGTATTCGGGCCGACTGAGGGCTGCCTGCAGGCAGATAACCCAAGTGTGATGACTGCAACAGTGAAACACGAAGAACAGCAGCTACAGTTAAAAGGTTTACAAATATTTAATAATAAATGATAAAAACACAAGACAATTTTCACTGATTCAACACAGTGACACTAGAGAGTTCAGAAATCACAGGAAATACTTTAAAACAACATTGTAGGATAGTCTCACAAATATAGAAACTATCTACATTAATATGACTATATTCTTATCTATCCCTAAGGGAAACTATGTTCTAAATAACTTTACTTACAGAACAAGGCACAGTGCTGGTGAGGATATTTACAGATCTAGGAGAAGATACAAAATGCCATCTCGTTTTCTCTGAGAAAGTCATCTCATTAGAGCCCTTTTGAGTGTGTACGTTTAACTCCCAGTGGACTTGGCTTCAGCATTTAAAAATGAAGTTATCACCTTACATTTTTAACAAATACCCATTGATAGAGGTTATATATCAATACAGTTGCATTTGCCATCATGTATGCTATAAGATAAATGTTTCTGATACCTTGTATGTAACATGGTTTGGGAATTATTAATGCAAATATGAACAGGCAATATTTGATGCCTAGAGGCGCAGTAGGAGGTAACTGCAGAAACGCCTGGAGACGTCACTCAGCTGTAATGAGTATTGATAATACACATTACTGCGGAGTCATTTCAGATTACATAATTCTTGACACTTCTGCTTAAGCTTCCCAGGCTTACAGAACTTAAAATTTTACATTTCTTTGTAATCTGCACTTGCCAGGAAGCCACAGCCATAAAAGACACTTTACATGTGAAACCTAGTAATTATCTCTGTCCTAGGACAATAGAAATAATTTCCAGCTGCAGACATCTTGTCTCCGAGCTTGAGATCACACACAGTTGTAAAATTATTTACTTATCAGCTTTCTTCCACAGCAGGGTGCACTGTGGTTACATTTTTGAAGCACAATACAACACAGTTTTCTTTATATTTGTGAAACAAGCCTGTGGATCATATTAATATTTACAACAGAATTATTTACAAAATTCTATAACTAGGCTGGCAGCCTTCACAGTCCCTTTGAGAAAACTGTACAGAACATTGTGAGGAAGAATTGGGTAACTTTTGAAGGTAACAGTGAAGTTAACAAGACATTGGGGACTACACCCTCATTTGTTTACAAAATGTGACACAATATGAAATACCTATGGGAACACCCCCACCCCATTAAAAATTTAGGTAGGGGTACTACGACATGTGGGACATGTAATTATTGCTCTTACGTTATAACTGAGAAATTCATTTTTATAGGAGACCCTTGGGAAAAGGTGGATTTAGTAAGAGGGAACTGTGGAACTAAGGGTCTTGTTTATGTGGCCATATGTCAAGGATGTAATGGATTTTACACTGGAAAAACAGAGCATTACATAAATGAATTTATGAACATCTCTATGCCACTGAAGTAGAAAATATGAATAACGCTTTATATAAACACACAACTTGTGACCGTTGCACTAGGTTTTATTTTGAGATTTTAGAGGTCATCAAAAAGACTACAGGGATGGGACCTGGGAAAAATATTGCAAAAAGCGAACTAAGATGGCAAATGAGACTTAATGCCATATACCTCCCTGGTATTAACAAACACCTTTCCCTAGTCTCTATTTTAAATGAAAGAGCTTTGGCTTTATAAATAAGATTAAACAAGTTTACAAAAACAAAAAATATATTTTTACAATCAATGTTTTTTAAGTATTTAATGTTGAATTTTTGAATTTTTGCATTGTAAGGGTATTTTACTTTAATTAATTAAACAATTAATTAGACTTTTTAATGTTTGGAGCTTGATTGTGTGTGCATTTAAGGATAACAACTGACAGCAGTTTTGATTTTGAAAAAGTCCTGTAATTAGATAGACGAAAGCGCTTACCTGACTTTTTGTGTTGTTGAATAAAGCGTGGTTTTACTGTTAAACTGAAGCCTCAAGGTGATCACCGAGTGGAATTACAGTTTGCTTCAACAGGATGTCAACTAACTTCAGGATGGCTTCTCCCAGTACTTTGTTCCACTTGTGAATCAAGGCCTCTTCAATGTTGTTCCAGACAGGTTTTCTTGAAGTGTCTGAGGCCCATTAGGGAAAGTTTTTTATTTAATCTAAGCTGTACTTAAAGTAGATTCCTCGCAGTGCAGTCCCTTAAGGTTTATTACTTGTTTTTTCTAGAAGAGGAAAGGCGTTGTCCATTTTGTGCTTTAGTTCAGTGTCACTGATGGTCCTCCTAGGTAATTCCTGCCTGGGGTACGTCTGCCAAGGCTGGGGTCTTTAGCAGTTTCAGAAGCGTTGAACCTTCCATGGTAATTGTGTTCCCTGAGTCTGGTCATTGCTAAGGTCTCTCTGAGGATTTCTGTGCTCCTGTGGGCATCTGCTTGGCAGCCCCACAGGCAAACAGCGAAATAAATACAAGCGAGGTCTGTGAATTACTGATCTGGCATCCCAACCTGCAGCCTCAACAGTCTGCAAGATAAAGTAAAAGATGAACAAGAAGGATAACTGTTCAGAATGTCGAGTCTTGGCCACAGCTAATTTAGCAAAACTTAGCAAAAATAAAGTACAAAGGTTCCTCCAAACTGAACTGCCCCAAGAGAACCAGAGCAACCCAAGAGGAAAAGTAAGTACATGTGCATCTAGAAAGGAAAGGACCCCTCGACCAGAGGGTATGAAACAGAGTAAAACAGTGGAAGGAGGGACAGACAGCATATCACAAAAAGAAGTAGGACATCTATGTTATAAGATTCTACACTAAAGCAATATGTTCTTCCTTATCACTGCTGTAGTATTCCTTACTAAAGGGAGATTACAAAAGCTTCTGGATAGGGTAGGAGGAGGAGGCCTCAGAGGAACCCTCCAGTAACCTATGCAGGATGGCCATGGCAAAACCAGCTCTGTCCTTAGAAACCATATTCAACGTACAGTCTTTAGTAAAGGTATGTACAGGAGACCACGTGGCAGCTTATAAAATGTCTCTAGTATCCAGAGCCTTCACAAAGGCACCAGAAGAGGCTACCACCCCAGAAGAAAGCTGATTACCATGAAAAGAATAGCAAAACGAAATGTCCTTAGAAATCCAAGAAAATCCAAGAAGAGATGGTTTGTTAAGAAACACCTAAACTCAGTTTCTTGGATTGGAAGGAAACAAAGTTCCTGAGATTTCCTTATAGCTTTAGTCTTGTGCAGAAAGTATCCGAGTGGTTATGCAAATGGACGCTATGAAAAAGAAGTTGTCTTACCATAACATTCCATCTGAGTTGTTCATCTTCTTCCAGTCATCACTGAGATCTGATGGGTTCGGTTCCGAGCCCTCGGAACAGAGTTGGCCTTATACCAAGCTTGCATGCACCAAAAACTCTCGAGCTAAGCTGCTACCCACAATGCCCTTCACTCAGTTACCTCAGATCGAGTTTGCATGCAACATATAGAGGAAACAGAAAGTCAGAGGCCATCTCTGTGCAGAAACCCTGAAACACCACAAAGACCCAGAAGATCTGCCAGGAGCCTTTGGTGGGGGCCCGTGGGAAGGTGTGATGACTGGAAGAAGATAAACAACTCGGATGGAATGTTATGGTAAGACATAACTTCTTTATCTGAAGTTGTTAATCTTCTTCCTATTCATCACTGATGGGACAGAATCCCAAGCTACTTGGAGAAACTGGGTGGCCCTTATGGAAGAACATTCCTGAGAACCATTGAGCCAAAGGCCGCTCTTCCCCTGGAGATCAGATCTCATTTGTAATGCTTGATGAAGGTATTGGGTTTAGCTCAAATGGCTGCTGCACAGATGTCATCCATGGAGGCTCTAGAGTGGAAGGAAACAGATGCTGCGATAGCCCTAGTTGAGTGAGCTTTGATTTGAGCAGGCTTAGATTCATTCATAAGCGAATATGAGAAGGTAATGCAATCCTTGAGCCATTTTGACAAGTAACTTTAGATACTGCACACCCCATTCTTGGACCAGAAAAAGAAATGAAAAGCTGGTCCGACTTGCAAAAGGACTTAGTTCTGTCCAAGTAGAAACGTAGTTGTCCATGAACATCCAATGAATGCAGGTAGTATTCTCCCTTGTTTGAATAATTTGGAAAGAATATAGGGAGCTTAATGGACTGGTTAATAGAAAAGTCGGAAACCATCTTGGGGAGAAAGGATGGATTAGTACAAACTGATATTCTGTCCTTATGGAAGATCAGATAGGGACTCAATGCATAAAGCTTGCAACTCAGATAGTCGTCTGGCTGAAGTGACTGCCACCAAAAACAAGGATTTCCATGACAGGAATTTTTGATCACATGTCGCAGCAGGTTCAAAAGGGGGTAGAGAGAGAGAGACTGAAGAACCCGGGAGAGATTCCATGCCTCCACCAGTTGCCTGATAGGAGGTCTGCTATGGAAAATTCCCTTGAGGAAGGTCTTGCAAAGTCAGGTGGAAATAAGCGGGACTCCATCTGAACCATTATGGAAGTTAGAAATAGCTGCTAAATAAACTCGAATAGTGGAAGCTGATGCACCATTGTCAAACAACTCAGAAAGGTAATGATGAATAGTAGCTACAGGAGTTGAAAATGGATTTAGCATCTGATCATGTGACCAGATAATCTTTTCCATTTGTCCCTGTAAAGTTTTCTGGTGGATGGTTTGTGGGAGGCCAGGATAATATCACGAACAGATGAGAAGAGGATTTCCTGCCTGGCAACTAACAGAAGTGGAAAAGCCAAGCAGTCAGCTCGAGAGTGGAAAGATTCGGTGGAGTCAGCCCTTGTGGGTGAGATATGAGGTCCTGACGGGTGTCCAGGATCCAAGGAGGTTGTAAGAGTTGAGGCCGGAGGAAGGGAAACCACACTTGATGAGGCCAGAACAGGGCAATGAGGATCACTTTGCTTCTCAACTGACTAGCTTTCTTTAGAAAAAGAGGGATCAGAGGTATCGGAGGATAAGCATAAAGGAGACCCACGGGCCAATCGTGAGTCAAAGCGTCTCTTGGTGACTCCCCGTGAGGGGATAAGAGGGCAAAGTAGCTGCTGCATTTTGTGTTCGAGGGGAAGACGAAAAGGTCACAGCATGCCTGGCCTCAGTGGCTGAAGATTTCCGCCGTTAGACTCGGACTGAGAGACCACTCGTGAGGACGAATGATGCACATCTGCTCAGCCTGCCCACAATCACGTTGGAGCTCCCCGGGATATGCGTTGCGATTAGAAAGCGGTTGGAAGCTATCGCCCAATGCCAGATTCTCATGGCTTCACGACACAGGGGGTAGAATTTGGCCCCTCCCTGTTTATGTACCAGACAACGGACATGTTGTCCAACTGGATAGCAATCGTTCCTGACGGAAGGAGCAGATGGAATGCTTGCAACACCAATAGCACCGCTCTTAACTCCAGGACACTGATATGCACGTTGACCTCTATACTGGACCACGTGCCTTGGACTGACCTTCCCTGGAAATGCCACCCCCCCCCACCCACCCTATCAGGGAAGCATCCATGGTCACCGTGGAGCTGGGATGGGGATCCTGGAAGGGGCAACACCAAAGATTTTAGTCTATACTCATCCATCAGAGAAGATCTTGTTTGCAGGAGTTGGTGATGAGAATCTGTGAGGTCAGGGGATGAAGACTGGATATCCACTGGGACAGAAGAAGCCATTGTAGCAATCTCATATGTAATCTGGCTAGGGGAATAATTGGGATGGCTGCCGCCATACATCCCAGAACCTGAAGAACCTCCCTTGCAGCCACCTTTCTTCAACAGAGTATCACTTGAACTTGTGCCCTTAATCTCTGAAGTCTGTGAAAGGGGAGAGAGACCAGAGTTGTTAGAGTGTTGAGTAGTGCCCCTATAAATTCCAATTGTTGGGAGGGCTGAAGGTTGGATTTTTCCCAGTGAATGGTGATGCCCAGCGACTCCGCTAGTACTAGAGTGTAGTGGAGGGCCCTAACCAGAAGGCGCTTGGTGGGGGCGGAGAAGAGCCAATTGTCTAAATATGGAAACACATGGAATCCCTGAAGTCTCAGATGAGCTGTGATCACTGCTAGGCATTTCGTGAACACTTTGGGGGGCGTTGAGAGACTGAATGGCAGGGCTCTGAATTGATTATGATTGGCTCCCAGCCGGAAGCAAAGGAAACTCCTGGAGCGTTTGTCCAGTTTGATGTGGTAATACGCATCCTGGAGGTCTATCAAGCACATCCACACACCCTCCCGAAGAAAAGGGAGGATGGATTGAATCGTGACCATGCGGAACTTGGTCTGAACCCCTGATTTGTTTAATTGGCGGAGATCCAAAATGGGCCTCCAGTCCCCGGTCTTTTTTGGCACTAAAAAGAATCTGGAGTAAAAACCAGATCCGCACTGGTCTGGGGAGACCTGTTGGATGACTCGTTTTTGACATAGCTTTCTATTTTCGGAAGCTGGGTGGAACATCTGGAAGGGATTTCGGAGGTCAAGGGTAAGATATTAGGAGAATGTGATAGCATCTGGAAATTATTTATGCACCCATTGATAGTTTGTAATAGAGAGCCAGGCAGCTAGGTGCAGACAGAAATAAGCCCCGACTGCTTCCAGAGGAAAGCAATCTGGCAGCGCTTCAGGAGAACTGAGAATTAAAGGATTAGTATGAAAAGAAACAATGTCTTTGTGAAAATAGGGGGGGACTGCCATATGAAGTTCAGAAACACTCTTGGCTGAAAATAAGAGCCACCAACAGAATAATCTTCCAAGTACAGAGCTGCAAAGAAGAAACAGCATTCTAAAATGATGGTTGAGTCAACTTTTCAAAAAAAAGAATTAAAAGGACTCAAGGAGGAGGAATAGGTGTTATTGGGGGCATAATATGAAAGATTCCTTTCAGAAATTGATTTCAAATCCAGATGAAAGGGGTGGACTCAAAGGCAGATAAGCAGAGATGACTGACAAACGAGCTTTAAAATACATACAAGTATGCCAGACCAGAACTGAACTGCTCACACAAATAAGAACAGTAGAAATACCCACAAAGAGAGGGTCCATTTCAGGAGTGCAACACCAAATAGAAAAATATCTTCCATTTAGCGACACAAAACTTTCTAGTAGTGGGTTTTCTGGCCTCCTACAAAACCTGAAACATGTCCTCAGAAAACTGGTATCAAAAAGGAATCAAATCCCTACCAGCCAAGCAGTCAAATGAAGGGCGAGTAGATGAAGGTGAACGATAGACCCCTTGTTCTGTGAAAGAAGATCCATGTTGTGATATAACCTATGATGACTCGCCCTGGCAAGATGAAAAAAAGGGGAGATGCTGATGCCTGAGCCAAAAGGAAGTAACCAAAAGGATTTTGGGCCTGTCCCACATGATCTTTTGCAGGACTGTTGGTAAGAGGAAGAAGGGAATATGCACAGAGAAACATCCCCTTCCCAGAAAAACACATGGCATCCACTTTCCAAGCCAGTGGACTTGACAACTTGGAACAGAATCTGGAAAGATGCGTGTTCAGAGTGGAGGCAAAAAGATCTACTTGAGGAGTCCATAGTGCCTCAGTAATGGACAATGTCTATCCATGAGGATCTGCCCTGGACCTGCTCAGATAATCTGCTACTAGATTGTGCTCTGAGGGAATGTAAACTTCCTGAAGGATCAGATGATGAGAAGGTATGACTTGTGCCCCCTTGCTTGTTTATATACCACATAACCTGTGGTGTAGTTTGAAAAGATCCTCAAAGGACCTGGGAACCAAAGGGAGTGCAATGCATGAAGAGACTCATTCAGAGCTCTCATCTCTTTGCTGTTGGCTCCCTATTAGAAGGCCGAAGGACGCATTCTTTCAAATGCATCTTGGTCGAACTCAAAAGACGGAAACGGCAAAAGATCGAAGTGGCTTTTAAGCAAATTTTTTTCCCTGGGAAAGAATTTGCTTGGCCGCTTCGTTACTTTGTCATTTTCGGCACTGTAGTGCAGTCTTGGAGTTGGTATATTTAAGTAGGGGGGTGGGGGTCAAAGTCCCCACTTAATGTAACGTTAAAAGTGTTTTATTTTTTTTTTTTGTTGGAATAGCAATTTTTTTTCCCTACGAAAAAAATTGCTGTTCTGGCAGTTCAAAATTGTAAACTTTTGCTTACATAGGGTCGATTAAATCACTGTTCGCTTTTTTAAGCATTCGGTGATCTAATATAGACCCTTGCTGTTGCTATGGTCCTCCAGTTGCTGGGAAGACCACACTGCTTGAACCCTGATGCCTTTAGAAGAATCTCCCCAACCCTGATCTGAAGCATTTGTATACAGCTTCTGAATGGGGAAAAAGCCAGAAAAGACAAGCCAAGATTAAGAGAAATCTGATGAATCAACCAGAGGAACTCGAATTGGAGGCAATTCAAAAGACGGATGCTGAGAGAGTCCAGAATATGGCAGTGTTGAAGCAAAACAGTTTTAAGATGCCACTGAAACTTCACGTGGAGTCTAGTGAAAGGGACTATACAAATAACGAATGCCATCAACTCCAGAACTTAAAGAAATTCTCTTGCAGTACTTCTGGAAGAGGAAGAGGAGACTATAAATAAAGTGCCAAAGGAAAAAACTTGGGAAGAGAAAATGTCAGCATCAGCAAGGTCTGAATTCTGCAATCCAGCAACTCAGAAATACTTGGTACCGAGAGGGGGTCCAAACCAACTTATTGAGATTAAAGTGAACCCCAGACCATGCAGCAGAAGCATAGTTATATTCCAGATCCTGAAGCAGAGACTGCTAAGATGGGGGCTTGAATCAGAAGGTCATCAAAATACGGGAAGATCTGATCGCTCTGAAGTTGGCAGAAGGTTACTACTGGGGCCAGATATTTTGTAAAGACCCTTGGAGCTATAGAAACGTCAAAAGGCAAAGCAGATAATTGATAATATGAGGTGGAAACAGAGAAATGTAAAACTTTCCTGAAGAGAGGGTGAATAAGAATGTGAAGTGATAAATTCTTCAGATCTAGAGACACAAAGAATGACAGAAGAAGCAACATAGGAAACTGACAGTGGAGAGACATCTTGAATGAAGGAACTTTTAGAAATGTGTTGAGAAAGGAGAGGTCCAGAATGAGCCTCCAAGAAACATTCTGGAATAAATCTCCTTGCCCCACGAAGAGGCAGAACAGGGTGAATGGTTCCTTGTACCAAAAATCTTGAAGAAAAGTTACGAAGCTGGCAAACTGGAGGTTAGGGAATGCATGAAAAGGGAGGAAGGGACTTCCATACCATGAAGTAACCTTTCTGAATGATGAAAAGCATCAGGAATCTGTGGTGATCTGGTACCAAACTGGAAAAGACTGTCAGTCTGAGGGAAAGAGGAATCTGGCCAAAGGTCAGAAGTGGCTGAAAGTCAAAGAGAGGCAAATATGTCAGGAAAAGAATGCTTTTGACCCCTAGTACTCCCTGGCAAGGCTCATCAGGATAAACCTTCTTCGAAAATGTCTTACCCCCCGAGAAGCTGACTTTGCTGCCTATGTACAAAGATGATTTAGAAGGGTGATTCCTCTGAAATTTAGGAATAGGAAATAGAAAGATCTGTTTAAGGTCCTGCATGACGTTTCTTTTATCCTGCAAGGTCTTCAGGAGCTCAACAGCAGCAGAGCCAAACAGATTCTGATTGTCTAAGGGAGAAACCACCAACTTAGACGATTAGTTCAGGTTGCAATCCCTCCCCGAAGACATTAAGGGTATGGGAGAATCCACTAACTTACCCTTAATGTCTTCAGGGAAGGATTGCAACCTAAACCAGGAGTACCTTCTCATAACAGACCCTGATGCTGTCGTCCTAGAAGAGGCATCAGCAGCATCATAACTGCATTTGATGGACTGAAAAGCTACCTAGGAAACAGCTCAAAATGGAAATGGAAAAGGCTTTGCTTCAGAATGAGGCAGAACTCCCCCAAGTTTAGAAGGAAGAGCCAGCACATACCTTGTCATAAGGGTTTGGAAGTTTACGGCCCTGAAAGCTAATGTGGCAGACTTCTATACATTTTTCTCCATACCTATCCACCGCCCTAGTCTCCTTATTAGACGGTAAAGATTTGGAAGAGGACAGTAACTTAGAAGGCTTATCAGTTGCCAGAGAAATCACAGCAGGGTTTTTTTATACAAAAATGTTTAGCCTGAAGCACTTCATAGAACCGGTCAGGTATCTTTGGTACAGTAAGCTGAGAGTCAGGAGACTGGGAATCAGAGGAAAAGGTGTTCTACAGTCCCTCCAGTGGTGGATGCCATGTTGAAGGCCAAGGCGAGCCAATCTGCAGAAGATCATAGTACCTCTTATGGATATTAGAACTTTGGGAACAGGCTCACTTAAAATATTCTATCATGCAAAAGATGTCCCCAAAAGATAATTCCTCAATTTGAGAACCATGAGGAAGGGAATCCTTTTCCTCAGACCCAAATGCAAGAGGGGACTGGATCTGAGAAGAGTGGGCCAAAGACTCTTCCCCCAGAATCCAACTCCACATCCTCTACAGAGGAATCAAAATCTCAAGGGCGTTTTAAAGGGGTCAATATCACTTCACTGAATACGGGAATATCGAATATTCACATACTCAAAGGTTTTTTTTTTTTTTTTTTTTTTTTTTGCGGTACAGTGAAAATCAGTATTTTTGCCCTTTCCTCACTTTAGTGCAATCTCGGATTAGGAATATATATTTAGTGGAGGGTGTAGGGGGCACAGCCCCCCACAATACCATTTTCAAGTACGTGAATATTCGCTCATGTGAGCGTTCGATATACACGTAATTTATGATGTGATATAGATGCTTTTGAAGGGGTAGAAGATAAAAAAGAGGAAGGAACTGACTGCCTCTGAGAAGGCTTGGAAAACACCCAGAGTGACATCCTGCCATTCTTTGTTTTGGTTCTCAGCCATGTGAGCCACAGCCCCCCCTCCCAGTTTCCTTTTTATTAAAACATTAGCCCTGACAAACCGAAGATGTTCAGACACCTGCCTGATTTTAAGGGGACCTGGAACCTCCTCCCTAACAAGAATTTGGGAAATTCTTCCAGGACCCTCTGAAATAATCAGCCACACTTTGTCCTCATCACCTGCAGCAGACGTGCTGGTATTTGCCCCCCCATGTCAGTCTCCAGTGAGATCACAATATTGTCTGGCATCGCATGGTCCTCGGGTTCTTCATCCAACCCAAAAGAGATGTCCAGAGGAGGCTGAACAACAGGGGGAATGGGGAGCAAAAATACATGTCTTTTTAGACTTATTTTTTTATTTTTATTTATATAAAGCAGCAGCAGAATGTTTGAGCAGGAGGATACAGAAGCCATAATTCCCAGTGTTAATACTTTCAAGTGCTGGTTCTCTATATAGATGGAAAGGGAAGGCAGACAACTATGTAAGATCTTCAGTACAAATGCCTGACAAATATCAACACAGAGTATTGTTTTGGGTAGCTTTGAGACAAAAAAGGCACTTCTTATATCTGCATTTATGTGGAATTTGCCTTCCACATTGCCATTTTCCCTTTCTGGATGACATGCAAAAGGCAATCCAACTAAAAGATAAAAGGAAGGAAGAGATTCCAACACGGTACTTATTTATCAAAGATTCAGTCACTAAACCAATGTGATGAAGGACTTACATAATTCAAAACTAGTGATTGGACTGGCAGCAAAGTTGTTCCATGTCACTTATGTATACACATAGGACATACAACTGAAGTAAGGTGTTTGGAAAATGCTAAGGCTTTCGTATGCTGTCTGGACGTTTGACTATCCTTGGCAGGATATTCCTTTAATAAGAAATACTGCAACAGTGATAAGGAAGGATATTATATCTTTTGACACTCACTTATTAAAGAGGTGACAATCAATGCTAACCGATGAATTGCAGATCAAAGATCAGAGAATGCAGTCACTCAACCTAGAGTGCTGAATAGTAAGAAACAAGGACTTGTGTCTGCAGATGACAACAGAACATAAGGGACTTGGATTAGTACTCATGATGAAAACTAGCCAATGATAAATCATGTCAAATAACTGAATAAGCCTTAAAGTAAAGGAATATTTCCCAAATGAGTTGCATTTGGAAGTAATAGTTCTTTTCACCTTTCTTTAATTGTCCATCTTGAAAATGAAATTGCATCTTTTTTTCCTTTGTTTTAGGTTATAACAGACGCTGTAATCTTTTTCTTTACACAACTGATTTTTAGAAAGATGTTGCTGCCTAGACAGTCCCTTTATTTTCTTAAAAATTGTTCCCTTCTACTTTTATGAGATTATGTATTACAGTCCATCTTTCTCTGACCTTATATGACTTCAGCTATATATTCTACACCATTTTTGCTACTCTTCTCCAAAAGGTTTTGATACTCTAACCTTAAAGGACCGATCTCTACTAATGCTAATATTTCCAGTTGTGGCTGATTGGCTATCCACACAAAGGGCTAAACTCATCTTTCAAATGGAGATACCCCTTCCTAGGTATCCCTGTGTTCTAGCACCCTTCCATGTTGCCTTCTTATTTAGCAGCAGTCCACACATGCATCTAGGTAATGCAGAGTTTACCCGTGGCTGTAGTGGTTTGATCGTATTGCTCGTGGCAGTCCACACATGCATCTAGGTAATGCAGAGTTTACCCGTGGCTGTAGTGGTTTGATCGTATTGCTCGTGGCAGTCCACACATGCATCTAGGTAATGCAGTGTTTACCTGTGGCTGTAGTGGTTTGATAGTATTGCTTGTGGTTTCATTTTCCATTGTATTGGGCTGTGGTACCCAGACTTCATCCTAAGGGCAATTTACAACAGGCATGCTTACTGTTTTATCCAATTAGCATGCATATTTTAGAATACTAATGAGGTTGCATAACATTGTCTATTTCCCTTGAAAGTATCGGGTACAACCTTATCCCAATCCTCTTTCTCCCTACGATGCTAACAGCTTCATCCACCTAATGTCCACTTTCTAGTCAAGTTTCTACTTCCCAGATGCATTGCTCTGCAATTTAAATTACCATATTTTAAACTATTTGTAAATCTTGCTAAATCTCTTTTCATGCATTTTGCACCTTGTGCTGTGCACAGACACTGCTGGGAAATGTCACGGCATCTGCAAAAGAGACCGTCTTAAACCTCTTGCAACATCTCAAACATACACTGAAAAGGCCCAGCAACAGTCCAAAATCTGTATGGCACTCTACCAGGAATAGTCCTTTTCTTCTGCCTACAGCTTTCTGTGCCCTTTTATCCAGCCAGTGTTTTACTCTCATTACAAACCAAAGGAATGGTCCATGCCCAATTTGTTCAGCAGCCAGTTGGTACAGTGTCAAATGCCTTACTACTGTCCAAACAGGTCATACTCCCAAGCATATTTCTATTGTGCTGTTCAGGTTATGAAATCAAAAAATGCTATCAGATTTGTCTAGCATGGCCCTAGTACTAGGAATTCATACACACCAGTGATTATGCACAACTTGACAAAAATACACAACAGCAAATGTACAGGTAACAATTGAGAAGTTTAAAGATTACCTTTCATAGACAGCTGGGCTTTCAATCTGTCCAGTTCATTCTAAAATACATTAAATAAATACAGTTTCATGAATTCCTTGTGGAGCACAAGTAAACAGACTATGAAGTTCAGACTTATCTTTGACATTTTTTCACTTTACTACAGAAAATTAAAGTTAAGTACTCACCATAACTATCCATCTGTGTTGTCCGTTCTCATTATTCCTCAACAATTTGGTATTGGATCCAACCTCACATTTTTTTTATTTTTATTTGCAGTTTGTTAACCAGGAAACTCCACTGGGCCAAAATGAGCCTGTTTTCAATGGATGCCCGGGGAGAAAAGCTCTGTATACAATTATTACAAAGCTAATATCAACAAAGTACAATACAATTTTCAAAACTACTATAAGCGCAGTAATATAGAAGACAGAATAATAACATTTGAGCAAGGTGTTGTAACAAAGCACTGAATGAAATTAAAATTAGAAGTTATGTACTCACCATAACGTTCCATCTGAGTAGGTGACTTCATTCGGATGCAACCTGTGGGTATCGGATCCGATCTCGGATCCGAGCCGGCAATTCAAAAGCTTAGGCTCCGAGCTCCTAGCTCCTCCCTCTTACCCATAACCCCTTGCCAAGCCCTGACTGACCTCAGATTGAGTTTGCCTCAAATACTGACCACAGTATACTAAAACAGCATAAATACTCGCTCTAAAAAGGTCAGGGGGATGGAGGGGGGGATGGTTGCATCCGAATGAAGTCACCTACTCAGATGGAACGTTATGGTGAGTACATAACTTCTAAATCTGAAGTAGGAAGACTTCATTCGTCTGCAACCTGTGGGACAGAGTCCCTAGCTACCTGAATCTTGGGCGGCCATCATGGAAGGATGTTCCGGAGCACCGCTGAGCCAAAGGATGCTCTTCCTCTAGAAACAACATCCACCTTGTAATGAGAAATAAAAGTATGAGGCGAGGACCAAGTAGCTGCCGCGCAGATATCATCCAACGAAACACGGGACTTAAAGGCGGCTGACGTAGAAACTGCCCTAGTAGAATGAGCCGTAACCCTCTGAGGAGCAGGTCTGCCTGAAGTGTCATATGCCTGCAATATGCAATTAGCAATCCATTTAGACAGAGTGACTTTAGACACTGCTTTACCCAGAGCAAATTTAGCAAAGGAGATGAACAGCTGATCTGATTTCCTGTGGCCAGCTGTCCTGTTAATATAAAAACGTAATTGTCTATGAACATCCAATGAATGCAATTTGTATTCCCCTTTGTTTGAATACTTGGGAAAAAAGACAGGCAAATTGATTGACTGGTTAATATTGGATTCAGAAGAGACCTTCGGAAAAGATGGATTGGTCCTGAGGCACACCCTATCAGGGAAGAAAGAAAGGTAAGGCGGTTTGACACAAAGAGCCTGAAGCTCAGACACCCTTCTGGCTGAAGTGATAGCTACCAGAAAGACAGTCTTCCAGGAAAGGAATTTTAAATCAGCAGAAGCTGCAGGCTCGAAGGGAGGAGCAGTAAGGGCCTGCAGGACTAAAGACAAATCCCAAGGCGGTACAACCTCCTTGACTGGAGGTCTTAATAAAAAAACTCCCTTGAGAAAGGATTTGCATAATTTCGCTGTCATAAGGGGAGCTGTGTCCTGTCCAATGTGATAATGCGATATAGCCGCCAATTGTACTTTAATCGTGGAAGAACTGGCCCCTTGATGAAAGAGGTCTGTTAGAAATTCTAGCACCGCAGAGATAGGTGCTGAAAAAGGATCCACCGTTCTCTGCCCTGCCCATATAGAGAACCTCTTCCATTTACTCCGATAAACCTGTCTGGTAGAAGGTTTATGAGCAGCCACCAAAATTGCTTTGACCGGTGAAGAGATACCGGGAGTCCTAATTAAGGTTGGAATTAAAGCAGCCAAGCTGTCAACTTCAGGGTCCGCAGATTGGGAACTGGCATTCCCAGAGGGTGAGAGATGAGATCCGAAATTGGATCCAGAATCCATGGTGGATTGATTTTGTGAGACCATACGAAGGGGAACCAAGGTTGTCGAGGCCAGAATGGGGCAATGAGAATCATTCTGCTCCCCAAACTGTTGGCTTTCTGCAGAAACCTCTGCATCAGAGGAAGTGGAGGGTAGGCATAAAGGAGACCGGGAGGCCAAGCATGCACCAGAGCATCCTCGAACTCCCTGGTGGGGAAGTAGAGCGAAGAAATTGTCGCATTTGGCGTTTGAGGGAGAAGCAAAAGATCGCAACAGGGTTGCCCCCAAACGGCAAAAATCTTCTTCGCTACTTGAAGGTTTAGGGACCACTCGTGTGGAGAAAGGATGGTGCGACTGAGCTTGTCCGCAACGATGTTGGACTTTCCCGGAATGTGCGTTGCTATCAGAAAGCGTTTGGTGGAAATTGCCCATTCCCAGACTCTCATGGCCTCTCGACAAAGGGGAGAAGACCTGGTTCCTCCCTGCTTGTTGATATACCAGACTACGGACATGTTGTCTGTCTGAATCGCAATAGTCCCTGTAGGAAGAACGTGGTGAAGTGCTTGCAATGCTAGGAGCACCGCCCTCATTTCCAGGACATTTATATGCAATGATGTCTCTGTGGGATTCCACGTGCCTTGGACAATCTTTCCCGCAGAATGCCCCCCCCACCCGAGGCAAGAAGCGTCCGTGGTCACTGTGGCTCGGGAAATGCAGCAAAAGGGTCTTCCTGCTAGGGGCTCCGGAGAAAGAAGCCACCACAGAAGGGAGTCCCTGCACGCTCTGCTGACCGCAATCGGAGCGTTTAGAGACGAACAAAGAGGAGACCACTGAACTTGAAGGGTCCATTGAAGAACCCGCATGCGTAAGCGGGCATGAATTAGAAGCGGGATAGCTGCCGCCATAGAACCTAGGGCCCTCAGGACCCGAAGCTGCAGTTGGTGACGGTTGAAGGATTGCTGTCACATGACACCTCAGGCTGACGATACGGTCTGGGGTGAGGAAGGCTCGCATTGATCTGGTGTCTAGTCTTCCTCCTATGAAATCTATAATTTGAGTTGGATTCAGGAAAGATTTCTCCCAGTTGATCGTTATGCCCAGCCTTGGTGCTAGTTGAAGGAAGTAATCCCTGGCTGAGCACAGAAGATGCCTTGATGATGCAGTCAGGAGCCAGTCGTCCAGGTGCGGAAAGACCTGTAATCCCTGGAGCCTCAGGTGGGCCGCTACCACCGCTAACACCTTGGTAAACACCCTGGGGCTGAGGTGAGACCAAAGGGGAGGACCCTGAACTGATAATGACTGGCTCCCAGCCGAAGCGAAGAAACCTCCTGGATCGCCTGTCCATCCGAATGTGGTAGTACGCATCCTTGAGGTCTATGGAACACATCCAGTCGTTCTCCCTCAAAAGGGGAGTATAGATTGCAGGGTGACCATCCGAACTTTTGCTTGGTTACTGACAGGTTCAACAGGGAAAGGTCTAAAATTGGTCTTAAGTCCCCCGTCTTCTTTGGGACCAGAAAGAACCTGGAGTAAAACCCTAATCCGCTTGATCTGGGGACGCGCTGGATGGCTCTTTTTCCTAGCAGCTGCTCGATTTCGCGAGCTGCCGCCTCCCTTTGGTCGGGTGGAACATCTGGGAGGCTGCGAGATTTGGGGATCTTGATTAGGGGTATTGAATATCCTCTGGATATGAGTTGAAGCACCCAACTGTCTGTTGTTATGGACTCCCAAGAAGTCAGGTGCATCGAAAACCGCCCCCCGACTGCCTCCAGAGACGGACAGCCGGGCAACCCTTCAGGGCTGCTGCGTGGGTCTCTCAGAGAAGGGTTCTCTGGACCCAAAATTGCCAGGAGCCCCCCTGCCTCTGGCACGACGACCTCCCCGTCCTCCTCTGCCACGGAAGGACTGGTTATCCGGAGCAGGTTGGGACTGCTGCGACTTCCGGAACCACATCTTCTTCTGTTCCTTTTGGTTCTTAGAGAAGGACCTCTGGGGAGCTGAGAAGCGGACTCCGACGGCAGACAGCGTCTTCCCGTCCTTTTCGCTCTGGACAAGTGTCTCGAACAGTCTTGCCAAATAAGGCAGAACCATCGAAAGGGGCATTCGCGAAGGTCGCCTTAAAGGGCTCAGCAAAATCACAATGGCGGAGCCAGGCCTGTCGCCTCATGACAAGGCCTGCTCCGCTGGCTCTAGCGGCTCCCTCAGTAGCATGAGACAGCAGCCGCATAGATGTATTGGATACAGATCTGAGAGTGGCCATTCGGTGGAATAAACCTGCTTATCCTCACTCGAGATGGACTCGGGGAGATGCAGCGTACTCTTTAATCAGATCTCGCTGCATCCTAATGACATGCGCCATGTAGTTCAGCTCTCAAGGAGAAGGTCGCTGAACTAAACACTCGCTTCCCAATTCGATCCATCGAACGGGACTCCTTGCCCGGAGGATGGACGGAGGGACTCTCCTGGGCCAATTCCTCTTCGTGGCTGCAGCCATCATCATGGCATCTACTGGGGACCCTTACTCCAGTGGGTGCGGTCTGATGGAGGAGAAAGAATGCGGTCCGGGCGTTTTGGGATAGGCTCAATGGTGTCCGGATCCTTCCACGCCTGATAGATATAAGATCTACCAGGGGTCAGCAGGAGGGGACACCCAAGAGGTAGAAGGGCCCGCCTCGAATGCCTCCAAGAACACAGACTCGTCCGAAGAAGCCTTGGGGCAGACCACCCCCCACTGATCTTTAACATCTCCATGATGTCTCCAAATGAGACGTCCTCAGGGGTGACCTAGGAGCCTTCCCCTTCATCCAAGTCCGTGTCTTCAGTGACGGACTCAGGGGAGTCCATGTGCCTCCTCTTGCACTTGCGCTTCCGAGGTACTTCATCGGGGGGGCTGTCCGAGGAGTACTCTTCAGCAGATGGATGTTCCAAGGGAACCACTTGGGACATAGAGGCGGGCTGTCCCTGGGACCGGCTGGTGTGGGCCTGGCCCAACTGCAATGGAGTGCGGGATGGAGCCGTGGCAGGGACCGGGGGTCCGGATGTCCTCGACAGTGCCCTTTCCATAACGTTGAAAGCCGAGGGGGAGCCAGCTTCTCTAAGCCCCGAGAGCCGACCCCCACTCGGATCCGACGTACGGATCGGAGCCGAAACCGTCGGATCCGAGAGACCAGTGTGCTCCGACCTGGACGGAGCCGAAGACACACCAGCTCCCTCGGATCCGAGGCTCTGCCCTCGGCTCCGAGAGGTCGGGTCCGGCACCAAGCACTCAAGGGATGGGACGGATCCGAGGTGCGCCGACCAATCGGATCCGACCCACCCCCGGATCCAAATCTGCACGGCGCCGAAAGCTCCGAACCCGTGGTATGGGTCGGAGAAGGAGCTACGGGGGCGAAAAAAGGGGTCGAAGCCCCTCCCGGTTGGGGGGGGGCTAGGAGCACTCCCATTTGCATTTGGGCCTGGATGAATTTCCTCATCATATCATATCAGCCATATCAGCTTCGCTCATCGAAAAAGTCGATCTAGAGGAGGCCACCGAAGCGGACCTAGAGAACCGTCTCGGTGACCTCCTGGAAGGGCTAGCCTCCTCCTCCTCGGGTCCAGGAGAGAACCGAGGGGAGTGGAGCCGAGGAGGAGGAAGGCTAGAAGGCACAGGGGAAGCCCGCTTAGATGGAGGAGCCGAGCTGGAAGCTTCGGCTCTCCTCTTGTGGTGCTTCTCCCTGTGCCTCTCCTTCTGTCTCTCCCTACTAGAATCCTTCCCCTCCGGCATTTTTAAGGGAGGTTGAGTCCCAGCCGGAGGGGGAGAACTCACAGCAACAAGTTGCTGACTGGAGGGGGCAGAGGCCGAAGCAGTATCTGGGGGTAAAAGACCCGCCAGCACTAACTTCGACCTCCGCTCCCTTAAAGCCCGGGGGTTGAACCCTGCACAAATGGTACAACCAGAAGACAGGTGTTCAACCCCCAAGATGACGAGTGTGGCCATCTGCTGGGGACAGCTTATGGCCACACTCGGTACATTTCGAAACGACAGCCTTAGGGGCTTCAGACATAACACCTAAGGCCTAAACACACACACACACAAACAAACTACGAAAAACCCGAGAAAAATTAACTAAAGAGGGAGGGAAAGCCTTAACCACACACAACACTAACTATATTTGTAACAAAAAAAAAGAATTTAAACAATTTTCCTGTCAGAAAACTACTTATCTCAAAACCACGCCAGGAGCTCAAGAATTCCGTTGCTTCTTGAAAAGCGGCAAACGAAATCTGGGGTCAGTCAGGGCTTGGCAAGGGGTTATGGGTAAGAGGGAGGAGCTAGGAGCTCGGAGCCTAAGCTTTTGAATTGCCGGCTCGGATCCGAGATCGGATCCGATACCCACAGGTTGCAGACGAATGAAGTCTTCCTACTTCAGATCAAGTATTTTGGAGTACACAAGTATAATTTGGAGTACACAAGTATAATTTGGAGTGCAAGCATTTATGCACTCAGTTTCACGTGGTGAGAGGTAGGAAGAATTAGAGTGAGAGAGTACAACAGTGAAAGATGAATAGGCTGAGTTATGAGAAAGGAAAAAGGGACAGAGAGTGGAAATGAAGGGAGTCACTAGGTTGAGCTTTGAGAAGGGAGAAAAAAAGGATGGGGGAGCAGAAATGATATAGAGTTAGTCAGGTGGGGTAAGAGCATGAGCATTCCTAGTGCATCCCCAGTGAGAAAAGAAATGGGAATGGAGCATGGTCTTGAAGGTGGATTGATTTTGGGTGATTCGAATGCGTGTGTGTGGGGGGATGAATTCCATAGGCGAGCGAGGGAGAAAGACAGGAGAAATTGCCCAGGTGCACGCAAGGGTTTGTACACTTCGAGGAGGTTCTGGTTACTGGACCTAAGTAGTCTGTCAGGATGATGCAAAGTGAACATGGAGGAGAGGGAAGGGCAGTTAGAGGGTTTGAAAATGAGTTTGTGAGCAGTTAACAGTTGAATGTAAGAGAGAGTGGGGGAGTTCCAGCCAGTTCAAGGAGTGGAGTGCATCACAGTGGTGGGGAAGAGGATTTGGTCCCAGTAGCAAACTTAGAGATTTTATTGTAGCAGGATGACCGTTTTGACTTTAGGGAGGATTGAAGGTTGGTGAGGAGAGGGGCTCCATACAAGACAGAGGGGATGCGGTAGGACATAAAGAGCACATGTTTGGAAGAGGGAGTGAGATAACGGCTGTGACGATACAGTATTCCGAGCTTTTGGTGTGTTTTCTTAATACTAGTTTGTATATGAATGTCAAACGTTAAATGTTCATCAATGATAACACCTAGAAGTTTTGTATGGGAGACTATTTCAATGGTAATCTTATTTTGACTGACTACAGAAAAGGATTTTTTTTTTTTTTATCGATAGAGGTGTTTTTATATGGGGTAAAGATTATGATTTTGGTTTTGGATGCATTGAGAGCAAGGTGATTTTTCAGCATTTAAGAAGAGGTACAAGAGATGGGATCTTGTGTTAGTTGCAGGAGTCTGGGGAGAGATTGAGCATAGCAAATTATGGTTCTGCATCTGCCATATACACTAGATTTTTGGATCCAACTCACAAGCTCCTTCCTCTAACCATAAGGCCCCAGTCAGCTAGCAATACTTCAGATAGAGTTTTCTGACTTATAGGTCCTACTAAAACAGTGCAAGAATAAAGAGCTGGGACTCAAACCTGGAACAAAAGATTCCACAATATCCACTAGGTCACTCCAGAAGATGAAAGGAAGAGGGAAAGAGGACAGGGAGTTGAGGAAGTATAAAAATGTTCAACACATACATCGTTATGGTGAGTATATAATATCTGATGTTGTCCTTTTCATTCGTTCTTCAATGTTTGGGACAGGGTCCCCAGATATGTCCAATCTTGGGTGGCCCACAAGGAAGGGTATTCTGTAGAACTGCAGAACCAAACGCAGCTCTCCTTCTAGAAGTCAAATCTGGTTTTAGTGAGCAATAAAGGTATGAGCATTAGACCGGGTAGCTGCTGCACAAATGTCATCAATGGAAGTTCTAAACCAAAAGGTGGAAGAGGAAGCCAGCATTTAGCTGATAGGGAGAGGCCTTGCTGAATATAAACAAAAGAAATGCAATTGGTAATCCATTTGGCCAGGATAACAAAGTTCAGTTGTTTAAAATCTTTTCGCTGTTGCAGTATTCTTCTCTAAAGGAATCCCCTGCCAAGGGTAGCCCCCAATGTCCGGCCAGTATACCAAAGTCTTAGGTTTTTCCAGGATGTTGTGTCACATGTATGGTCCCTGCTCATGGTGTAGAGTATAAAGGTGACGTACAGACATACATACCTCAGACATGAAAAGCCCCCAGGAAGAACAGCCCAAGGAGTGAAGGAGGATGCGCATTCAGAAGGAAAAGAGGAGAAGTGAAAAAAGGGGGAGGCAGTGAATACTGCAACAGTGAACAGAGGGATTTACACAGCTGAGCTATGTCCTTCCATATCACTGTTACAGTATTCTTTACGTAAGGGATTTTATACAACCCTACTGTATCCTTCCATATAACTGTTGTAGTATTCTTTACGTAAGGGATTTTACACAACCCTACTGTATCCTTCCATATAACTGTTGTAGTATTGTTTACGTAAGGGATTTTACTCGACCCTACTGTATCCTTCCATATAACTGTTGTAGTATTCTTTACGTAAGGGATTTTACACAACCCTACTGTAACCTTCCATATAACTGTTGCAGTATTCTTTACGTAAGGGATTTTACACAACCCTACTGTATCCTTCCATATAACTGTTGTAGTATTGTTTACGTAAGGGATTTTACACAACCCTACTGTATCCTTCCATATAACTGTTGCAGTATTCTTTACATAAGGGATTTTACACAACCCTACTGTAACCTTCCATATAACTGTTGCAGTATTCTTTACGTAAGGGATTTTACACAACCCTACTGTATCCTTCCATATAACTGTTGTAGTATTCTTTACGTAAGGGATTTTACACAACCCTACTGTATCCTTCCATATAACTGTTGTAGTATTCTTTACGTAAGGGATTTTACACAACCCTACTGTATCCTTCCATATAACTGTTGTAGTATTCTTTACGTAAGGGATTTTACACAACCCTACTGTATCCTTCCATATAACTGTTGTAGTATTCTTTACGCAAGGGATTTTACACAACCCTACTGTATCCTTCCATATAACTGTTGTAGTATTCTTCACGTAAGGGATTTTACTCAACCCTACTGTATCCTTCCATATAACTGTTGTAGTATTCTTTACGTAAGGGATTTTACACAACCCTACTGTATCCTTCCATATAACTGTTGTAGTATTCTTTACGCAAGGGATTTTACTCGACCCTACTGTATCCTTCCGTATAACTGTTGTAGTATTCTTTACGTAAGGGATTTTACACAACCCTACTGTATCCTTCCATATAACTGTTGCAGTATTATTTTACACAACCCTACTGTATCCTTCCATATAACTGTTGTAGTATTGTTTACGTAAGGGATTTTACTCGACCCTACTGTATCCTTCCATATAACTGTTGCAGTATTCTTTACGCAAGGGATTTTACACAACCCTACTGTATGCTTCCATATAACTGTTGCAGTATTCTTTACGCAAGGGATTTTACACAACCCTACTGTATCCTTCCATATAACTGTTGTAGTATTCTTTACGTAAGGGATTTTACACAACCCTACTGTATCCTTCCATATAACTGTTGTAGTATTCTTTACGTAAGGGATTTTACACAACCCTACTGTATCCTTCCATATAACTGTTGCAGTATTCTTTACGTAAGGGATTTTACACAACCCTACTGTATCCTTCTATATAACTGTTGTAGTATTGTTTACGTAAGGGATTTTACACAACCCTACTGTATCCTTCCATATAACTGTTGTAGTATTCTTTACGTAAGGGATTTTACACAACCCTACTGTATCCTTCCATATAACTGTTGTAGTATTCTTTACGTAAGGGATTTTCCACAACCCTACTGTATCCTTCCATATCACTGTTACAGTATTCTTTACGTAAGGGATTTTACACAACCCTACTGTATCCTTCCATATAACTGTTACAGTATTCTTTACTTAAGGGAGAGTATAAAAAGCTCAAGAGGGAACTTAGGGGGAGGAAGCCCAGACGAACCTTCCAGAAAACCATGCAGGATACCTCTGGCAAAGCCAACTCTTACTCTGGAAACAATGTCCAATTTGTATTGCTTAGTAAAGGTATGGACAACAGACCAAGCAGCACCCTCAAGGATGGAAGTGGTATCCAAGCCTTTGAAAATAAGCACCAGAAGAAGCCAGAGCCCTGGCAGAATAAGCCTTTACTGAGGTAGAAAAACCTTTCCCATTAAAACAGTAACAAAAAGAAGTGGCCTTAGAAATCCATGAAGGAATGGTCTACGTAGAAACAGCCAAACCTAGAGATCTAGGATGAAAAGAAACAAAGCTGCTCTGACGTGCGAATGGTGCAAGTCTCATCCAAATACCACCAGAGCTGTCTATGCAAATCCAAGGTGTGAAGAACCTTTTCACTAGCAGACCGTGGAGAAGAAAAAATAAACATGGGCAAATTAAAAGACTGATTAAGATACTTCATTCACCATCTTGGGGATAAAAGGAGGATTAGTACAAAGAGACACTCTGTCCCTATGAAAAAATAAAAATGGAGGAACAGCCATAAGGCCCTGAGGCTCAAACACTCTCTTAGCTGAAGTAAGGGCCAAAAGAACAGTCTTTCATGTACAATGCCGCAAGGAAGCTGAAGCTGCAGGCTCTAAAAGAGTCTGACAATGTTTCAGGAACAAAATTCAAGGCCATAGGAAGGGGTAATGGGTTTCATGTGAGGCCTAATATGAAGGATGCCTTTAAGAAATTGTTTAACCTCAAACCTAGAGGACAAAGGAGCCGATAAAGGTAGACAAACAGCTGAAGGGTGAGCCTTAACTGAAAAACATGCCAATCCAGCATGGAGCAATTCACACAAAGAAGAACCAGAGGAATCTCCACAAAAAGTTGATCCTAGTAACAAGCAAGGCACCAGACAAAATCTCTTCCATTTGGACACACAGGATGTCCTGGTAGTAGGTTTCTTGGTCTCCTGCAGAACCTGAAGCACATCCTCAGAAAAAAAGGTGCCTAAAAGGGATCAAAACTCTCATCCACAGTGTTAGTTGAACAGTGGACAAGTGAGGATGGATGAGGGACAACTTGTCTTGTATAAGTAGGTCTATCCTATGGGGTAACGTGGTGACTGCCCTTGGGTAGGTGCATAAGAAGAGGGAAAAACACTGTCTGGGACAAATAGGAGTCACCCACAAGACTTTGGTGCAGTCCTGCTCTATCTTGAGCAGGACCCTCAGTATGAGGAAGGGGAGGGAAGGCATAGAGAAACATCACCTTCCAAGAAAAGGAGAGGGTGTCCGCCTTCCAAGTCAGAGGACTTGGGACTAAGCTGACCATTCAGAGGGGAAGCAAAAAGGTCTGCCTGGGGAGTACCCCACTGGTGGAAAATGTCCAAAAATACATCTCTGTGAAGCATCCATTCATGGGCCTGTGTTACGGACCTGCTCACAGAGTCTGCCACAGTGTTTCTCACTGAAGGAATATAAAAATCCTGAAGAGTCACCTGATGTTGGACGGCTAGATACCAAACTTGGTGAGAGGAGCTAGTCTGCACAGACAGTAGTACAATGTACCCCCTTGTTTGTTGATTTACCACATCATTGTGGTATTATCTAGAAAGATTTTGAGAGGTCCTGGAAGAAAAAAAGGTGTGAAAGGCCCAAGGGCCAGAAGGAGAGCTCTCATCCCCTTGATGTTGATGTGGTCTGACCGCTAAGGAATTAGCCAGAGACCCCACACTTTGAAAGGGCCAAAAAAGCACCCTACCCAGTGTTAGAGCCATCTGAAAAAGGTTCCTGAGATGGGACTGGGAGCCAAAAAGGGATTCCCAGGTTGAGAGAGAGCTGATGAATCTACCACTAAAGCTCTAGCTTCATGCATGAAGGAAGAGGATCTAGAAAGTCTACAGGATGACAGTGTTGGAGCCAGACCGGCTTTAGGAGCCACTGCAAGTTTCTCATATTGAGTCTAGCTAGAGGTAGCACAGGAATGGTGGAGGCCATGAAACCCAAAGCCCTTAGAAATTCCCTGGCTGTAACTGAGACTCAATGAAGAAGGGACTGAAAAAAAGCAATTAGAGTAAGGGTCTTGAGTGAAGGCAGTGAAGTCAGCATAGGAATAGTCTGGAGCCTGCAACCAAGAAAAACATGATACTGAAGAGGAGGCAGGATGGATTCCTGGAAAATTATAGTAAACCCTAGGCTTTGCAAAAGCCAAGTAGCATAGTGAAGGTGCTGAAGCAAGGTTTCTGGGGAGGATGCCTGAAAGGACAGGTTGTCCAGGTAAGGAAAGATTTCTATCCCCGCTCATCCTGCAAAAGGCAATCACAGGAGCGTGGCATTTGGTGAAAACCCTTGGGACAGTAGAGAGACCACAGGGCAAACCAGAGAACTGAAGATGCAAGGAAAAAACTGAAAAATTCAAATATTTCCTGAAGCAGAGATGAATAGGGATGTGAAGTAAGCATCCTTGAGATCCAGTGAGACCAGAAAAACCTGAGGAAGAAGGAGAAGAAACAGAGTCTGAAGAGACAGCATCCAGAAGGAAGGGATCTTCAGAAAGGTGTTGAGCTAAGAAAGGTCCAAAATGGGCCACCAGGAGCCCTTACCTGGAAACCAAAGACATTCTGGAATAAACCCCCCCCCCCCCCATTGCAGGTAGGAGCTGCTTGGGTGGTGCTTTGAAACAAAAGGCACTGAGGTATACCTGGAAAGAAAGGCAGCTGTTCCTAAGGAGGTTGGAGAATGCCAGAAAAGGAGGAAGGCATTTCCACAACATGAAGAATGCTGAGTGATCCTTAACCAACTGGGAAGGGACAGGAAAAGACAGCTAAAGGGACCTGACTTAGAAAGGAGGGAAGCAGGTAGTCAGACAGAACATGGCTTGTCTGGACAAGGAGGCTTCTGCGTAGTAGTAGTAGTAGTAGTTGTTGTCCGAGTAGGCTCAGCAGGAACCAGTCTATAACTCTTCTTACCTTTGGGAGGAGGGCTGGACTATAAGAACAAAAGCAGGCTAACAGGGAAATTCCTCTGAAATTTAGGAATAGTAGAAAACTAAAATATACATCAATTCTTGCAAGGCCTTGCCCTTGTCTTGCAGACACTTACAAAGTTCAGCAGCTGCAGAACTAGAGAGATTTTTATCAAGTGGAGCATCCAACAATTTAGCCTTAATCTCATCAGGCAAAGACTGGAGGCGAAGTCAAGAATAGCATCTCAACACACAGCCAAAAGTAGCAGCTCTAGAATAAAAATCAGCTGCATCATAACTACATTTAATAGAATGGTGAACCACAAAGGAAGAGGAGCCCAACAAAGAGAGGACCAAAACCTTTCCCTCAAAAACAGGAAGGTCAGAGACAACCTGAGAGGCCTAAGAAAGAAGACCCAAACATACCTTGTCATAAGGGTCTGATAGTTAATAGCCCAAAAGGCCAGGGTAGTAGCAGTATACATATTTTTTTGCCGAGCCTTCACATGGCCCTACTGTCCTTATCAGAAGGAAGCAACTTAGAAGAAAGCAAGAGCTTAGGATTGTCAGAAGAGACAGACAAAACAGGACATTTGTAGAGAAATGTACATTCATCACACACCTTATAAAACCTCTCAGGCTTTTTAGTGGCTGGAGGTAGGGAATCAGGAGCCAGAGAAGCTGCTGAAAAAGTGTCCATCAGGGCAGCTAGGACTGGAGGGACAGCACAGAGCTTAGGGGACTCCATCTGGAGGAGTTCATGATACCTTTTTCTGGATGTCAGATAAGTGAGAACAGTCCCATTTGAAGAATTCCATCATACGAGAAAGAGTATCCACAAACAGTTCCTCAAAGAGAGGATCTGGACTAATGGAATCTTCTTCCTCAGAACTAAAGTCCAGTGGAGAAGGAATCAGAGAGTTACACCAAGGACTCTTCCCCACAGTCCAAGCCTACATCAGAAAAGTCATGCTCCATAGGTCTCTCAAGTGGAGTATATGGCCAAGGGGTAGCAGGGACAGAAACTTTCTAGGGAGGCTTCAAGTCCATGAGTACATGAGTTCAGACCCCTGCCCGACACTCAATGTAGTGAGAATCACCTGTGAAACTACCCTCGGTCAGCCGAGGTTCCCCCACATCATCTGCAACCGATATCCGCAGAGTTTCAGAGGACGTGCATGAAGCTGAATCCATGCCAGCCTCGGACGGGGATATGGAAGAAGATCCATGCCAGCCTTTGATAAGGTTGCGGAAGAGGAATGCGACAGAACAACCAGACGATTCTCTGGGCTTTCATCAGCCTCAAAAGAGATGCTCTGGGAAGGTGGCACAACAGCTGAATCAGACATAACTTTTTTGACCTTCTTCCTGGCAGATGGTGGACTCTCAGGATGGGACGATTCTGCCATAGCACCCTGCACCAACACCTTAAGACACTTTCTCCTGGTAGCTAGACAAGGAAGAGACTATTAGACAGTCTTATAGACAAATGCTTGACAAATCAAGTACTTAGTATGGTGTTTTGGTCGTGAAAAACACCCACGGAAAAAAGACACTGCTCGTGAAGGTCCTTATGGGGAATGTCTCCTCCACTAACATTTTCCCTTTCTAGAGGACATGTAAATTCGCAAAACAAAAGAAAAATGAGTTAAGAAGAAAACTCCACTGGAGCACTTATCTGAAAATGGCTTGGTAACCATCAAAAATGGAGGAGCGTTCAGACCAATGATAGAAGATGGCATTCGGACCAGCAGCTAAGATATAAAAGTCCATATGTTACATTTATGCCCTACGCCATGAGCAGGGAGCATACATGTGACATAAAAGTCGTCCTGGAAAACCTAAGGCTTTGGTATACTGGTCGGACTTTGGGCTACCCTTGGCAGGGGATCCCTTTAGTTAAGAATACTGCAACAGTGATAAGGAAGGACATCTAGTGATCCCAATCTGTTTGGGGAGAAACAAACAGCTGTTCCGACTTCCTGAAATCTTTTGTTCTGTGGTGATAAAAACGTACTTGTCTTTGTACATCTGAATCATGTAGCATGTACTCTCCCTAATTAGAAAAATTAGGGAAGAAAACAGGCAAATGAATTGTTTGACATTCACTTCAGATGCTATCGTTGGTAAGAAGGATGGATTTGTTTGTAAAGTGACTCTGTCTTTGTGAAAAATAATGTAAGGGGGAACTGGAAGATATTGCCTTGAGTTCAGAAATTCACTTTGCAGATGTAATAGCTTACTGGGAATGCTGTTTAAGACAAAAATTTTAAATCATACTTGGCTTATGGTTCAAAGGGTTAATGGGTCAACCTCTGGAGTACAACTGTAAATCCCAAGGAGGTGATGTCTTTCACTGGAGGTCTAAGAAAGAAAGTGCCTTTTAGAAAAGCCTTGCACAATCGGGTAGAAGCTAAAAAGGAAGCATTTTCTCCACACTAAAAATTAGACATAGCTACTAACTGTGCTTTGATTGCAGAAAACAAGCACCTCCTTGAAAAATAGATGCTAAAAATTTTAGAGTCACAGATAAAGGAGCAGTGAAAAAATTTCTTTCTGAAGAGCCCTAGTTGACAATCTTCTCCATTCACTCTTGTAGATCTTCCTTGTAGATGCTTTCTGGGAAAATAGACGTATTTTTCAGACTGGGAAGGAAAGCCTGGGTTGTCTAGCTATCAATGGAATTGGAGAAACCATGCGGTCAGTTTGATTAGGATGCTGCATCCTGGAAGGATGCGAGAGAAGGTCTGGACTGGGGTCCTGTATCCATGGAGAATATCAAAGATGAGACCAAAAAAAGCAGAATCACACTTGGCAAGGCCAAAGTGGGGGTGGGGGGGGGGGGGCAATCAGGATAACCAAGCTCTTCAACCAAAGTGCTTTCTCCAAGAATTTTGATAGCGGAGGCAACAGGGGATAAGCATAAAGGAGACAAGAGGGCCAAATGTGGACTACAGCATCTCTCCATGGTGACGCCTGAGGGGGGATTAGGGGAAAGAACCTGCTGCACTTGGCATTGATGGGCGAGGCAAAAAGATCGCTGCAAGGTTGGCCCTAATAACAGAAATTTCTCTCTGCTACAGAATGACAAGAGATCACTTGTGTGGCGGCAAAAGGGACCTGCCGAGTCTGTCTGCTAAGACGCTGGACTTCCTCAATATGTGTGTTGCAACTAGAAAGTTGTTGGAAGAGATTGCCCACTGCCACACTCACCCCCTTTGTCGAGAGGTGATGAAAGAGCAGTACCCCCCCAACGTTTGTTGATGCACCTCTTGGCTAGGCTTGTAAGGGCCTCAGGGCCAATAGCCTAGTAAATTCCTATGATCCTATACCAAACCAGAGTCGTGTTGTCGGTTTGTATCTCAATGAGCCCAAGAAGAACATATTGAAAGGCCTGCAACACTAGTAGGACCATCACTGATATACAAATTGGTCTCTGGGGGGGGGGGGTCCAAGTGCCCTAGACAGTCCATCCCAAGAAATGCCCCACACACCTCAACTGGGAAGCACTCATGCTCACACTGGCTACTGGAAGGGGCAGAATAAAAGGACGGCCTAGATGAACTTTGCCAGCTCTAATCCACTAACAGAGATGATCCTTGAAGACTTGAGCAAGTTTTGACTAAAAAGACAGAGGATGAAGCAGTACTGACCACTGAACAACTAGAATCCATTGGAGAACACACACATAAAAACAGGGGATTGGAACTAAGAACTGGAACTGTAAAAAAAAAAAAAAAAAAATTATGGCTGCTGCCATCAAATCTAGAGCCTGAAGGAAAAATCTGGCCAGAGGAGAAGAGTGAACAAGAATTTGCTGCATCTAAAACTTGACTGTGTCCACAAGATGTAAAGGAAGTGACGCTATCTGACTTACTGTGTTCAACTGAGCACCTATGAGCTTCAGGCTCTGTACAGGTTGTAGAGGAGATTTGGAGGTGTTGACTGAAATGCCTAGCCTTTGACAAAGTTGGAGCATATAGTCCCTGGATTGCTCTAGGAGATACTTGGCTAGAGTGGGGAGAAGCTAGACGTCTAGATATGGAACCACTCAGAATCCCAGCAATCTCAGGTGAGCTACCACTGCCATACACTTAATAGACACCGTGGGGGCTGTGGTAAGACCAAAGGTCAGGGCTCTGAACTGATGGTGATTTGTCCCCAGCCAAAAAGGCAGAAATTTTTCGGATAGTCTCTTCATCTTGATGTGATAGTATGTGCCCTGAAGATAGATTCAGTACATCCAATTGTCGTTGTGTAACAAATGCAAAATGGACTGAACCATGACTTCTTCACAAATTGGTTCAGTTTGCATAGATTCAGAATTAGTCTCAGATCCACAGTCTTCTTGAGCATTAAAAGAACAGTAAGTTCTGAATCTTCTCTGGTGGGATTTCCTGAATGACTCTGGTCTAGCAGCTTTTAATCTCTTGAGCAGAAGCTTCCCTCTGACTGGGTGGGACATCGAGAAGCCTTCTTTTGGTAGGGGGATCTGGAAAAAATGGTATGGTATAACCTCTGGATATTATTTTTAGCACCCAAAATCTTTTGTTATAGAAGCCCAGGCATCTAGGTGCAAAGACAAGCAACCTCTAACTGCCTCCAGAGGTGGGCAGTTGGGCGACCCTTCAAGAGCACTGAAAGGGTTTACCCAAAAAAGAATCTTGGACACCCTGGTTTTGCAGGCCTCCCCTACTGTGAGGTCAGAGTCTTCCATTTGAACTCCTCCCTTCTGCCTCTGGAGGAGTTGTCCCCTCATGAATCCTGGAAAGATCCCTTGGACTTAAGGAACCACATTTTTTTTACCTCCTGTTCGATTCTGGGAAAAGGATCGTTGAGGAGTAGAAAAGCATATCTCTACAGCACCACCCTGTTCATTCTGGGAAAGGTCCAAACAAAGATGTTCCATCAAAAGAAACATTGATGAATGACTACTTGAAAGGCTCCACAAAGTCGCATAAATGCATTGAGACATGTCTCCTAATGGCTATGCCTGAACCTGCACAGCCAGTGAGGCACCCACTGCAACATGGGATATTAACCTCATGGACGTATTGGAAATGGATAATAGAGTGGTCAGCTGGGAGTAGGACCTCTTCTAGTCCTCCATGGACATGGACACCAAGAAGGATTTGGCGTGTTCCTTGGTCAAATCAGACTATAGTCTTTTGAAGTGTGCGAAGTAATTCAGGAACCTCAAGGCAAAGGTTGATGAAGCAAAAATGCATTTTCCAAACCTTTCCAATACCCTGGACTCTAACAGGGGGATGGACTAAGGAGCTCTGCTAGCTACTTCTTACCTGTTGTAGCAACAACCATAACATCAACAGGGGCTCCTTTGCTGCAATGTAATCTATCCTTCAGCAGTGCCAAAAACTTAACTGAACGTTGGGGAATAGGTTCAACAGTATCAACTTCCTTCCATGCTCTGTGAGAGATGAAAATCGAAAGCTCATCTGCCAGGGAAATCAGCCAAGATGTAGATGGGCCAGACCGAAAAGCTGCAAGAAAAACTGACTGCTACAGGGAGGGAGCATCAGAAGACCATCAACCCTTTTGTTTCAGGATCTCTAGGATATTTACAAAGGAGACATCATCCAGTGGAGACCTAGTGGGCCCTTCCCATTCATCAAAGTAAGTATCTTCAGTGCGGGATTCCATATGTGTGTCTCCTTTTGCATGTTCTCTTCCGGGAACCTCTTCACTGGGATGGTCTGGAGAGGTATCTGAAGAGAGGGGAAGCTCCTCAATGTGGACTGTCTGGATGCTAGAAGGCACTGGATGTCCCTTTGCAGTAGGCCTGAGATCAGAACTTGGCCCCAAAGGAGGAAGGTATGTAGGATGCAAGGATGGGAGAGTAGCCAAATCTCTTGGTCAAGAGAAAGTTCACTCCACTATCTCGAAGGCAGACTGATCAGGAGAAGCTGTGCCTGGCCACACTGGAGCCAAAAACAAGCTACCAAGGCTCAATCCTGCCCAGATCTGTGCCTCGAGGATGGAGTTGGTCCCAAGCTGTCCAATGCTACAGCTCCAAGGGCAAGGATAGCACCAACAACATTGCAGTGGAACCCAGCCCCACCCTGACATTTGGCACTGATGCCTTAGCTCCAAGTATCATCCTGATCTAAAGGAACTGGAGCGGAACTACTCAGGGGGCCGCTGGAGTTGAAGAACAAGTAGTCTTTGGATCAGACATCAACACTCTCAAGGCTGTTGGTTCTGAGGGCTCTGAAACCATGGGACAGATCAGAGAAGGAGAGATAACACTATGTGAGAAGTGGACAGGAGGTTCAAGGATGAAAAAAGGAAGAGGAATTACCCCCATCATCTGAATCTGAGCGCGAAGGAATTTACTCATCATCCTATCCACATCAGCCTCTGAAAGACTTCTGGAGGACCTAATGGAAGAGGTGACTGATTGGGGCCCTAGACTCTCTCCTCAATGTCCCAATGGAGCAGAGGAGAAATTTCTTCAATGGTGAACCCAGGTGAGTGGTCAAAGAGACCGTCTGCAGGACAGTCAGATCTGAGGGAGTGGGATCCGAATGCTTCCTCTTAGGATCCAAAGAAGTCAGATCCGATGTTTTCTGAATTTTTTCTGGAGGCTCCAAAGAAGACTAGGTAGATATAACAGTCTTCGGAGAATGAGTGGGGGATCTTTTATGAGACTACTCCACCAAAGAGGACTTTGCATTATTTACCAGGGGTTTGAGGCCCTGAAGAGGAAGAAGGCGACAGCATTCTTTTAAGCATGAACTTATTACATCTATTAGTAAATGAAACAATTCACCGAAACACAGAAATATAGCAGAATTCAGGTCCTCAGCTCGAACAGGAAAGGAAAATCAATGTCTTCCAATTTTTAACAAACTCCGATGTCAGTAAAAAAAAACTCCGATGTCAGTAAAAACACAGGTTTATTGTAAGAACATAGTATACTCCATGGACATAGTATACTCCATGTGTTTTTGGCGCCAAATTAAAAATGTGTTTTTGGCGCCATATTAAGTATATAAGGGGTGTATTAAGTGCTAATCTTGGTTCTGTTGAAGTCTGAGGGATTCAGATGAAAGCGCTTAACCACTGTTGGTTCATGTCCATGGAGTATACTATGTTCTTACAATAAACCTGTGTTTTTACTGACATCGGAGTTTTTTTTTTTTTTACTGACATCGGAGTTTGTTAAAAATTGGAAGACATTGATTTTCCTTTCCTGTTCGAGCTGAGGACCTGAATTCTGCTATATTTCTGTGTTTCGGTGAATCTATTAGTAAATGCCCTAGAATTAAGGCAGCACAAATGCAGCAGTCAGTAAAGAAGTGTGATGCTCCAAGACAGTAGATGCACTCCCTGTGGGCATCAGAGTTGGGAATCTTATGCCCACAGGAAGTGCACTTTTTAAAGCCTGCTGGTCTTTCAGCCATTTCGGAAGAAAAATAGCAATGACCTAAAAAAGGGAAAATGGCAGAAGGATAAGATTTTTTTTTTTTTTTTTTAAGTTAGACTACCAGCAACGTAGAAAAGAATACCCTCTAAAGGGTTAAAGACATGACTAGTACCAACTATGGTACACAAGAACTATCAAAAGGTTAGAAAAAGGTAATCAGAAAAAGTGTATATAACAATTAGGAGAGGGAGGCGGGTAGTTAGAGGAGGGCAGATGAAAAGTTTTTAAAGGAGTTTACTACTCACAAATAACCAATAATACCAAAAAAAGCTCTCCGATAAAGATCTGCATCTGTACGTTATGGCAGCAAATAGCATCTGGGATATTGCTTGTTGACTGTGGCATTATGGACAGAGAGAAGAGTTCATGAGTTGGATCCAAAAGTCTAGTGTATGCAGCAAAGTCTGATCAGAGGTTGGATCAGATACCCAACTGTTGAGAAACGAATGAAAAGGACATCAGATATGTAGATTAATTAATAATAATAATGATTAAAAAAAAAAAAAAACTTTGCTAGTTTTAGTTGTCCAGTCTGTTGGCATTATCTGACAATAACTTAAATATATAAAGGAAATCATGCTGTAACAATAACATTTGATTTGTTAGTATTTACCTGTAAGCTTTCTGCATCTGGAGATTGAGATTCTTCACCTCCAACATCAAAATACAATTTGCTTATTATCTGTTTAGCACTGACCTAATAAAACAAATTAGATACAGTGGTATAAAACATGACAACACAGATTTAATGACATAACATACTAATTTAAAAAACTTATTAAAATTAATTATAGATAGCACAAGTACTAACTGGAAAAAAAATTAAAAATATGGATAACAGTGCAATACATGGCATCTATGTACAACTAAACCTTAAAAACTTCAAATGTCTTAAGACACAGAAACAAAAGTACAGTTCAGTCTTATGAGTGACAGAGGCAAGATTCGCACTTCTTGCGACATAAATGCAACTGCCCAGATTAGAAAGTAAAGTAAATAAGCAGGGAAGGAGTTATAAACTCAACTGACCTACAGGTTCAGCTTCATCTCATAGGTATATACTAGGCTAATAGCCACCAGGTGTTTATCAAGAGGGGGCATGTTAAGAAGTTTCTAGAGGTTATGTTATTTTAGTTTGGGTATCACTGTCTGCCTCCATCCATCACAGACATGGTGGGCAGAGCCAGGATGAATTGCCAATTTCCCATCCATTGGTCAAGGCTATGCTTAAACAGGGTTAGGGATGGACTCTGCTTCGCATGGATAGGGAGCATGTTCCAAAACATGGGGATCCTCAAACATCTGTGTCACCAACATGTCTTATTTATGTGACGAGCCAGTTTAAATCCTTGGATCTAGTAATTCTAATGTTGTTCATTTTTGTGGATGTGTAAAAGGTCCACCAAAGCTGGATGCCTTGTATGCCAGGCACAGACAGCCTCTCTGTAACATGTAGGAGACTGAGTATAGACAGAAGGCTTAAAAGGCGATCTGCATAGGATAATATGTTTATACCTTGGATTTTCCTGGTAAGGAACCTTTGTTGGCATTCCAGTTGTTGCATATGTCTAGTCAGGTACATGCTGAAAGGGGGATTATACTCCATGATGGGTCTGATGAGGGCTGAATAAAGGGGCACTATGGCTTCCTTGGTTCTGGATGCCATGTCCTTACTTGTAAGTTTGGTGACATATGATTTTCTTACTAAACTGGCCACATGTTGGTCAAAGGCCTGACTACTGACTAAATCTGTTCCCAGATCCCTGACTACAAGGTCAATTTTTAGGGATACCTTGTCAATGGAGTAACTGGCCTGGCCAGCAGTTTTCCCAAAAGGCACTATAATGCATTTCTTTGTAATAAATTTGAATCTGTGACTTTGCACATGTCACTTGCCTGTCTTAGACCCTCTTGTAAGACATTTGTCTCATGGGAGAATCTATGATGACCTACAATTTGCAGTCATCTGCAAATCTGGTTAGCCAAAGACCCTTGCCATTAGACTTTACCTTCAATAAGTTTACGCCAAATAGGAGCAGTCCCAGTATGGAGCCCTGAGGTACCCCACTACTGACTGGTCTCTTAGTGGAGGTGATCTCACCAATCCAGAGCTTTTGGGTCCTGTCTGAGCCAGCTAGCAATTCAGCAAGTTATGTAGGGGTTTATCCCAGTTCAGCAAGTTTGTCAACTACAACTGTGTAGGGTACAGCATTGAACAGCTTAGCCAGGTCTATATAGGTAGTATGCACAGTTTTCTCTTCATTCATTGCCTTGATGACTATCAAAGTTGTCCACCAGGTTTAGTAGGCATGGTCTTCCCTTGGACAAAGCCAAACTTGGTTGGTCCAGTGTCTAAAGGTTACCCACATCTTTGTCAATCATTTCCATAATCTGTTGCATGGCTTTACATACTACACTAGTCAAACTAAGTCTGTAGTTGCCAGAGCTGGTTGATGGTTCACCCTTCTGAAGTGAGACAATGGCTGCAGTCCTCCATTCTCAAGGTACAAAGCATGCTTTGATGCTATAGTTGGAAGTGACTCAAGTGGTCCTGATAGGTCATGTTTCAAGCTATTTAAGAGGCATCCTGGGATACTGTCTGGCCAAATGAGGCTGTGTTTTTGGCCTTAGTAAGCACTACCATAACCCCCTCCCTGCTAACAGTTTTAGGGTTATGCCAGTAGGTATTTTATGGGGAGGCAGGTGGGGAGTTTAACTTTGAGCTGAATTTTCAGCCAGCAAATACTCTATGTTGCTCTGCTCAATGAATGTGGCACCACCGACCACCAATCAAGCACACTGATGTGTGCTGTCTTTGAGGATTCAGACAAAGCTGCAGAAGGCCTTGTGTTTGTCTTTAGCCTGTGAGGCTACACTGACTTCATAACTGGCCATGTTGGACTTAATTAGTCCTCTTAGTTTCCTGTTTAGTTTAATTAGAGAGATCTTATTACAGAAATTGCTCTTCATGATTTTTATCACAACTATTTGTGAAGATGGGTGAAGGCTGCCAGCCTAGCCAGATATAATTTGAGAGATAAATCTGTCATATTTTAATATTAATGTAAACCACAGGCTTGTTGTCTTAAATGGTAAAAATAGTGTTCCATGTGGAACTGGAAAATAATGCAACAGTGCACTTTACTGTCCAAGTAAAGCATGTTGTGACCCTTTGATCTAAACATGGCTCCGGTCAGTCTAGATGAAAGAATTCTTGCTATTGTTTTAAGGCCAGAGTTAATGGCCAGAATTTGCATGCATAAATGTCCTTTATTGCTCTGGTTTCTGCCCAGAGGGGAATAATGTAAATGTAGTTTCCATTAGCCTGGGAACCCAAGGAAGTGTTAAGAATGATGTAATGTGAACCAGGAATGTGATTTTAAAAACAGAGAAACAGAGAGCATTAAGCTTTTTTGTCTTAACCATCCAACTTACCAGCACTGTCTTGCTCTAGAAGTAAGTTTATCTTAGATTTGTTTTTTCCCTTAGTCTAATCTTTCTAGTTTCTAGCTATTTCCAAGTTTTTTTTCTGTGATGTCAGAACTGTACTACTGAATTAATTTAAGTATTTCTCTGTGATCTCTCAATTCTTGACTAGCACTGTGTAGTACAAAGTATTGTCTTGTGTTTTGACTGTGTGTGATTAAATATTTTTAAACCCTTTCAACTGTGGCTGTTTTTGTAGAGATAATTTAAGTTCTTTAGAGTATTTGCATGCCATTGGTAAAATTGTACAAAGCCACTCTAATAGCTTTAGCCCTGGGCTATACTACCAATTGGATAATAATATTGCACAGTAATAATTGGACACCCTTTAAGGGCCTTTGAGTAGCTAATAAATATTAGTGGGTGGTGGCATCTGGTACTACCATATAGTCTGGGAGAAAGGGGCACAGAGCTGGAGAACCTGTGCCAGCCTTCCCCCGGAGTGTCTGTGTGGTTGTATAAACTCTTCTCAGTGTGTGTGTGTGTGTGTGTGTGTGTGTGTGTGTGTGTGTGTGTGTGTGTGTGTGTGTGTGTGTGTGTGTGTGTCAGCTACTTGGGGAGAGACATGAAGCACTGTTTGGACAGAGAGGGTGCTGGAGGTTTTAAGCTTGCCCACTAGAATGAGATCTGGATCCTATAGCTTGTGCCAGTGGGGAGTCATATTGGGGACCTGGAGAGCAAGGGAGCGACCAGCCCCAGAGTGACTGTAATCTCTGTGTGCTCTTAAGGGAAATTGCACTTTACTGTGTGCATTTCTTAACCTTTCCTCCAATATGAGACACCCCTCTCTGGTGTTAGTGGTGAGGATTGAGGCTCCTTGATTGCTGGACCAGAGCACGGGTTGTTGCTGTGTCTTTCGGCTTTTCCCAGTTAGGGGTCGCCACAGCGGAACTCCGGTCCGCTAATGATTGGCAGTAGATTTTTCCATGCCGAGTTGCCAGCTATGATGCACAACCTTCAACGAAGGTACACCCATTCGCACGTCTCCACACAGAAGATGCTCGAGCTGGGAATCGAACAGGACAGCGTCTTACTGTGCCAGAGCACGGGTGTTGCATATTAGTTGCTTGGCAGTGGAGAGATATCCACATCACATATTAATTGGTTGGCAACTACTAATTGGCATGTAGTAGTGTGGGTAGAGTGAATCCCTGTAGCTTGTGTACAGTGAGCTTTGAAGGTGTTTTTGTACTCAGCCACGCAGTGAATACTCAGAGTTCAGATCACAATTGTTTTATTTCTTTTGTTAGCTAAGTTAGTCAGGGTGAGAAGGCAGCATGTCAGCAGAAGAGTATGGAAAACTGTCAAGGAGCCAGCTGGCAGAAATGTGCTAGGCTAGGGGACAGGTGCATGGAAACCTGACTAAGGCAGACCTGATTCCAGCCTTGGCTACAGCTGCATCAGAAAACGGCAACCAGGAGGACAATCAGACTGGCAGTAGAGATCTAATACTCTCGGAGAATGAACAGCTCAACCTTTCTACAGAGGACTTAAAAATCCATCTGAAGCAAAAGAGACTTGAGTTGGAGGCCAAGTGTTTGGAGATCAAAGCAGCTGAGAGACTGAGGAGTCTACAAGCTGAGGAGACGGAGAAACTGCTACGCCTGGAAGCAGAGGAAAAGGAGTGGAAGAGGAAGCATGAGAGGGAAGCAGTACTTGTCTGGACAGTCTATTCCAGTCAGGGCTGTAGGAGGGATCCCATTCCAAATACCTTTGGCTAGGGTTCACCTTGACTGGGAGGGCGGAAAAGGAAGCCAGCAAGTAGGTGTGTTTGTGGATATACCTGCAGATGTCCTGATAGGGAATTATTTGGATAGTGCAGTACCCTGTGCTTGTGCAGTTACACGCAGTCAGGCTTGGAGACAAGCAGGTAAGTCTGGTAGCCTGGGGGGGAAACAGACACACTGCATACTTGCAGCCAGGACTGGTGAGATGGTTACTTCAGGGGGGAGCTAACCCAGTAGCAGTGAGACTGAAGGTGAGCTACAGCTGCTTGCGGGTACTGATGGTCCCTTGGACAGAGTGACTGCAAAGGTAGAGGTGAGTAGTAGTACCCAGGCTGACAGTGAGGCACCACTGTCGGAGGATTCCAGACGTCCTGTGGAAGAGGAGCTGGGAAGGGTTACAAGGAGAGAGTCGAGACAGGCTCAGCTCTCAGACCCCACATTTCAAGGCCTGAGGCAGGTAGCTAGGGAGGCACCTCATTCTCAAGGAAAGGGGGAATCTGTACACTGAGACAAAGGATTACTATACAGAGAGTGGACCCCTGAGGGAGGACTAGAAGGTGAGAGAGTACAGCAGTTGGTAGTGCCTAGAGCCTATCATCTGGCGCTTCTAGCCATAGCCCATGATATTCCCTTTGCAGGTTATATGGGCATAAAAAGTACTAAGACACGTATGCAGAACTTCTACTGGCATGGAATTTCCAGAGATGTAACAGGGTACTGCAGGACCTGTGAGCAGTGCCAAAAGGTAGGCAAGGCAGGAGACAAAGTGAGAGCTCCTTTGATGCCTCTGCCTGTGATTGAGGAGCAATTTCAGAGGGTAGCTATGGATATTGTGGGTCCTTTGTGTACCCCAAGTTCCATAGGGAAAAAGTATATCCTAGTGGTAGTGGATTATGCTACACGATACTCTGAGGCAGTGGTTTTGTCCTCCATTGAGGCAGAGAAGGTGGCAAATGCTATGTCACAGATTTCCCAAAAGAAATACTGACCGACAGAGGTACCAATTTCATGTCAGACCTGCTGGCTTTCTGTGGAAGTCCTGTACATGAAGAGCACCCCCTACCATCTCCAGACTAATGGCCTTGTTGAGAGGTCATACTCTACAATCAAGTCCATACTACGGGCATTTGCAGATCAGTTTAAGAGGGAGTGGGACAGATATTTGCCCCATCTGTTTGCTTACAGAGAGGCTTCCCAGGAATCCACAGATTTTTCAATCTTTGAGTTGCTGTATGGGCACAGGGTGAGGGGAGCTCTAGATTTAATTCGAGATGAGTGGGAAGGTGAGTGAGACTCTCACAAGGAGTCTGTTGTGGCATACGTCCTAAACCTCAGGACAAGACTCTGGAAATTCATGGGCTTGGCCCAGGAGAACCTGGCAGAAGCCAAACAATAGAAAAAGATGTGACATGACACGAATGCTCAAGCTAGAGAGTATGCTGTGGGTCAGCAGGTAATGGTTTGCATTCCTGTCAGAGACAACAAGCTGCAAGCAGCTTGGGAGGGACCCTATAAGGTGGTAAGAAAGGTAAGTGATGTTAACTACATGGTGGAACTGCTAGGCAGAAGGCAGGGGCACAGACTGTACCATGTTAACATGAAGAAACCTTACCAGGATAGGGAGGCCCTTGTGCTGAGCATTTGCAGTGGATTACAGGAGGAGTCTGAGGGAGATCTGGTGACTGATCTCCTCAGTGAGGCTTGGGCTAACCCCTCAGTGGAATGGGGTAGCAATGTCCCAGCAGCTATCTCCTACCCAGGTTCGAGAAATCTGAGCAGTGTTGCAGGAATTTGGGGACATGTTCACTGGGAAACCACGGTGCACCCACCTGGGACAGCACCAGGTGGATACAGGACCCCAAAGGCCTATTAGGCAGGCCCCTTATAGAGTGCCTGAAAGAGTTAAACAGACTCTGAGGGAGGAGGTACAGGAGATGTTGGAACTAGGGGTGATTCAAAGAGTCCAGCAGTCCATGGGCCTCCCCAGTGGTGCTGGTGCCAAAGAAGGCTGGCAGCACCAGGTTCTGTGTGGTCTACAGGAAAGTAAATAGTCACACAGAGTCAGATGCTTACCCCATGCCTAGGACAGATGAGGCTCTAGAGTAGCTGGGTGGGGCTAAGTATTTTACAACTATTGATCTTACCAAGGGTTACTGGCAGGTGCCCTTGACTCCCAGTGCTAGAGAGAAGTCGGCCTTTGTGACTCCTTTTAGCTTGTAGGAGTTCACAAAGATGCCCTTTGGGATGAAGAATGCCCCAGTGACTTTCCAGAGGCTGGTAGATCATATCCTAACAGGAGCAGGAGGGTTTGCCCTTGCTTACCTGGATGATATTGCCATCTACAGCCATTCCTGGCCAGAGCACCTTCAGCATGTCAGGGAGGTGCTGGGCAGACTACAGCGGGCAGGGTTGACCATTAAGCCAAGCAAATGTCAGGTGGGTATGGCAGAGGTCTCCTACCTAGGACATAGAGTGGGGAGTGGTAAGATAAGGCCAGAACCTGCCAAAGTGGAAGCTATTCAGGCATGGCCTGCATCTGTTACTAAAAAACAGGTGAGGGCATTTTTAGGGACAGCAGGGTACTACAGAAATTTCGTCCACAGTTATAGTACCATAAGCTGCTCCCCTCACAGACCTGATAAGGAAGAACAAGCCAGATAAGGTAGTGTGGACACCAGCATGTGAGCAGGCATTCCAGAAGCTTAAAGAAGCTTTGGGAGGACCTCCTGTGATAGACAGTCCAGATTACAGCAAAGAATTTGTTGTGCAGGTGGATGCTTCGAACCATGGGGTGGGGTCTGTACTTAGCCAGATTTCTTCAGAGGAAGAAGAGCACCCAGTGGTTTATGTATGTCATAGGCTCCAACCCAGGGAGGAATGCTATGCAGCTGTAGAAAAGGAATGTCTAGCCATAGTGTGGGCACTGCAGAAACTTCAGCCTTATCTGTATGGAAGGAAATTCACTGTTATGACAGATCTCAACCCCCCTAACATGGTTAAACAGAGCCAGCCAGCAAAATGCCAAGTTGTTAAGATGGAGCCTGGGGTTGCAAGCATATATGCCCGTGCAGCACCACAGTGGGATTAGCAATGCCAATGCAGATGGGCTCTCAAAACAAGGAATGGGGTAAGGTATACTCAGATAGACTTAACTTCCTCAAGCAGCATTTCTCAAGGGTCACTTGAAAAACTAGCTTGAGTTCTCCAGGGGGGAGATATGTGAAGATTGGGTGAAGGCTGCCAGCCTAGCCAGATAGAATCTGTAAATATTAATGTAAACAACAGGCTTGTTGTCTTAAATAGTAAAAATACACTCTTACATGTGGAATTGGAAAATAATGCAACAGTGCACTCTGCTGACCAAGGAAAGCATGTTGTGACCCTTTGATCTAAACACGGCTCCAGCCAGTCTAGATGAAAGAATTACTGCTATTGTTTTAAGGCCAGAGTTAATGGCCAGAATTTACATGCATAAATGTCCTTTATTGCTCTGGTTTCTGCCCAAAGAGGAAGAATGTAAATTAAGTTTTTGTTAGCCAGGGAAAACAGGGAAGTGTGAAAAATGATGTAATGTGAACCAGGAATGTGATTTTAAAAACAAGAGAGAATCAGAGAGCATTACGCATTTTGTCTTGACCATCCAACTCACCAGCACTGTCTTGCTCTATATGTAAGTTTATCTTAGATTTGTGTTTTCATTTAGAAATAGTTAGAAACTAGAAAGATTAAACTGTTTTTCTGTGATGTCAGAACTGTACGACTGAATTAATTTAAGTATTTCACTGATCTCTGAATTCTTGACTAGCACTGTGTAGTAAAAAGTATTGTCTTGCGTTCTGACTATTTGTGATTAAATATTTTTAAACCCTTTCAACTGTGGCTGTTTTTGTAGAGATAATTTAAGCTCCATAGAGTACTTGCATGCCTTTGGTAAAATTGTATAAAGCCACTCTAATATCTTTAGCCCTAGACTATACTACCAACTGGATAATACTACACAGTAATAATTGGACACCCTTTTAAGGGCCTTTGAGTAGCTGATAAATATTAGTGAGTGGTGGCAGCTGGTACTACCGTATAGTCTGGGAGAAAGGGGCACAGCTGGAGAACCTGTGCTAGCCTTCCCCAGGAGTGTCTGTGTGGTTGTATAAACTCTTCTCAAAGTGTGTGTGTGTGTGTGTGTGTGTGTGTGTGTGTGTGTGTGTGTGTGTGTGTGTGTGTGTGTGTGTGTGTGTGTGTGTGAGAGCTACTTTGGCAGGGACATGAAGCACTGGTTGGACAGAGAGGGTGCTGGAGGTTTTAGCTTGCCCACTAGGCTGAGATCTGGACCCTATAGCTGTGCCAGTGGGGAGTCTTACTGGGGACCTGGAGAACAAGGGAGTGACTAGCCCTGGACTGACTGTGATCTCTGTGTGCTCTTAAGGGAAATTACACTACTGTGTGTATTTCGTATCCTTTCCTCCTATATGAGATGCCCTTCTCTGTTGTTAGTGGTGAGGATTTAGGCTCCTTGATTGCTGGGCCAGGGCAAGGGCGTCACACTATTTTCCTTCTGTTATATAGACTACTAAGGTTTGGATTCCACCAGCTTTTTTTTTTAAGACTGTTTTAGGCTTACTTCTAGTAGACACAATAGCAGCCTCTATACAGCCATTTACATGGTTATACAGAGTCACTGTGAACAATTTCTCATAGGCTGCTGTGAAACTGGGGTTGGGAGGGACACTGAATTTTGACAAACTGTAACTTAATAGCATGTTGTTTGCTTTGGAAGAGTTTCCAGCTGTTACAGGGTTTGCAAAGTTGAATTTTATGTAGAAGGCGACAGCTCTGTGTTACAACCTCATCACGGAGGACTTGTCAGTATGGTAGAACGCTGCCCACCCCCAGTGTCGAGTACCTGATCCAGTATGTTTGAACCTTTGATGGATGTGCACACCATCTGGTTTGGGGTATCTGTGTTAGTAAAGTCCAGAAGTCATTGTGCATGTAATGAGGCAGTGTACATTTTCCAGTCTATACAGGGGTAACTTCTCCCATGAAAAGGGATTTTATTTAATGGCTTGTGTTTTCAGTATGTCTAGATATGAGCTATGGGATTTTAGGGACATAGACGGTGACCTATAACTTGCTAGAATATGGTATGAGACTTTGTCTATGGTAATTCTGAACATGGATAAAGTCCAGGACATCATCCAGATTAACTAACGTAGTGCAATGCTTGTTACTAGCATAGATTGAGACTGCTCCACCTTTTGTCCCTCCCTATGCAGCGGATGGTCTAAATGTGAGGAAGGCAATGAAGTCCTGCACTGCCAAAGTACTTTCTGCAGGTTTAAACCATGTCTTGGTAATGGCAAAGATGTTTATATTCTCCAGACTGATGAGCACTTCTAGGGTGTGGAGTTTCATGTTTAGGATCCTAGCATCAAGCTGTAACACTCACCAACACTGTCTCATTCTGCTCCCCTACCCTACCCCCAATTCCCAGATACCATCTCAATCTACATTTATTCTTCCGTAGCACCATCCACATATCCCACAAAACCAATACCAATGGTTCCCTCACAAATAAATTCAATAGAATCACTCCCAAAAGTGACACCCACTCTAGTTCACTACCCAAGACTCTCTTTCAAACTGTCCTACTGTTTTTGCCCCTTATAATTATCACATCTCTACAACCAACCTAGTACCCTCCTAACATTTTCTAATCCTAATTTACAGCAAAGACAAAACCCATGTTAAATAAGATGCCCCTAACTCAGATTACTCTACCCTACTAGCCTTCATCACCAGTTAGCAAAATCTACCTCCTTCAAATATGTAGGACTTCAACAAATCCTCACGAATATCAACATCTACCCACCCTTTCGCAACAGCACCCTACCTCTACAGACCATATCCGATTTATGGATATAGATCTTAAAACTAAGTATCCAAATTTACAATCAAATACCAAAGCAAGACCAAACTATAACTGTCCATAGTCCTCTCTCTGTAAAATATTGATTCAAAAATATTAGTGGAGATACTCACCCCAACCCAGATCCCACTGTTCAAAAAAAATAACTTTCAATCCTAAAATAAACTAGTCACCTAGTGCCTCTCAACAAAAAACAGAACCCAAACTCACCTTCCTAGACACACATGCCTACATTGCCACATACACTTCTAATAGGAGGGTGGTCTAATGGTTAAGGTGTTTGCCTTACAAACACAAGGTGCAAGGTTAGAGTCTCACAAGGGATAATTGGCTAGGCTTAAAGTGTCTCGCAAGGACAGTTAGCTTAGTACGAACCTATGTAGTCACTGCTACCAAAACCCGCTTAAAAAGGAAATAAAAGGATAATGTGATCATCCCCCCAGGATACAATATACTCAGGCATGACTGTGACGCCCGAGCACTGACCCAGTAATCAAGAGGCCTCAATCACCACTACTAACACCAGTGAGGGGCGTCCACATTGGGAAGGATACACCTACGGTAAAGTACAAGAGCACACAGAGATCACAGTCAGTCTGGGGCTGGTTTCTCCTTTTCTTTCCAGATCCCCAAAAAGACACCCCCACTGGCACAGCTATAGGGTACAGATCTCAGCCTAGTGGTTAAACCAAACCCTCCAGCACCATCTGTTCAACCAGTGCTTCGTGTCCCCACCCAAGTAGCTGGCTGACACACACACACACACACACACACACACACACACACACACACACACACACACTTTAAGATACGAGTTATATACAAACACACAGACTCTCCTGGGGAAGGCTGGCACAGGTTCTCCAGCTATGCCCCATCCTGCCAGTCTATAAGGTAGTACCAGCTACCACCAACCACTAACATCAGCTACTAATAAGGCCCTTACCAAAGAGTGTCCAATTACTGTGCAATATTATTATCCAATTAGCAAGTGTGATGAACAGCAAGGCTTATTTGGAGTGGCTTTGTCCAGTATCACTATACGCATGCAATGTACTCTAAAGCTTAAATTATCTCTACACAAAACAGCCACAGTTGAACAGTTTAAAAATATTTAATAACAGATAATAAAAACACAAGACAAATCTTCTCAATTCAACACAGTGCTAGTCAAGAGTTCAGAAATCACAGGAAAATGCTTAAAATAATATTGTAGAATAGTCTGACATATAGAAAACGGCTAGACTAAATCTGACTAAATTCTATCAAGTCTAAGATCCTACTTAAATACAGAGCAAGCAAGTGCTGATAAATGGTCAATTCTGAAGACAAACGCAATAAAATGTTCTCTCCTCTTGGAGATTTCTTAAATTGGTAAAACATCACTGCTGACTCATTTTAGATTACATCATTCTTCTCTTGTTCCTAGGCTAACAGAAACTCAGAGTTTTAACATTTCTTTGATCTTGCATCTGGCCAGGAAACTACAGCAATAAAAGACATTATATATGTAAAATCTAGCAATTAACAATAAAAGGAATTCCTCAGTCCAGAGTAATGTCTCCGAGCCTTGAGATCGGTCATACAATGCTTGACTTTCAGCTTTCTTCCAGCAGAGTGCACTGTGGTTACATTTTTTGAAGTTCAACATTTAACACAGTTTTCTTACATTTTAAGAGAACAAGCCTGTGGGGATTACATTAATATTTACAATGACAGAATTTACCTACAAAATTCTATCTAGCTACGCTGGCAACCTTCACATATATTCACAATGACAAACAAAACAAGTACGTAATTGGTGTAGCATTCATCTATAAAAATTCCCTTTCACCTTACTCCCACAGGGAAATACCCAAATTTAACAATGCTGAACTTCTAATAACTTTCCTAAAAATCAACAATAGGAAAAAAGTATAACAAAAAACACAAACCAGCAATATCCAAAGGCCTCTGCACAAAATTAATACAAGTCCAAAACCATAAAATAAGCACAGACCAGGCTCCAGTTTCTTCCACAAAACTTCAGACATTTTTATTCGATCAAAGATAAACACAAGCGCTTTCACACAAATGCTTCCTCAGGTGTATATCATATTAAATCTAAACACCATTCTTATACTCTAGAATCATGGTCACCTGATCTCTTAATAAATACTTAAAAGGTATACATTCCTCTTACCTAATACTTCATTTAAAATGCAAACATTTTTTAAAATTTATTTAAAAAATACACATATAAATGCATATATGCACATGTAAATACATCCATAAAACTCAAAAATATATTAAGAATTTTTTTTATCTACGCAGTGGTCTGTTTTTCAAAATGGGTCTCATAGGAATGTAATCATTAAGGCTATGTCCTACATTCGTCCTTAACCTAACTATCCATTCCACCTCTAAGCTCTCTGTCCTTCATTTTACGTTACCTCCTCTAAAGGTTTCAGCACATTTTCCTATAACTATAAACTTAAAAGAATGTCTCTCATCAGCCTCATAAACCTACTTTGCCAAGGCATTAAACATATTCTTCTTCTTAATGTGGTAGGTATGTTCCCTAATCCTGTCTTTCAATTGTCTGTCTTCCCAACATAAAACTTATGAGTTGACAGACAGCCAAATACACCACATGGGTGCTGTTACATGTTGCAGTAATCCCAAATTTAAACACCTCCCCAGTATCAGGGTGCTTAAAATCCATACAATCCATCAAATGTACCCACATTTTACATTTCCCACAAGGTTTGGTTCCCTCACTGCCTGCTACTGGAATAACATCCGTTGTATGGCAGTCATCTTTTCAACGATTTTTTATTTTTGAATGTAAACTGGGGAGTCTTTTCTAGGTACTTGCTCACCTCTCTATCATTAATCAAAATATTCCAATGCCTACTAATGATACTAGTATATTCTCTTATATTCCTTGAGTAACTAAGGCACATTCTCACCTTTTTTGTGCCTTCATAATTCCAAACTTTTTGTGTTTCACCCCTCTCATCCCTTTTAGAGAAGTATGGCTTAGCTTTAGTACCTCTAAGCCTTTTCACTTCTTCAATATTTTTATTCACCATACTCTCATAATACCCTTTCTCTATAAGGTCACTGCTCACTACCATGATCTGCTCTCCAAAATCTTCTTCTTTTACATTTAATCTAGACGCTCTCAAACAATGATTATGTGCTAAATTTCTAAAAACATACCTTGGATGCATGCTTGTTTGATTTAATAAATTATTTGTATGGCATTCTTTCCTAGAGTCTTCTACTCAAATTATTATCATCATCTTTAAATACAGTAACATCTAAAAAATTAACTTCTACATCAGACCAATTTAGGGTGAATTTTAAAAAGTCAGTTGAATTATTAATAAATTGTACAAATTCCATTAGCTGTTCCGATGTTCCATTCCATAAAAGGAACAGATCATCCACAAACCTTCGATAAAACTGTTTCATGCAAAACTACTCTGTATTAAATTTTCCATTTCCCAATGATGCATAACTGCATTTGCATAACTATTGGTGCACAATGTACCCATCGCAACACCATTACGTTGCCAATAAATGTCATCCCTAAATATAAAAATATTATTTTCTAAGACTAACCGCAATAAACTTTCAACCAGGCTAATCTTATTTTTGGTAAAACCCATATATTCAGTCATTAGCCTATTTACCCTCCTTATACCTTCATCATTTGGTATAACAGTAAAAAGTGACACCACATTTAGTGTTACTAAAATAAGACTATCTGGTACACAAGTTTCATTAGTGCGTTCAAAAAGATCTCTTAGAAAATGCTCAGTATCCTTTAAAATAAATAGAGATTTCTCATTTAACCTACAAAGGTTCTTTTACAGATATATCGAAATGGATTCTGTACACCAACTTCTCCCTGCCACGATTGGTCTCACTGGTGGTTTCTCCAACCCCTTATGCAGTTTAGGTAACCCCTGTATCATCTTAATAGTTGTGTTGGATATAATAAAATATTTTAAAAGAGCTTCATCTATGAGACCCATATACAGTAATTCATGTAAACTATTATAAACATTTTCTGTCATTCTTTTCACCTGTATGGGTGTAATTATTTTATAAAAATGCTCATTATTCAACATTCCATGCATATCATCATACATAATCCTATCTAGTACTATGATCTGGCCCCCTTTATCTGCAGGCCTGATCATAATACTTGTATTACTTTGTAGCCCTATCATGGCTTCAAACTCCTTCCAACTTAAGATTATATTTCTTATTATTCTGAAATGTATTTTTTTGTTCATAAATTTTTTTATATACATCTATACAAATCTGCTCAAATGCTTGTATTAACAAATTCAATTTGGGAATAAACAAAATGGGTTTTTTGAACATGACATCCTCACTCTCACTATTACTTTCAAATACAAATTTCAACGTTAAATTCCTTGTAAACATTTTAATGTCAAATATTATTTTGGTAATATTAGAATCAGCAGTCGGAATGAATGAAAGTCCTCTATTAAGCACACTCAGTTCCTGTTCAGTTAGTTTATATTTGGACACATTTATAACTAGTTCTTTTTGTTCATGAAGGCTTTTTTTATAGTGTAAGGACTCACCACACCACATTCGTGCTTCCTTTTGGCCCTTGTAACACTTCGCCCTCTCTGCTGCCCTACTGTCTGGTTCCGGTTTCCCCTGCTCCTCGATTGATCCCTAGTGGGGACCTCTGATCAGAGCCAGCAACTTCTCAGACAGATCCAGAGCTCAAGCACCTCCCCTTCCCATAATCCCTTGCTACCTTCTAACCCTCAGATAGAGTTTGCTAAATTAGCTGAAATTCAAAAAATCTGCAACAGAAGCCAAAAACTTCTCCCCACATACAAACCACTGCATCCTCACCAGAACCCCCTGAAGGAAGAGGGAAGGAGGGCAGGAATGTGATGAATAATGACACTGGAGAGCACAGATGCCAAGTTATGGTAAGTACATAACTCTATCTTTAAGCTATCCGTGTCATTATTCATCACAGATGAGTCAAGAATCTACGTACCGTGGGTGACCTCAAGGAAGGACATGCCAGAGCATGGGGGAACCAAATGAAGCTCTGTTCCTAGATACCAAGTCCAATTGGTAGTGCGAAATGAAAAGTGTGAGAATTAGACCCAAGTCGCAGCAGCACAAATCTCATCACTGGAAAGTCTAGCCAAAAAGGCTGATGATGTAGCAACAGACCTAGTAGAGTGGGCCTTAACTGGTCTGGATAGTTCTAAACGCAGACTACCATAAATGAAGGAACTACAACCAGCAGTCCACCTGGAAATAGTCACTTTGGAAACTGCCTGGCCCTTTCCATTCTGAGAAAGCCACAAAGAGTTGGTCTGACTTTCTGAACTTTTCAGTTCTTTTTAAATAAAACTGCAGTGGCCTGTGGACATCTAAACAATGCAAGATATATTCTCCTTTATTACAGTAATTAGGGAAGAAAAACAGTAGCTGAATCGACTAATTGAGATTAGCTTCAGAGGCCACTTTAGGGAGAAAAGAATGATTTGTTCTATGAGACAGACCGTCCTTTTGAAAGATCATGAATGGTGGCTTAATGCACAGAGCCTGAAGTTTTGAGACCCTCTTTGCAGAAGTAATGGCTATTAAAAAGGCTGTCTTCCAGGAAAGGAATTGAATATCATATGAACCAGCTATTTCAAAATGTTTTTGCATTAGGGACTGCAGCACCAAATTCAAATCCCATGGTAGGGATAAGATCCTTAACAGGTCTAAGAAGAAAAACTCATTTCAGAAAGGCTTTGCACAGTTTGCAAGAAAAGGTAGGCTTATCGTTGATATGGAAATTAGAGATGGTAGCCAACTGGAGCTTAACAGTACAAAAACTCGCCCCATCCTAAAAAAGGGAAGATAAGAGCAAAATATCAGGAATAGGGGCCGAAATGGGATCTAGATTCCATTGTCTGGCCTAAATGGAAAACCTTTTCCATTTACTGGAATACACCTTCTTTGCAGACTGCTTTTGAGAAGCCAAAATAATGCTCCTCACTGGTGAAGGAAGCCTGGACTGGGAAAGGATTACTGGAACTGAAGATACCATGCGGTTAGTCGAAAGGTTCAGAGATTAGGAAGTGGAGGCCCACATGGATGGCAAATGAGAAGGCTACAAAGTAAAAGGAGGTGGGGTTTCAATATTTATCAAAGACGAAAATCTCCAGGCTGGTCAAATGGTATGACGCACAGGAGACACTCCAAGTGCAGTTGACTGCTGACAAAACACCTATTCAAATCATAGTTAGCTACAGACCCCCAACCATGACATGGGACGTCCACTCCATCTAACTGGACTTACTTGAATCCATCAGGATTCAACCCTCTAACCTGATCCTGGGTGACTACCCAACCATAGAGTGGAAGACCTATTTCAGCTCAAACATGAATGCCCAGAGATTCCTCGACTTTGTCAATGCCAATGCACTGGATCAGCTGGTCAACACCCATACAAGAGGTGAAAATATCCTTGATCTGTTCCTAACCAGCACGAGTAGCCACTGTAGCACCGATACAGTGTCATCCTCCTTGGTAAGATCTGACCATAATGCAATCACTATTGAAGTCACCATCTCCCCATGACCCCCCAACCTTGTCAGGGTCAAATGAAAAAACATTTCCAAAGCAGACTACAATCTCCTCAGAGCAGTTATAAGCAGCTTCACAACCACTGTCTCCTCAGTTGGAACTAGCACTAATGTCAAAGCCTACACCAACAAACTATACGAGTACCTACATATCTGTATGGACTCGACAATACCTGACAGGACCAAATCATCTTCCTCAAGGAACAGTAAACCTGTCTGGTGGAAAGCAGCAATAAACAAACTCTACAATAAAAGGAAATAACTGCTGTCCAGGACCAAGGAGGAGCAGGTGCCAAGTTGGAAGCAATCTCTCCTTTTTCTGAGCAAGAAAATAAGGTCACTGGTGAAATTATCTAAGGCTAACTTCAAGTCCAAATTAGTCACGTCCACTAGGGACAATCACAAGGCCTTCTTCAGATATGTCCGCAATCTCAAACACCCAAATCTGCTCTGAGCTGGTGGTCAATAACACCACATACTCAAACGCCATAGATATAGCCAACTTTCTGGCAGACAGGTTCAGTGAAAACTTCACCCCCCCCCCCTGTTCAACCAAAGCCTGAGCACTGGCTTTGTCCCAAGCTGGAGGACAGCCACTGTCATCCCTCTACACAAAGGTGGAGCGTCCACTGACCCAGGCAATTATAGGCCCATCAGCCTAAATAGCCTGATCTGCAAGATCATTGAACACACTATCATGGACCTTATAAACAAGGACAATGACAACCTCCAAACGCTTGACCCCACATAGTTTGGTTTTGTCAAAGGGAGATCATGCCTGTTGCACTTTGTCGACTTCTTCAAAACAGTCACCAAAGCCAGGGACGAGGGGAAGACGCTGCCTACCTTGACCTAGCCAAAGCCTTTGACACTATTCCCCACTCAGGCATAATAAACTCTCCTAGCTAGGCATCAACCTGTATGTTACCAGATGGGTAGCTAACTAGCTCACTGATAGAATCCACTAATTGAAAGTAGGGGAAGCCACCTCTAGTAGTAAACCCGTAACAAGCGGTGTACCCCAAGGATCAGTTTTGGGGCCTCTACTGTTTGGGATATACTTTTCTGAGGTGCAAGCCAAAACCAGTGGTCTGTAGCGGACTATGTTTGCAGATGACTGCAAGCTGGGTGCTGTCTTAAATTCCCCTAGTGATGTGAACATCCTCCAAGAGGGTCTTAATCACACTAATGACTGGTGCCAGAAGCATGGCCTCAAACTGAATGCCAAGAAATACATCATTATCCCCTTGGGGAAAATGACATCCCTACTAATTATCACATTAATAACAAAGTACTAATCACGCAATCAGTCGTGAGGGACTTAGGCATACAGGTTGATAGCAATCTCACTTTTGACCATCACGTTGCCTCTGTTGTACGGAAGGCTTTCTACATGGCCCACCTCATAAATAAGGGTATTTCATGCAAGAACAAGGGGGGTCATAACATCCCTGTACTCCTCCCTTATCAGAACCATTATAGAGTACAATGCCCCCCTTGGCATGTACCTTGCTAAGCACATTCAGCAGTTGAAGAGACCACAGAGGTTCCTGAACAGAAAAATCCAGGGTCTCAAACACCTATCCTATACAGATGGGCTAAAAGCCCTGTCCCTCTATTCAGTCTCATACAGACTGCTCAGAGGGGACCTGTGTCTGGCATACAAGGCCATATCAGACCCAGCCTTGATGGGAATTGCTGCATATTTGTAAGACAAACTCCACTCAATCAACCCACATGCAAGGCCTTAACCTGGTCTATGACATTAATAGAACTTGTTGGTAGGACAGATGCATGTCCCAAAGACTCCCCCCACTTGTTTTTTCGGAAGATCTGCTGTTGGGTGGCTTACTGAAGCCATATAGGAATTCGAGGACTGTAAGCGAAAATATCTGGCTACAATAAGGGCCCGACTGATAGGTCTGGCATTGAACAAAGCACAGAAGCGACAACGAGGAACACTGTCTGGACCTAAACAAGTGACACAGTAAGAGTGGAAGTCTCGGTGTGGTATTTGTTTTCCACAGGTGAGACAATTATTAACTTTTTCTGACATTGGTTAGTGCAAGAAAAAGGATCCCCAATGGGGTACTTAGCTTTACAAGACTTCAACTTCAATTTGGTAGACGAAAACTCAGGTAGCGGCCGACCAGCACTCGTGCGAACAGCTTTTGCTTTGGGCTCCATGACAAGAAAGACTGATGTAATGGCGTCGGCGGCCTTACTTTATACTACTGACGACAGTTCTCAAGCAACAGTAACCGATGCAGAAATACTAAGTCTCTGGTATTCAGGCCGGCCGAGGGCTACCCTGACAGGGACAACCCAAATGTGATGACTGCAACAGTGAAACACGAAGAACATCAGAAAATATACCCCTGAGATTCCACCTGTGTCCCTGCTGGACAGGGGAAACCGGTGCTGACTTTGACGGAACACGGGCGAAATTCTTGACTAAGCTTATAAGGGCCTCTGGGCCAATAGCCTAGTATTATCCTATAAACCTATGAGATCCGGAATGGGATCTAGTATCCAAGGTGGATACTGCAGATGAGACTTTAGGAAGGAAAACCATGCCTGACGAGGTCAGAAAGGGGCAATGAGGATGAGATAGGTCTTCAGGTAATGAGCTTTATGTAAGACTTTAGGTATTAGAGGAATAGAAGGGTAAGCATAAAGGAGATCTGAAGGCCAATTGTGAACAAGAACGTCCCTGGGCGACTCCCCTGATAGAGGGGATCAAGGAAAAGTAACTGCTGCATATTTTGTTGACTGGGGAAGTAAACAATTCACAGCATGGTTGACCCCAATGGTCGAAGATTTGCCTTGCCACTGACTGATTCAGGGACACAACCCGTGAAGACTCAAGAAGGACCTGCTGAGTTTGTCAGCCAGCACGTTGGAACTCACGGGTATAAGAGTTGCAAGAAGAAAGTGCCTGGAAGACATCGCCCATTCCCACATTCTCATGGCCTCTTTGCACAGAGGATAAGGCTGCGTTCCTCATTGTTTGTTGATACACCAGACAACTGCCATGGTGTCAGTCTGAATTGCTATGGTTCGCAGAGGGAGGCACTCCTGAAAGGCTTGCAGCGTTAGGACTGCTCTCATCGCCAGGACGTTTATATGCAATTTGTCTCTGTGGGGGAACCACGTGACTTGAACTGCCCTGCCCTGAAAATGTCCCCCCCCACCCCAACAGGGAGGCATACATGGTCACTGTGGCCTTGGATGGGGGGGGGGCAAAATACCCTACCTAGAAATAAGTCCTGGGACTAAACCAACCAAGCAAGATGATTCCTGTAAACCTAAGTCAACTTCATTGTCATAGACATGGGCTGAGACCGAATTGACCACTGAACTGCCAGGGTCTACTGAAGAACTCGCATACAATACCTGGCGAGAGATACCAAATGAATGGCAGCCACCACAGAGCCTACCGTTTTGAGAATCAAATGAACAGGCGGGCATGCTAGACCCAACAAAACAGAGACTTTATCTCTAATCAGCTAGACCCCGTGGGAAGGCCGTGCTCAGTCCCTGATACCGTGTCCAGCAGGACTCTGATAAATTCCAGGTTTTGGCTCACAACTAGATTGGATTTGGGTACACTCACTGTGATGCCTAGATGCTGGAAAACATTGAGGACATACCTGGTCGCCAGTGTTAGTCGATGCTGCTTGGGAGACGTGAGAAGCCAAATGTCCAGGTATGGAAAAACCTAGAAACCCTGTAGCCGGAGAGGAGCTGCCACTACTGCCATACACTTGGTAAACACCTGGGGGGGGGGGCTGTGGTGAGTCCAAAGGGCAGGGCTCTGAGCTGATAGTGACTGGCCCCTAACCGAAAGCCAAGTGTCTCCTGAAGTACTGTTGACCTTTATATGATAGCATGCATCCTTGAGATCCACTGAGCACATCCAATTGTCCTTGTGCAAGAGAGGCAGAATGGACTATACAGTGCTGGAACTTGGACTTTTTGACACGAGTGTTTAGAATGCAGAAGTCCCCATCTTTTTTGGCAGCAAAAACAAAAGTGAAAGTTCCGGACCCTCGTTGTCCTGTTGGGACCTCTTGAATGGCTCTTTTTCAAAGGAGGTCTTGCACCTTAAGATAGGCCAAATCCATCTGGCGGGGTGGTACGTCTGGGAGAAATTTCAGAATGGGAGGGCTGGGAGGGGCTGAGAGAAGGGAATGGAGTAACCCCTGGGAATAATTTTTAGCACCCACTGATCAGAGGCGAGACTTGTCCAGGCTAGTGGGTGAAGGGAGCGAAGATCCCCAACTGCCTTCGGGGAGGACAGTCAGGCAGCACTTCATGACAGCTGGAAGGGCTTCTCCAAGAAGGGTTCTAGGGAGGCCTGTATTGCGGACCCCATCTGCACCTAGGGCAGCATCTAAAGTTAAATCCCCTGCCCTGGCCTGTGGAAGAGGATTCCGGGGGAGTGTCCTGAAAGGAAGAGAGAGCCCTCCAGAACCAAAGCTTCTAACTTCCCCTCTGGGTTTTAGAAAAGGACCTCTGAGGAGTAGAAAACTTGAACCCTACCATGGAAACAGTCTTGTCTTCCTGTTCACTGCAGGTCAGTGTCCTTAACAGATGGTCCAAAGTGGAAAGGTCAAAAGGAGCATTAGTGAATGACACCTTAGAGTTCCACAAACCCGCAAAGGCAAAGCCAGTCTGATAATGCCGGTGCCTGCCACTCGAGAGGTGGCCTCCAGGGTATTGGAGATTAGCCTCATTGAAGCATTAGCTACAGAAGTGAAAGTGGACAGCCTCGGAGAGACTAACTTGAGGCTCTCTGGAGGCAACAACTCTGACAGGGAAGTGGTAAGCTCCGAAAACAAATCCCTCTGAAGTCAGGTAAAGTGGGCCAAATCATTTACTTACTCTCGGACCAAAAGTAGCTGATGCAAATGCATACTTTCCAAAATGGTAAACCACCTGAGAATCCCAGTTCGGGGAATGGACTGAGGAGCCCTGCTCTGCTAGCTCTTTCTTAGTGGCAGCAGCCACCACAACGGCATCGACAGGGACCCCCATTGCTCCAGAAAGACCTATCCTTAGGAAGACTGAGGAACTTATCAGCTTTCTTGGGCACAGGTTCTAGAGTGTCCGAGTCCTTCCAAGCCCTGCTAGCGATAAGGTCCACAAACTCATCAGCAGTGGTGGAACTCAGGTAAAAGATGGCCCCATCCCAAACGCCTTTAGGAACATGGACACCTCCAAAGATGGGGAAGACCATCCACCTCTCAGAGAATTTCCAGGGATGTCCCAGAAGGAAACCTCCTCAGGCAGAAGTCTGGGGGGACCAGTCTCCCACCTCAAAATCCATGTCTTTGGTGAGGGAGACTCGGGGGGGGGGGGGTCCAAATGCCTCCTCTTACACATAATCTTCTGAGGGGGTTCCTCCACGATGGGGTCAGGGGAGGACTCAGAAGAGATGGGTACCCCAAGTGGGGCAGTGCCTATCTGAAGGCACTCATGGGAGGGCTGACACTGGATGGATGATGAGGCCTCAGCACCCAATCCCGAGAAAGGCTGGGGAAGACCTTGAGAAGGAGAGGTAGCTACCAAAGTGGAGAAGGTCCTCTCTACTGCCCAGAAGGCCGACAGACTGGATGAAGCCCCCCCCCCCATCTCCAGCGGCTGGGGCCACCTTGGAAGGGAGAAGGGACCCAGATGCAGCACTGAAGCCCCCAGATATCAGCCCCAAGCTGTTCAATGCTGAAGCCCCCAAGGGAAGGGAGTTGTCCGAAAAATCCATACCCAAACCCACCCCCAGGGAACCTGCAATGACCCCTCAGAGACTAGGCCCATCTGGGTCCAAGGGTTGCGGAACAGAGCCAGCCCAGGGACCCTGATGGTGTCAAGAATGGGGGGGGGGGATATCCAACACCATCATCTCACACTATAAATCTCTTGGTCCTGACATTCCAAAACCTGTTAGATTGGAGTAGGACAATGAAGACCTGTGGGTGGGGAGGGCCCCTAGTCCCATGGGCAGGGCACGTCCGCAAGCCCAACTTGATTTGGGCCTTGAGGAAGCTTCTCATCATTCTATCAAAGTCCGAGGGAAGGAGACTTCTGGAGGATCTGGATGAAGCAGACAAGTGGCCAGATCTTGCTGGGGATCCAACCTTGCATCTCACTGTCCTATGGTCTTGAGAAGTAGAACAGCTCTGACGACTCTGATCCGACATCCTAGAGTACCCAAGCAAGAGAACCCTCAATGACAATAGGATCCAACGGAACTGTCAGATCAGACAACCAGGTAGGGTCCAAAATACTGGAAGCCATACCGGATTGATCCAACAAACTGGTCAGGTCTGGGGAAGGCTTGCTTCTGCTGGATCCAAAGGCCTCTGATCTGCTGAGGCCTTTGATCGAGAGTCTGATCTGAAGCTCTCAGAACGATGGACCTTGGACCTGAAGTCGAAGAGGCTGAGAGCCTTGGCTTTTCTGGAAGAGAAGAGGATCCCCCCCCCCCCAAGGGAGGAGGAGGCCCCCTCTTAGGCTCCTGGAAGGGATTGGAAGGGGAGTACGAAGGCATACGAGCACCATGGGCCAAGCCTTTCAGCAAACGTTTGTTGCAGCACTCTACAAGGGCCCTAGGGTTGGGGTTGAATGCGGCACAAACGTCGCATTCAACTTCCAGGTGCACCAACCCTAAACAGTAGAGAGAATCCTCATGCGAGTCGAAGCACAGCATCTTTCGACCGCACGAGGTGCGCCTTTTAAAACTCGAAGGCTTTTTAGCCATCCTAACTGCAGTACCCGCGCGCGCACACACAAAAGGAAAGAGTTTTTTTTTTTTTTTGAGAAAGACCAGCTAGGAGAAAAAGGTATGAAGCGCCACAGGGAAGGGAGGAATTAAACTCAACTAACGACAGGTAAAAGGCAGAAACAACACCCTAAAGAAAAAAAAATAGGACAAGAAGCCAAGAAAAAAACAGCACTTATCGCTAGTTCCTATGCTTGAGCCAGGACCACATCTGGAGGGATTCAGCAGCAAACGAGATCAGAGGGTTAGAAAGTAGCAAGGGATTATGGGAGGGGGAGGAGCTTGAGCTCTGTATCTGTCTGAGAAGTTGCTGGCTTGGATCAGAGGTCGGATCCTAGACCCATCCATGATGAATAATGACAGGGATAGCATGAGATCTATATGTTTAGCTGCAATTTATATACCATCAAGGAATAACATTGATACTGCTAAAAACATCCGGTACTGGATATCCCAACAAATTATATTCAAGTCTTCAAGTATTATAGTTTCATGGTTAGACTGGGAACTCCAATTCCACTACTCCAACTGAATCCATAAACTTGTACAACTTCAAACAATTAATAACCACACCCACTAGAATCAATAAAACTTCAGGGAGACACTAAAAATTATATTGGATCTTTACAAACAAACCAGACAAACTGACAAAAAAAGGCAACCTCTCAGGCAGCATAAATGACCACATCTATAATCAAATACAAAATACAACTAATTTCAGCATAGATATTTTTAATGAAACACTAAATATAACTGGAATACATTAGAACAATGCCAACAGATATTGCTGTAAAACAGTAAAGTCCAACCCCACACCATGGCTAACAAAAGAAACAAAAAAAAAACAACACATGATAAAAAGGGGTAAACCCTGGATGTAAAAATAGAACTCAAAATGCCAATTTAGACATCTTAGAAATTTTGCAAAATCCCACGTCAAACAGGACCAAGTAAATGTACTATATCAAAGTCCAACCCCACACCATGGCTAACAAAAGAAACAAAAAAAAATCAACACATGATAAAAAGGGGTAAACCCTGGATGTAAAAATAGAACTCAAAATGCCAATTTAGACATCTTAGAAATTTTGCAAAATCCCACGTCAAACAGGACCAAGTAAATGTACTATACCAACCTTCAAGACAGGGATTATAACAACCCAAAACATTTTTGGTTATCACTAAATAAACTACTTCACCCTGGCAGGACATGTCATTAAATGGCAACAAACCAACCAGTTACTATAGGTGCCCCTCAGGGCTCTATCTTGGGTCTTCTACTATTTATGAATAACTTCCACTCCTCCACTCACTATGCTAGTTTTGTTCAGTATGCAGATGACTAGACATTAATATGTTGAGCCTCAACAATAAATAAGCTCCAAGACATTACCCCCAAAATCGTTTTCCTCTGTAGAAAACTAGCTCAAAGAATCAAACCTACTCAACCCAAAGAGAACTATGTAAATCAATCTTTCACCATGAAGTCAGCAAATTATACTGTCATTAAAACTAACTTCTACAGTGACAATCTTAAATATGACCAGCACACATACTGCACACCATTAAATCTACAGACCAGAAACTAGGCTCCCTTTATAGGTTCATAGGTAGGTCCTTGGGCCAACAACCTAGTACCTAAGTAAGCCTAGCCAACAAGGTTCCTTGGCTTACGCCACACAAGAAAGTTATTTTCCCATGCCCCTGTCAAGCAGAGCCACAGAAGTGATCCCCGGGGTGTATTTCCTATTTCCCATCCACTCATCAAGATTTTTCTTTAAGAGTGCTAATGAGGAACTTTGCTTGACATAGATGGATAGCTTGTTCCAGAGTATGAGAAGTCTCTGGGACAGGAATCTATCCCTCCAGCATGTCCTGTTTATTGTGGTGACAAGGTTTAGGTCCCTAGAACGTGTAGCTCGGAGGGATTGGGATTTCTTTAGCTGTAGCATGTCCAATAGCTCTGAGTTTGACATAGCTTTATATGTCAGGCAGAGATTACCTCGGAGTAGGCGATATGCTATGGAATAAAGCTGGAGTTTTTTGAGACGGTCAGTGTAGGGCATCTGTTTGAGGCCAGTAATCCTCTTTGTGAGGTACTTCTGTGACCTTTCCAGCTGCTGCAGATGTCTTGTGAGGTACATTCCAAAAGGGGCGTTGTACTCTATAATGGGTCTAATGAGTGTCGAGTAGAGGGGAACAATGACCTTTTTTTTTCCTGGAGGAGATCCCTTTTGTGATGAAGTGTGCCACGTAGAAGGATTTCCTGACTACTGTGGTGATGTGATTATCAAAGGAGAGACTACTGTCCACCTGGGTCCCAAGGTCTCATCACACATTCGGCGTTAAGTAGACTGCCGCCTATGTGGTAGTTCATGGGTACAGAGTTTTTACCAAAAGGGATGACAATGCACTTTTTAGCATTGAGACTGAGGCCAAGGCTATGACACCAGGCATCTGTCTCTGAGAGGCCCTTCTGTAAGATGTCCACATCATTTGGGGACTCAACTACGGCTCCTAGTTTTCAGTAATCTGCAAACTTCGTTAGCCAAAGCCCTTCTGTATTAGCGTGTACTTCAGAAAAGTAGATACCAAACAGAAGAGGTCTCAGGACTGAACCCTGTGGTACTCCACTTGTCACTGGTTTGAGGTCAGATTTGGAGTCTGCAACTTTTACAGTGTGGGTTCTGTCAGTGAGCCAGATACTGCAAGAAAAACTCCTGACACGACCTTCTTACTGCCAACTATTATATACGCCTCTCCCAGTGTAACAAAAGTACAGTTGTGTACCTACCATAAATGTAGATGTTAGAGTATATTCACTGTTGCAGTCATTACACTTGGGTTATCCTGCTGGCAGGCTACCCGCAGTTGGCCTGAATTCCAAAGTCTTGGTCCGGCGTCGGTTGCTGTCGCCTCTTCCCTGACGTCAGTGTGCCAGGAGTATAAAAGATGCAGCCGACACCATTTTCTTCAGTGTTTCTTGCCCCAGATGTCAGGTGCCCCCCAAAAAGTAGGCTAAATAAATTTGCAACTAAAAAGTCATGCAGTAACATAAACATTACCTTCCTCTACAAGCAAATACACCACATAGGTTGTATATAGAATACATAGGTTGTATATAGAATACATAGGTTGTATATAGAATAGAGAAGTATAGTTAAGTCCCAGCAATGATAGGGGGACGGTGGGAGGGTAACCTGGACTGCAACAGTGGATACACTCGAACATCTACATTTATGGTAGGTACACAACTGTGCTATGTTCATCGTGTTTCACTGTTGCGGTCATTACACTTGGGTTGAATCCCAAAGCTGAGGTTGGGCGGCTGGGTCTAAATAAGATTAGGAGTGGCTATGAGGCCCTGCAAAACTGCAGTGGCAAAGTCTGCTCTGGATTTAGAGTAAAGAGGTAAGCGATAGTGCTTGGTATAAGTGTGCACTGAACTCCAAGTTGCAGCCTCCAAAATTTCCTTGGTTGGTACTCCTCTGAGAAAGGCTGCTGATGTGGCTGCTGCCCTGGTAGAATGTGGCCTAATATTCTTATGCACTGACTTGCCATGCTGTGCATAGCAGAAACAAATACAGTGTCCTATCCATTTTGAAATAGTCTGCTTTGAAATAGCCTTTCCTTAGGATCCTGCAGCGTATGCCACAAAAAGTTGCTCAGTTTTTCTGAAAGCTTTTGTTTTGTCCAAATAAAAGCGTAGCTGTCTGTGTATGTCCAAAGAGTGCAGAAGTCTCTCCCCTTTATTCTGGGGATTTGGATAAAAGGTTGGCAAATGAATGGTTTGGTTAAGAGCCACACTGGATACTACCTTTGGCATGTTGGTATAGGTGCTCTCCTTAGGGGTCTATGTTTTTTGCCCCTTTGAGGTACTGTCTTAGTAGTGGATGAGAGAATATAGGAGGTTCCGTATTGTAATGAGCTGAAATGGCACAGGCATGGATCTTTATTGATGAGAAGGATAGGCCTTTGTTTAGCATGTCAGTTAGGTATTGCAAAATCTGAGGAATATTAGGAACAAGTGGTTCAAGTCCTTGTGCCTGGTTCCAAACATATAACCTCTTCCATTTTTCTGCATAAGATTTCCTGGTGCTGGACCTCCTGGCTTCCAAAATAACATCCATAACTGCTTTAGAGAGAGAGGTGTGTTCTGAGTGGCTATATTATTCGCCATGCAGCCAGATTTAAGGTTCTGAGTTGGCTGTGCAGGATCTGATTGTTTTGTTGGGTCAGCAGATGAGGAATTTGAGGTAAAGTCCAGGCTGGCCCTTGAGACAAGGTCTTTAGGATTGGGTTCCAGTGCTGGCCTGGCCAGTCTGGGACAATCAGAATCATTTTTGGTTTCTCTTGTCTGACTTTAGAAGTACCTTGGGGAGTAGAGGCAGAGGTGGATAGGCATAAACTGTTAGGCTTTTCCAGCTGAATGATAGAGCATCCACCTTCCATGCTTGTGAGTGATAAGTCCCTGTGCAGAATCTCTGTAGTTGGCAGTTTTGAGGTGAGGCAAATAGATCTATGTCAGGGCATCCCCATTTCTTTGCTATCATGCTGAAGACTTGTGGATCAAGTTTTCCACTCGTGAGGGTCCATGAGGTTTCGGCTTAGTTCGTCTGCCAGAGTATTTTTCTTTCCTGGCAAGAATTGTGCTTGCAGATGTACTTGATAGGCCAGTGCTGTGTTCCCCAAAGTCATGGCTTGCCTGCAGAGGGGGTAGGAATGTGTGCCCCCTTGCTTGTTTACGTACCACAAGACTGTAGTATTGTCCATCTTTAGTAATAGTTGTCCTGGATGTAGTAGATCCTTGAAGGCTGTCAGGGCATTCTGTACAGCTAGCATCTCTTTTTGATTGATATGAAGATGCATTTGGTCTTTGGACCACGTGCCCTGTATACATTTTCCCGCCATATGTGCTCCCCAGGCATAATCTGATGCATCTGTTGTTAGTGTCTGCCTGGCTGTGGGTAAAGTGAAAGGCTGCCCCTTGTTGTGGTGACAGGCCAGTGCCCACCATCGAAACTCTTGTTGCAGGAAGGGAATGAGAGTAATTATTGTTTCCAGGCTGTAGCAATGTTGAGTCCAAACACTTTTTAGATACCATTGTAGCTTCCTCATATGCAGTCTTGCATATGGAATTAGCAGGATGCAGGATGCCATGAAGCCCAAAGCCTGCAGAATTTTTCTTGCAGGTAGTTGGGTCTTTGTTGCCATCATCTAAAAGTAATGAGTCAGTTGCCTTTGTTTGTCTGGCGTGAGATTAGTCATCTGGGCAGTTGTATTTAAGCTTGCTCCCAGGAATATTATCTCTTGAGAGGGCAATAGTTTTGATTTCTTTTCGTTTACTGTGTACCCTAAGCAAGTTAGTAATCTTTTTACAAATGCCAGATGCTTTAGTAGAATGTCCTTGCTGTCTGCTTGAATAAGGCAGTCGTCCAAGTAGGGATATATTTGAATTCCTTTTTGACTGCAAAATGCAATTACTGGTGCCAGGCATTTTGTGAAGACCCTGGACACAGTAGATAAGCCAAAGGGCAGTGCAGAGAATTGGTAATGCATTGAGCCAGCTATGAATCTGAGGTATCTTCTGCAAGATTGTCTGATTGGGACATGCAGGTATGCCTCTGAGGTCCAAAGTAACTAGCCAAGCCTTTTTGCCCAGCATGGGTAGAAGTTGCTGCAGTGTCAACGTTCTGAATTCTGGAACGTCCAGGAAAGTATTTAGAGTAGACAGGTCCAGTATTGGTCTCCAAGCTTTGTCCTTTCTGGGTACCAAGAAAAGTCTTGAGTAAAATCCTTATCCCTGCTCTTGCTGTGGTACTTTTTGAATAGCCCTCATGTCCATGAGAGCAGAAATTTGTTTTTGTGCCTCTGCCCATTGATTGTGTGGCAGGTCTGGCATACCTTTTGGCCTTGGTAGGGTGTGAAAGTGAAACCTGTAACCCTGGGAAACAATATTCAGTACCCATTTGTCTTGGGTAATTGTGTGCCAATTTTGTGAGAAAAGTGCTAGTTTTCCCCCTAAGGGTGCCGCCAAAAGGTAAGTGCTTGGCATTGGTAGAGGGATGTCATTGGGACTGTTTCCTAAAAGGTTGTGATTTGTCTTCTCCACCATTGGGGACTGAAGCACCCCATTGCTTAGGTCTGTATGTGCCTTGTGGCTGAGATCTGCCTCTTGGGCGTCTGTATCTGCCTCTTTGTGGCCTGACACTGGAAAGGACAAATTTTTAGAAGGCCAGTTCCTGCTAAATCTGGGTGGCTGAACCTGTAAGAAACCCTTTACTGTCTGCATTGATTTTGCTTTATCCTCCATTTTCGTTAACACCTCTTCTGCCTTAACACCAAACAAAGTATCATGCTGTAATGGAGCATATTAACCAAGCATGCCTTCGAATGACAGAACCTGCAACTGTGGCTCTGCAAGAAGCCTCTAATGAATCAAAACCACATTGCAAAGTATGCTTTCCCACTTGTTCAGCTGCATGCAATAAAGCCTGCATTTCCTTGTTCTCAGGACATTCAGAGCTTGTAAACATTTTCTGTTTGAGCAAAGACATTAGGTATTGTTGATATTTAAGCATGTGAAACTGGCAGTTTTAAAGCCCTTACTGCTAAAGTAGCAGAGGTGTAAACTTTCCCCCCCATCTGTCCAGTGCTCTAGAATCCCTATCAGAGGGAACAGGATTTTTTGCAGTGGAAGCCTTGACCCCTTTGGGACCCTGAGAAATTGTTTCTGGGTCAGCAGCAGGGTTTTTATAAAGAAATTTATGTGAATCTAGGACCCTGTAGTACCTATCTGGCTTAACTGGTGCAGGGGGTAAAGAATCAGGAGGCAAACTGGATTCAGAAAAAACATCAGCAATGAGGCAGTAAAAGAAAATCTCTGAGCCTTTTCTTGGATTCTGAATAATCCTGGATCTCCCAATGGAAATGCTCCCTCATGGTGTGCAGGGTTTCCCCAAAGGAGTAATCCTCAGGAGGAGAAGCTGAAGGGATAGATTCTTCAGTGTCAGAGTCCTCATAGGGAGGAAGAGAATATCCCTGTTCTGAAGAGGAATCAGAGGAAATAGAAACCTGGTCAAAGGAATCGTAGTCAGTATCTTGCCTAGGCCTTTTATCAGGTGGGGTATGGGAACCCATGATCAGAGTAATTAGGTCCTCAGCCATTTTAAGCATCTGTTTCTTTGGCATGGATGACTGTCCAGGTGAATGCTGTACTTGTTTCTTTGCCTTTATAGGTGTTTTAGACTTTGCCTTGGCTGCTGAAGTGGTCTTGATAGTAAGCTGTGTAGGTCTGAAAACACCCTCAGAAGCCGATGCCTGCTCAGCGGCTCCAGACCCATCTGAGGGAATAGTTTCCGTAGGCCCAATACTTTGAGTTTCCAGAGGCCTAGCTGCCTCCACGTGGGAGTCGGAGGCGGCCTGTGGCTCTGAGGTAGCGGGTGTCAGGGGCTGCGAAAGCGCCTCACTGAGAACTGGCGAACTGGCGACTGGCCTAGAAGAGGCTTCGTCGATGGTTTTGGACCTCGGATGCCTGTCCTTTTCTTTGTCCTTGCGCTTTTTATGAACTCCGGTTGTCAGTTGTTCTGACGGCATTATATAGTTAAACCTTCGGCCAAAGTAATGTAAAGCAAAATCGAACTGACGCTTAATAGTGCGTTGGATGAATCTAGCGCAAAACAGACAACTAGCAACGTTGTGGTCGGGGCCTAGGCAAGGAATACAGTAAGAATGAAAATCCTTATGAGGTATTTGCTTCCCACAAGAAATACAATTGTTAACTTTTACTGACATCGGTCTGGAGCAAGAAAAAGTTTCCCCAATGGGGTACTTAGCTTTATTGAAGACTTCGGATCTGAAATTCAATTTCAAAAATCTCAGGAGTCGGCCGACCGGCACTTGCGAACTAACTGCTTTTGCTTCGGGCACCGAGCGGCAAGAAAGACTGAAGAAAATGGTGTCGGCTGCATCTTTTATACCCCTGGCACACTGATGTCAGGGAAGAAGCGACAGCAACCGACGCCAGAATTCAGGCCGACTGCGGGTAGCCTGCCAGCAGGATAACCCAAGTGTAATGACTGCAACAGTGAAATGATGATCATCAAATAATACTCCAAAAAAAAAAAAAAAAAAAAAGAATATGCCTTTACAAATGAGGAAAGATTTGCAGGAAGAAAAGGTTTGATTAGAAACAACTCCACAGCCTTTGAATGAAAACAAGCTAAAAGCTGTTCAGATTTGCAAAAAAAACATGATTTTTCTAAATAATAAGTCTATGCAAATCCAAGGTGTTAAGGAACCTTTGTGCTGGCAGACTGCACAGAAGGAGAAAAGAAGGAAGTTGACCAGACTGATTAAGAGACCACTGACTGATCACCTCGGGCATAAAAGGATTAATACGAAGACACACTTGGTCTCTATGGAAAACTAAAAAAGGAGGAATGCCCAGGACAGCCTAAAGTTCAGACACCCTCTTGGCTGAAATAAGAGCCAAAAGCAGAACAACCTTCTAAGTACAATGTTGCAAGGAAGCAATTCAAAAGGAGCCTGGGTCAACTGTTCAAGTACAAAATTAAGGTCCCAAAGTGGAATAAGCTTCCTGGGAAACCTGAGAAACCTTTAAGGAACTGCTTAATCTCAAACCTAGAGTGGGATTCAAGGGCAGGCAAGCAGAGCTGCTGAGAAGTGAGCTTTCACTGAAGAATATGCCAAACCAGAATGGAACAGATCACACAATTAAGAATGAACCAAAGGAACCTCCAGCAATACAGGATCCTAATAGTGAGAGAAGCATCGGACAGAAAATCTTTTCCCATTTGGGCATATATGATTTCCTGGCCTCCTGCAGAACCTGAAGCACATCCTCAGTAAAGAGGTGCCTAAAAGGGATCAACATCCTATCACCTACACTGTCATTTGAAGACTGGATAAGTGAATCTGGATAAGAGACCTCCTGTCTTCGGTTAGAAGATTCACCCAGTGAGGTAACGTATGGTGATTGCCCCTGGCTAAGTGAAAAAGAAGGGGGAACCAATGCTGTCTGTGACAAAAAGGACTCACTAGCAAGATTTTGGGAATGTCCTGCCTGATCTTGTGCAGAAGTTGGGGTAACAGAAGAAGGGAGGAGGCACACAGCAACAAGCCCTTCCAGGGTCATGCACTTTCCAAGCCACAGGATTTGAGACTGTGAAACAGAAGAGAGAACGTTGTCTGTTCATAGACAAGGCAACAATATCTACCTGAATATCACCCCACAAATGGACAATGCCCACGAAAACATTTCTGTGAAGCATCAATTTGTGAGCTTGTGTGCTGAACCTGCTCAAAGAGTCTGCCACTAGACTGTGCTCCAAAGGAATGTAAACTGTCTGAAGAATCACTCAGTATTGAAAAACTAGATCCCAGACTTGAAGAGCTAGTCTGCAAAGATAGGGGTTTGTGTCCCCCTGCTTGTTGATGTACCACATCATTGTGGTATTGTCTGTAAAGATTCTGAGGCCCGGGATGAAAGAGGGAATGAAGAGTTTGCAAAGCCAGAAGCAGAGCCCTCATCTCCATTATAATGCCGTGGTCTGACCTATGATGTGGAGGCCAGTGACCACGAACCTTTAAGGGGCCACAGGAGGTACACCACCCCCCTTCCTGAGGCATCTGTAAAGAGCTCCTGAGTGGGAAATAGAGTTTGAATGGGAAGCCTAGGATTGACAAAGTTGATGAATCCACAAGTGAAGCTTGATCGTGAGGCCAAGTCATCCAGGGTGTGGCAATGTTGAAACCACACCAATATGAGGCATCACTGAAGTTTCCTCATATGAAGCCTGGCAAGAGGGAGCATGAGAATAAGCCATGAGCCCAGGGCCCTGAGAAATACCCTGGCCATGACAGATGCTAGAGGAAGAAGAGGTTGGGAAAAGGTTATTAGAGAGAGAGCCTTGGGGTAGGCAGAGATGCCAATATGGTAAATGTCTGAAGTCAGCAGCTGAAGAAAATATGATCCTGGGAAGGTGTCAGAACCTATTTCTGGAAGTTTATGGTGAACCCCATACTGTGTAACAGACCAGTAATAAACTTGAGATTTTTCCCTAAAAGACAGAGTGGAAGCAGTGTAAACTCTTTCATCCAACCTTTTCACAGCCCTACTATCCTTATCAGAAGGCAGAAGCTTGGTGCACAGCAACAACTTGGATGGCTTATCAGAAGAGCCTGAAACTATGGAATGGCAAGCAGAAGGACATTTATGAAAAAATCTGCCCTCCATATGCACTTTATAGAACCTAAGTGCAGGAAGCCGAAAGCCAAGGGCTACAGAAGCTGCCAAAAGGGCAGCCATAATAGCAGATGGTTTTGAGAGACTACATCTGTAGGAGTTCATAATACCTTTGCTGAATGTCAAAGACTTGTGAAAAATCCCACTTAAAATAGTCCAGCATATGGGTAATGGTATCCCCAAAAGACCGTTCTTCCAAAAGGGGAGTCTGGACTGGAGGAATCCCCCTCCTCTGAGTCACAGTCCAAGGGAGGGGGATCTGGGAAGAATAAGCCTGGGATTCTTCCCCAGAGTGCAGATCCTCATCAGAGGAATCTAATTCCCTAGGCCTCTTGTGTGGAGTGAAGATCAGGGAGGCACAGGAACAGAGATCCCTTAAAGTGGCCTCAATGCCATCAAAGCACTAAGTGAAACCTTGCCATTCACGTTGGGATCCGTCGCCATAGGGGAAATATGCTTCATGTTTTTTTTTCTTTTTCTGCAGGACGTCTCCTCGAAACACCCTTGGAAGTCATAACCCAGATGCAATTCTATAATGGCTGCAGTAATGTCCTCTATCCCTCACTAATATTTGAAGAATCCCACCCCCCCGGTCCCTCGAATATAATCAGGTGAGTTTCTCCCTCAGTGTCAGAGACCGATGTCTGAAAAGCCTCCAAGGACGTACGAGAACCGGGATCCATGCCGGCCCTCTGAAGCAAGCGATGTATGGTCCTCCAGGCTTTCACCAGCCTCATTTGAAATGTCCAGGGGAGGCTGGACAGCAGCCACATCAGGCCTAACTTATTTTGCCTTCTTAGCAGATGGCTGGCTTCAGGACGGGAAGATTCTGGCATAGCACCTTCAGCCAACAACTTAAGACACTGGTTCTCCAGGTATATGGAAAAAGAGGAGAGGTGACTATGTAAGGGATTTAGCACAACCATTTGGCAGACAGAACACAGTGTATGACTGTGGGAAGCACCCAAACAAAAAAGACACTGGTCGTGGTGGTCTTTACAGGGAATCTGCCTCCCCAACTGACATTTTTACTTCCTGGATGACATGAATGCAACAATTAAAAAAGGAATAGAAGAAACCAACAGGGCACTTATCTGAAAAATCCAAAAGAGAAACAGGAACACCTGCAGACAAAGGTTGAACGAATCCACAACAAAGTATAATCCAAAGGAAAAGACTTCAACCACCACAGCAACGAACAACATAATAAAGACAAACAAAAATAAAAATAAAACAAGAACTTTAATAACAAAAAGTGAGCGATTTTGTGGAAAACCACTTCCTCAGACCTTAATACAACACAGCAAACCACATCCCTTTTCAAGGGAGCTGCAACAATCAATACACAAGAATCTAAAAACCAGCCAATAAAAAACACATATACCAGACACATAATTTAAATATGACATCAGTAGTGATGTCTGCAGCTCATTCATAAAAGAAAACTACTAAGCCAATCAACTTAATGAAGTAGGTCATGCTTATGAATCACCGGCTTTAAAGAAATACTGTCATTTAAGCCAGGTTTGACATTAGCTCACAGTTTAATAATCCAGTGTAACTCTCTGCATTCCGTCTTGTTCACAATATCTCCACCCCGTAAATCCTCAGATGTTAGGTAGTCCAATCTAACCTTCATTTTTACATATTGGTTCGGAGCCGAACCTCAGCTCCGACTCGGCGATTTACAAGCTGGAAGACTTCTGGTTGGCTTGTGGCTAAGCAAGTATCCCATGGTGCACCAGTGTAATCCCCAGATCTCGTTTGCTGCGTCAACGAGTTCGGAGTTCGGATGTGCTTCTCTTGGCTCTGGCTAAGTCCTTTCAAATTCTTTACATTCATAGTGGATATTACATATTTAGTGTTATTTAGCGTTATTATCTTATAGGCTTTTGCCTAAGCTGTCCTTGTGAACTTTGACTGTAGTAGTATTAGTATCCTGTGTGCCAGTTAGTTAGGCGCCGTTGCGCATTTTGCCTAGGTAGAGCGTTAGTTTTGGCGTTTTTTTTTTCTGCTCTTAATCAACAGGGGCTTCTGTTGATTTATTTGTAGTGCTCAGACCTTTTTGGTCTCTATTGACTGTTATCTTGTTGTCTTTGGCGGGGATCCGCTAAGGTGCTATTTATAGGATTGCTGTTGCTAGTTTCTGCCTTTTAGTAGGTTACAGAAAATCTGTAATTTTGACTTCTAAAAGTTTTTCCTGTGTGACTGAGCCTCTGTGTCTCTGTGTTAAATACTTGGTCTGTTAAAGTTAGAAGACCTAGTTTCTGTTACACCGGACCAGGCCAGTTTAACTTAGAGGACCTAGTCCTCGTGTAATTCTTCTGTAGGGCTAGGCCCGTTTTAGTTAGAGGACCTAGTCCTCAGTTATTCTCTCTGGTTTTGCGTGTGTGTCTGCAATGTCTAAGGATAGCAAGGAGCATAAACCCTCTGGGCTCAAAAAATGCATGAAATGCTCCCAGAAAATGTCTTTAATGAATGGCCACAGTAGCTGTGTCTACTGCTTGGGAGACATCCATTTGCAGGAATCATGTTTATTCTGTCATGCTTTCTCTCCTAGAGTGTTGCAGGAGAGAAAGAACAAGCTGATACTCAAGGGTCTCTTGAAGACAGCCTTTGAGGAAGCTTTATCTAGTTCGTCGACTTCCTACAAGTCCACTAAATCCAGATCGGAGTCAAAATCAAAATATTTAAAAAGGCCTTCTTCGGCACCGGCTGGTGCCTCGGAGCCATCTGCCAAATTACCAAAATATGCTTCCTCAACTCCTCAGTCTTCAGAGCCAAAGGAGAGCATCTTGGTATCAGAGTCGGTCACAGGTGCTTCGGTGCCAACTTCTAAACCACTGGAAATAGCAGTTGACTTTACTGCTCAGAGCCAGTCTGCAGAATCCCTACCAGTCTCCTTACTAATCAAGTTTCCAGTGCCTCCTAGGTCGAGATCCCCTACCTTATCTTCCAGATCTTCCAGGAGCCTTTCGGAAGAAGATGTGGAGTGGGTAGTACTGACACTCCTGAAGTCGTCTGCTCTGCCTAAAGTTTTGTTGGCTCCGACCCAGTCGGCTCCGGAGCCACTAGATCCAGTTTTGTCCTTGTCTGTTATTCCTTCTCCGAGCCTTGTTGGCCTTTCTGAGTCGGAGTGCTTGTTACCAGAGGAGGAACTCTCGGTTCCGGCTCCCCTTGCTGCTGCATTCGAGCAGAGTTTGGCTCCGACACGCTCGGTTCCATCCATCGTGTACAGGGACCGAAGCTGTTTTGTCGGTGCCGATGGGGAGGGTGGGAATTGATCTTCTTCGGTTCTGAGCCTTCCTCTCGGTGCTTCCGCCGGGGTGAGCTCGGACCCTGCATCTATCTCGAAGCTGATGGCTCTGGCTCTGGCTCCAACCTTTGTCTCTTCGGAGCGGGGGAGGTCTTCGGAGCCGGAGGGGTCGGCTTTCAAGGTGATGAGGAGCGTGCTGTCTCAAGCTACAGCCCCTGCCATTGGCACAAGCACTCTTCCCCCTAGGGCACCCACTTCAGTCTCAGCACCTACTCTCTCCGGAGACAGTAGAGACCCGCAGCCTCAGGAGCCACCAGCTGGTGGCCCCACTCTTCCAAGGCCTCCCCAGAATGTCCCTTCAAGGAGCCCCCCCTGGAAGAGGGTATGCAAGAGGAAGCATATTGACTCCCAGGATGAGTCTCTGACATCGGACACTGATCTCAAGGAGTCAGAAGGGTCCCCCAAGTCGTCCTCTGATGAGGTCTCCTTTGTGGATATCCTTAGAGATCCTTAAGCAGAGGTGTGGCTGGCCCACTGTCAACCCTTCTGATGAGGAGTCTGTGTACCTGAAGGCTTTCGGGTCTCAACCATCTGCCTCTTGGGTGTCTCCACCTTTCAACAAACTAATGGATCTGGTTAGTCGGAAGGTGTGGGATACTCCCGATGCCATGGGGCCAGTCCCCAGGAGACCAAATAAGTTTCTCTCTGCCCCTCCAAGAAAAGAGTTCTTGTCTAAGGGCATTCCCATAGATGCCATGGGGTTGGTGGCGGTCATGAAGGAGTTGGCGGATACTTCTTCCGCTGCTCATCCACCAAACAAGGAGTCTCGACAGATGGACAGATTTAGGAAGAGTGTATTTAAGTTCAGCGACATTTACACTTCGATCTCTGAACTATCTTACTTACTTCACGAGGTTGCAGAGGGATCTCCTCAAGGAGTTAGGAGATTCCATACAGGGTGCTTGTCCTGAGGGAGTCCCTGACAGGATTTCTGCTCAGTTGTCCACCCTAAATTCTGTAGTTAACTCTTCCATGCGGCTTATCTCCCTTGCGGCTGATGGAGCGAGCAGAGCAGCGGGTTCAGGAGTTGCCCTTAGGCCCCACTCCTGGATGCGCCTGTGTAATTTTGCGGAGCCGTTCAAATCCACCTTCACCAACGCCCCGTTTGATGGTTCCTCTTTATTTGGTCCCAAGGTGAAAGAAATACTCACTCGGTGTGAGCAGGAAGGAAATACTCTCTCTGCCGTGGGAGTCCGTTTTACCGTTCCCTCTTGACCATACTCCAAAGGTCAAAGGGGAGGTAAAATGTGGTTCAAAAAGTCCCAGAGGGTCTTTCAGCCGGACACACAGTGTGAATCCTCCTTCAGAGACAGAGGAAATGGGAGAAATCTCCCTAGAGGCACGGGTGGTCCGCAATACCAGCAAGGCCGTGATTCCTTTCGAGGGCGACCTTATCAGCGCTCCTGATGTGGGGCCCGACTGCATTTCTCTGGGGCCAGTCGGGGGTCACATCTCTTTGTATTCAGAAGCCTGGCTAAATATCACCCAAGACAAGTGGGTACAAAGAGTTGTTACCAGATGCTATATCATACCCTTTCATACCCTTTTCCCTTCCGTTTGTTCCCAGAAAGATCCCAGATGTTCCATCCAATCACAGGGATCAGGCAACTGTGGAGATCAACAAGTTGCTCTTAAAAAGAGTCATCCAGCCCATCCCAGCAGATCAGACAGGATCAGGAACTTCCTCCATGTTCTTTTTAGTCCCAAAACGAACCAGAGACTGGTTAAACGAATCCGTGAAGGGCAAGTTTCGGATGGTCACACTGCAGTCGATACTCCCGTTGTTAGGGAAAGACTATTGGATGTGCTCTCTGGATCTCCAAGACGCCTACTACCATATAAAAATGGACAAGGCGTCAAGGAGATATCTGCGCTTCTGGCTGGGAGCCAGTCATCAGTTTTGTGCTCTGCCCTTTGGTCTCACCACAGCCCCCAGAGTGTTCACCAAATGCATGGCAGTAGTGACAGCTCACTTGAGATGTCAGGGATTCCAGGTGTTTCTGTATTTGGACGACTGGCTCCTGACCGCCCCCACCAGGCATCTACTCATCCAAAACAGGAACGCCACCATTCAACTTTGTGCTCAACTAGGGATCTCCATAAACTGGGAAAAATCTGCATTACTGCCCTCGCAATCTGTGATTTTTATAGGCGCAGAGGTAGACAGTGGATATGACAGTCTCCCCAGCGAAAGAGCACAAAACCTCATCTCACAAGTTCAGTGTCTTCTTCCACTTCGGAAAGTCAAATCAAAATGGGTTCTTCAACTTCTAGGTATGATGGCCTGAACCATTCTGTTAATACCTTTTGCCAGGTTGCAGATGAGAATCCTCCAATGGCTCCCGTCTTCCCAGTGGTCATTCAAATATCTACCGCCAAGTCACCCTATCCTGCTGACGGAATTATGCAAAAAGGACCTTCTTTGGTGGATAGCTCCCAACCACTTGTTTGCAGGTGCTCCCTTCGATCCTGCCCAACCCTTTGCCACTGTGACCACGGATGCCTCCCAGGTCGGGTGGGTAGGGCATTATCTTGGCAGGACTGTCCACGGCACATGGCAAGAACACAAGGCTCATCTGCATATCAATGTTCTGGAGATGAGGGCAGTGCTTCTGACATTGCAAGCACTTCAGGACCTTCTTCCTCCAGGGATGATTGCGATACAATCGGATATGTCGGTTGTGTGGTATATCAACAAACAGGGCGGTACCAGATTTTACCCACTCTGTCGAGAGGCCAAGCGAGTTTGGGAATGGGCGATTTCTTCCCAGCGCTTTCTGGTGGCAATGCACATTCCGGGGACAATCAACGTAATAGCAGACAAGCTAAGCCGGGCAATCTCACTGCCTCATGAGTGGTGTCTGAAACGGGAAATAGTGGAACAGATTTTCCGGAGATGGGGACAGCCTTGCTGCAACCTTTTTGCCAGCTCAGTCAATGCCAAGTGCAGCAGCTATTTTTCCTTGATTCCCCCTCCGGGGGAAACACCCAGAGACGCTCTGGTCCACGATTGGCCCACAGGACTTCTGTATGCCTTTCCTCTATTCCCCTCTCATCTCCAAAGTGATTCAAAAAGCCAACCGACTAGGAAGCAAGTTGATCCTCATTGCTACTTACTGGCCTCGTCAGGTCTAGTTTCCCTTCCTCGAGTCTCTTCTCCTGGACGATCCTTGGATTCTGGGTCCAGATCTATTGTCCCACATGTCGGGTTCGCTACATCCCGCTCTCCACACCCTCAAATTGAAAGCATGTCTACTCCAATTCCATCTCTAGTCAGGCTTCATGATGTTTCTTCCTTAGTGTCACATATTCGATTATCCTCGCATAAACCCTCAACCAGAAGGCTGCATGATAGTAAATGGAAAAGGTTTTCTATTTGGGCACAGAAAATGAACGTGGATCCTTACAGTGCTCCTATTCCCGTGATTCTGGAGTTCCTTTCGGAGCTATTTCAGCAGGGATCTGCCACAGCCACCATCAAAGTACAGTCGGCGGCAATCTCTCATTTTTATTTAGGGTCCTCAAATGCCAACCTTATGTCTCATAAGCTATGCAAGACTTTGAGAGGGGCCACTTTATTGAGACCACCATTACAAGAACCTGTGGCTTCTTGGGACTTAAATTTTGTGTTGTCCAAGATGACATCCCCTCCTTTTGAATCTCCTCACCCATCTTCTTTAAAATATTTGTCTTGGTATACTGTGTTTTTAGTAGCCATTACGTCAGCCAGACATGTACCAGAACTACAAGCCCAGTCTATTAAGCCACCTTATTTAATCTTTCATTAAGACAGGGTATCTTTACATATCAATCCTTCGTTTGTTCCCAAAGTTTGTTCTAATGCCAGCATAAATCAGTCCATTGAGCTTCCAGTTTTCCTTCCCAATCACTGTAATGCAGCTGAATATCATTTTCACCAGCTGGACGTTCATAGACAGCCACGTTTTTATTTGCAATGAACCAACGAATTTCGGAAGTCAGACCAGTTATTCATTTCTTTTTCCGACTCCAGATAGGGCTTACCAGTTTCTAAGGTGACATTGTCTAATTGGATTTCTAGTTGCATAGCCTTCATCTACATTCTACCAGGTCTCTGTCTACCTCTGCAGCCTTTCAAGCCAGGGTACCAACTTGATCATATTTGTGCAGCAGCTACGTGGGCTACCCCTCACACGTTTATTACACATTATAAAGTGGATTTGGCATCCATGGGTAGAGCATCCTTTGGCTCCACGGTGCTCAGGAGTATTTTCCAATGAGCCACCCAAGAATAAGTTGCTAGGGATGCTGTCCCATATATAAAAATGAAGGTGAGATTGGACTACCTAACAAAGAAGTTATGTACTCACCATAACGTTCCATGTTGGTAGCCCATCTCACCCTTCATTTTTACCTACCCGCCCTCCTGCCCCCATCCTGGAAGATCTGGAGGTAATAAACTGATTGCCTTGGTTGGTGACCCTTTAGTATTAGTTTGTTGTTAGGGGGCGTTTCTTCTGTTTCTAGCAAGCAGCAAACAAGATCTGGGGATTACACTGGTGCACCATGGGATACCTGCTTAGCCACGAGCCAACCAGAAGTCTTCCAGCTTGTAAATCAGCAGAGTCGGAGCAGAGGTTCAGCTCCGAACCCATATGTAAAAATAAAGGGTGAGATAGACTACCAACATGGAATGTTATGGTGAGTACATAACTTCTTTTTATCACTTCAAGAATAGTGAATTTGAAACCATGAGCAGCACCACATTCCACAAAATGTTTTGCTAAAGCATTAGCTATCCTCTTATTCCTCGATGCTCCAAAATCCTCTCCTTCAGCACCCTTTTAGTTTTGCCAACATAGTAGTAAGAGTCACATGCTTGAGACAAAGTCAAGTAAACAATGTTGGCACTCTTGCAATCAATATAAAAAACAATGTGTGTCAAGTATATACCTGCAGGCATCACAGGAACGGCATGGAAACATACCAAGCCGATCAGAACAAATCAAAGAGGGCTTATGGAAAGTCCTGTAACACAAAACATGCTTAAGTGACTGATTGCAAAGAGACAATTGTAGTTCTTGACCCAAAACTTCCTTTAAATGCTGGTCTGACATAAGAACATGCTAATTCCTTTTAACAATTTCGCAAACAGTCCTAATATCCCTTAAACATGTGAACACCATACGCGTGTTTCTTCTCACCTGTCCCAAAGAAGCAGAATGTGCATTGCAACCGATCCTTCAGTTTACTGTTGATCAGATCAGCTCGTTTAACAAAGGTCTTTCCTTTAAACCTGCTGCGACATTAGATGTTACAGAAGTTATTTTAGACTTTAAACTATTCACTAGAAATGCTACTTGCAATGCAAGAGATATTGATTGGCTTGGTACATTTTCATGCCATTCCCGTGATGCCTGTAAGTATATATTCGTCACAAATCACATTTGACTTTCTGCCTGAAATTCTCATATAGACATTGTTTTCTATGCAGACTGCAAGAATGCTAAAAAGAAGTTATGTACCTACCATAACGTTCCATGTAAGTTGTCTTCATCTCACCTTCTTTCTTGCGTGTTGGGATCGGAGCCGATCCTCGGCTCTGACTCGGCCATCTTCTATAGCTTGAGAGCTGTTTACTGGCTCGAGGCTACCCCTTATCCCATGATGCCTAGCGCTAGCTACCCAGATCTTGTTTGTAATAGCTAACCCCAGACATATCCAGAGAATCAACCTGTCCAAACAGGTTGATCAAACCTGTCATACACTCTCAGTCAGTAGAGGAAACAAACCAGATAACGCTCAGCCAGTGAAACCAAAACTCCTCTCGATCCAATAGGACAGGGGGATGGAGGGTGGGATGCAAGAAAGAAGGCGAGATGAAGACAACTAACATGGAACGTTATGGTAGGTACATAACTTCTTTATGTTACGTTGTCTATCTCGCCTTCGTTTCTTGCTGGTTGGGACAGCGTCCCTAGCACCTATGATCCTGGGTGGCTCATTGGAACAGACTCTCCAGAACAGTGGAACCAAAGTTAGCTCTATTCCTGGAGGCCATGTCTAACTTGTAATGAGAAATAAAGGTATGAGGATTTGCCCATGTGGCCGTGGCACAAATAAGAGTCCATGGGCAACCTAGACTAGAAGGCTACAGAAGTGGCCAAAGCCCTAGTAGAATGGCCTTTCAGTTTGGCAGACAATTCTTTGTTTCTTAGTTGATAAATGAAGGTGATAATGTGAGACAACCACCTGGACAGGGTCACTTTGGAAACTGGGAGACCTTGTTTGCCCCTAGCATAAGAAAGGAAGAGCTGGTCCGACTTCCTTATATCCTTCGTTCTATGCAGGTAAAAAACGCAGTTGTCTATGAACATCCAAAAGGTGTAACTTGTATTCTGCCTTGTTGGTGTAGTTAGGGAAGAATACTGGAATGTCTATGGATTGGTTTAGATTATTTTCTGAGCACACTTTAGGAGGGAAGGATGGATTAATTCTCAGCGCTACCCTATCCTTGTGAAAGACTAAGTAAGGAGAATGAACGCTTAGTGCTTGAAGTTCCGATACACGTCTGGCTGAGGTAATAGCTACCAGAAACAGAGTTTTCCAAGATAGAAACTTAAGCTGCCGGTTCAAAAGGGGGCATAATCAAGGAGGTTAGTACCAAATTAAACTCCCAAGGAGGAGGGGGATCTCTCACTGGGGGCCTAAGGAGAGTAGTCCCTCTAAGAAAGGCTTTACACAACTTATGAGACATGATATTTAGATTAGAAAAGCCAACATGATAGTTAGATATGGCCACTAATTGAACCCTGACTGTGGCAGAAGCGGACCCAGAGTGAAAAAGCTCAGTTAGGAATTCCAAGATCTCGTGAACTGGGGCTGAAAAGGAATCTATGTTCCTAGCCTCTGCCTAATAAGAGAAATGTTTCCATTTGCTAGCATACGTCTTCCTAGTAGCAGATTTGTGAGAGGATACAATAATTTCACGCACATTCTGGGAAATGTTGGGAAGCCTGGCTAGGGTTGGAATTGGATCAACCAAGCTGTGAGCTGGAGTGTCTGGAGGGATCGATGCAGCTCTCCTGATTGAAGAATCAGCAGGTCTGGAATAGAATCCAGGGCTGCTAGAGGAGATAACGGTGCAGGAACAGAAACCAAATCTGTCGAGGCCAGTAAGGAGCAATGAGGATCATTTTGCAACCCAACAATATTGCTTTCTGTATGAGTTTGGGTATAAGAGGAAAAGGCAGGAAGGCATAAAGAAATCCCCGAGGCCAATCGTGGACTAGAGCATCTCTGGGAGGATGACCGGGAAGCGGTAGAAGGGAGAAATAGTTGCTGCATTTGGTGTTGAAGGGGGTTGCAAACAGATCGCAGCAAGGCTGTCCCCATTTGCGGAAGATGAGATCCGCAACTACCTGATTCAGAGACCACTTGTGAGGCATGAGAATAGCTCTGCTGAGCCTGTCCACTATAATGTTGGACTTCCCAGGGGTGTGCGTTGCAATCAGAAATCGTTGGGAGGAAATCATCCGCTGCCAGAGTCCGAGTGCTTCTCGACATAGGAGGTAGGACCTGGTTCCGCCCTGCTTGTTGATATACCACATTACTGACATGTTGTCCGTCTGAATTGCAATGGTCCCAGGAGGGAGGGAGTCCTGAAGTGCTTGCAACGCTAGTAGCACGGCTCTCATCTCCAAGACGTTTATGTGCAGATGGTACTCGTGAGGTTGCCATATGCCTTGGACTGTCCTGCCCTGATAATACCCCCCCCCCCCAATCAGTGAGGCGTCCGTGGTCAATGTGGCAACCGGAGGGGGTTGGATGAATGGTCTGCCCTGAGACACTAGCGGGGAGACCATCCACCAGGAAAGGTGTCTTTTGCAAGTTTCTGTAATCATGATCATGTGAGACATGGGAAGTTGTTGAAAGGACCACTGTGTGAAGAGGAGCCACTGAAGGATTCTGAAGTGAAAGCGGGCTAGAGGTATCAGAAGAATTGCCGCCGCCATAGAACCCAGAGTTTGAAGGATCAACCGGACTTGTACCTTTTTGCATTGCATGAGGATAGGAAATTGCTGCCGAATCGTGGCCACCCTGTCCGGCGGTAGTCTTGCGGACATACATTTTGTATCTAGAGCTGCTCCTATATAGATAATAGATTGACAGGGCAACAAGGCAGATTTTTTGAAATTTATGGTAATGCCTAACTGGGCACAGATTGCGATTGTATAGTCCCTGGCTTGAAGAAGTTGATACCTGGTAGTAGCAGTGAGGAGCCAGTCGTCTAGATAAGGAAACACCTGGAATCCTTGACGTCTCAGGTGAGCCATGACCACTGCCATACATTTGGTGAACACCCTGGGGGTTGTGGTGAGACCAAAGGACAGAGCTCTAAACTGATAATGACTGGCTCCCAGCTGGAAGCGAAGGAATCTCCTGGAGCGCCTATCCATCTTGATATGATAGTACGCATCCTGGAGATCTATTGAGCACATCCAATTGTCCTGACCCAAAAAGGGTAGGATGGACTGAAGTGTGACCATCTGAAACTTTGTTCTTTGAACAGACTTGTTTAGTCTGCTGAGATCCAAAATTGGTCTCCAGTCCCCTGTCTTTTTTGGTACCAAAAAGAACCTTGAGTAAGTTCCGGATCCGAGTTGGTCTGCTGGGACTTCCTGGATGACTCTTTTTCTAGCAGTCTTGAAATTTCTATGACTGCTTGGGCCCTCAGACTGGGTGGAACATCTGGGGGGGGATTTGCTTGACGATACGGGAAGTTGGAAGAAGGGAATTACATAGCCTCCAGATATGATTGAGTGTACCCATTTGTCTCGCGTAATGTCTTGCCAAGCTTTTGGGTACAGTGAAAGTCTTCCCCTGACTGCCTCCAGAGTCAGGCAACCCTTCAGGGATGCTGGAAGGGCTTGTCAGAGAAAGATTCTCTGCTGCCCTGGTTCTGCGGACCCCCTCTCCCTTGAGGGTGGCGTCTGTTGTTATTTCCTCCTCTGCCCCTGGAGGAAAAGTCACTACGTGTATCATGCGAGGCTCCCTGGGATTTCTGAAACCACATTTTTCCACTCTTCTGACCTTTGGGATATGGTCTGGAAGGAGTGGAAAAACGGACTCCCACGGCAGAGAGAGTCTTGCCTTCCTGTTCACACCTAGTGAGAGTGTCCTTCACCTGTGGTCCAAAGAGAAATGAACCGTCAAAGGGGGTGTTGGTGAATGACGCTCTAAAGGGCTCTGCAAAATTACACAGCCGCATCCATGCGCGTCTCCTAAGGGCCACACCTGTGCCTGTGGCTCTACTCGCACCATCGGCTGCATAGGAAAGGAGCCTCATGGAGGAGTTAACCACTGAATTAAGGGTTGCCAGCTAAGAAGCTACTTTAGCTTGAACCCCTTCAGCTGATGGATCCTGGAGGGTATCTCCAAGCTCTTTTAGGAGATCCCTCTGAAGCCTGGTAAAATGGCATAAGTAATTCAGTGACCTCATGGAAAAGGTCGCTTAAGCAAACATTCGCTTCCGATATCTGTCCATAGTCCTAGACTCCTTGTTAGGAAGATGGACAGAGGAAGAAGTTTCCGCTAATTCCTTTTTAGTGGCCGCTGCTACTACCATGGCATACACGGGAACACCCTTGGTAAGGAACTGTTTGTCAGGGGGTGCAGTGATAAACTTGCCGGGTCTCCTCGGGGTTGGTTCCACTGTATCTGGGGCTGACCAAGCCCTTCAGCCACCACAGACATTAGTGGATCGAAGGGCGGAGACACCCAGGAGGTGGAAGGGTGAGAACCAAATGCATCCAGGAATACGGATTCATCCTCAGTAGGGGCTAGGGCAGTCCAGTTCCCCCTCTGCCTAAGCATTTCTAGGATGTCCGAAAAGGAAACATCTTCAGAGGGGGATCTCTGGGACCCTTCCGATTCATCCAAATCCGTATCCAAAGTGACAGACTCAGGGGAGTCAATGTGCTTCCTCTTGCACTTCGTCTTCCGAGGGGCCTCCTCTGAATGATCAGGGGAGGCCTCAGAAGAAGAGGAAACACCCAATGGGGTGCTCTGGAGTGTCGGTTCCCCACGCTTGGGGTCTGGAGGAGGGACAGAGGTTGACGCAGGCACTACAGGGGACGGAGTCAGTGGGGTCGAACGTGGTGCTGATTCAGGGGCCAGTACACTCCTCATGACATCGAAGGCATCCCTGCCACGATGCAAAGAAGGCTCTGGCTCCGAGGAAACTGGAATCCCTCTCCGCACAGAGGGGGACAGCTCTGAGGCCGATGTAGGAGCAGAGCTCACCTGCGCCGAAGCTCCAAGAGGGGGAACGGGGTCGGACAAGGGTCCGATGCCACTCGCCCCCTCGGAGCCGACGAGGGAGTCTCGGTGCCCAGATCCCTCAACAGAAGGCGCCATCGAGGGGATCGGAACCGAAGGGGAAATAGTTATTGGTGCCGACGTATCCACGATTCGAACCCCAACAAACTCCGGCTCCGAGCTCAGAGGAGTCAGAGGAGTAACATCAATGGAAGCGGGCAGAGCAGACACCTGTTGAGGAGGACTGGATAACATTTTGGCCAGTGCCTGCGACTTCAACAACCTACTCACCACTCTCTCCACGTTGTGGTCAGAGAGTCTAGAGGACAGAGAGGAGTGGGAGGATCTGTGACTGCGGTCACTCTGCAACAGGGGAGACCGATGGGCCAAATGTATCGACTCTAGAGATGGGGACCTCGGTCTCTTGTGGGTCCGAGACGGCTCCGAAGATGCTGGTGGAGCAGACTGTGAAGCAGCCTCCTCGGTTCCAGCCGGAACCGAGGTAGTCGGTAATGTTTGGACCAATGAAAGCTCCGAGCTGGGAGCCGACAATTTGGTCGGTTTAGGAGATTTCACTGGCCGAGCCTTGGATGGTGAATCCTGGGGCTTAAGGAGACCCCTTAATATCAGCTTATTTTTGCGCTCCTGCAGAACCCTTGGGCTGAATGCGTGGCATAAAGAACAAGAGTCCTGCAGGTGCACTGCGCCTAAGCAATAGACGCAAGAAGTGTGCCCATCTGTCAGAGACATTTTCTGACAGCATGAGTCACACTTCTTGAATCCAGACACTTTGGATTCTTTAGACATAACTAGTCCTACACAAAAGTCTTTGGCCAAAGGCCCAACAACAAACAACTACAAACACTAACTACAATCAAGAAGTTTTTTTTTTTTTTTTTTTTTTTTAATAGGAAGCCTCTAACTTAAACGGCTACCTATGAAGTAAAAGAGAAGACTAAAACTAAATGTAAAATGCTATTAAAAGGGGAAGGGGGGATGGAGAACTCTCTAACTTAAGAGTTCTAAGGGAAAAATAGAATAACACAAACTACAACAAGCTAATTAACGATAAAGTCGAAAGACTAAACTATCAAAAAATAACCCCTAAATCGCTAGAAAAAGTATTGAACTAACTTACAAGAGCCTAAGCCAGTAAGAACGAACCTCGCAGCTGAAGCGGCAAACGAGATCTGGGTAGCTAGCTCTAGGCATCATGGGATAAGGGGTAGCATTGAGCCAGTAAACAGCTCTCGAGCTATAGAAGATGGCAGAGTCAGAGCCGAGGATCGGCTCCGATCCCAACAAGCAAGAAACGAAGGCGAGATAGACAACTTAACATCATTGTTTACTTTGTGTCAAACATGCAACTCTTATTATGCTGGCAAAACAAATAGGATGCTGAAGGAGAGGATTTTGGAGCATATGGTGGATATTAGGAATAGCCATCACTTTAGCAAAACATTTTGTGGAATGTGGTGCTGTTCACTGTTTCAAATTCACTATTCTTGAAGTGCTAACAGGATTTACAGAGAGGTGATATCGTGAACAAGATGGAATGCACAGAATTACACTGGATTATTAAACTGCGAGCTAATGTCAAACCTGGCTTAAATGACAGTATTTCTTTAAAGACGGTGCTTCGTAAGTGTGGCCCTATCTCACCGAGTTGATTGGCTTAGTAGTTTTGTTTTATGAATGAGCAGCAGGTGTCACTATTTATATCATTTAAATTATGTGCCTGTTGTACATGTTTTATATGTTGTATTTGTTGGTTTTTAGATTCTTGTGTATTGATTGGTGTAGCTCCCTTGAAAGAGCTGTGGTTTGCGGTGTTGTATTAAGGTCTGAGGAAGTGGTTTTCCACGAAAATGTTCACCTTTTGCTATTAAAGTTCTTGTTTTGTTTTTATTTTAGTTTGGCTTTATTATGCTGCTCATTGATGTGGTGGTCGAAGTCTTCACTTTTCTGAAAAAACAGCTTGGTAACCAGCACAGCAGAAGGGCATTCAGACTGATGTTTGATAACGGTGTTCGGACTGGCAAGTTCTAAGTATCTGCATTCGTAAGTCACCTTTATGCCCTACTTTGTGCAAGGAGAGCATATGCGTTACATACAGCAGCTACAAGAGCTGAAGACTTAGATACATTGGCCAGATGGTAGGCTATTCTTGGTAGACACTGACATGGAAGGACATCTACAGTTTGTATGAGGCAAGTGAGACCACCTGAGAAGCTGGAAATGAAGAATTTAGGAATGGACCATCTATCCCAGAACTGCCGAAGGCGAGATAAAATATGATATGCTGGACTTTTACAAATGCATTCACCTTGGTCAGACAGTAGTTCTAGACAGGCGCAGAACTATTTTCTCCAACTACTGGCTTGAAATGCAACACCAAAAGGGTCGATATCAGTTGGGAACTCAAATTAGAAGCCCACTGAAAGCAAACAAAGCATTCCTCAGACTTCCATCAAATGATCTTATTTTACTTATTTCTAATAGCGACAGGCATAAAGATATGCCTGGTCAAAGTTCTCTTCCAAACAAAACCCAAAAACAACAACAGAAGTAACCCTATCCTGCTGTAGATTTTTTCTGCCCACATTTACATTTTTTAAAAAGGCTTTTTGCATTCATTACAACAATAATCAATTCACCAAGCAAGCTTGTGCAGCTAACAAAGGGCAGTCATCAAAAGGATGAATCTGAGCGTTAACAGCCACAAGCAAGTACACTGACCGACACAGACAAAAGGACGACTGCGATGAGGACATTTACAATGAACAATTTGTCTTATTTATTATAAACAACTGAAGAGCCAAAGAAATAATCTTAACAATTTTAACACCTAGCACAAGTTAAAGCTGTCAGAGTGAGACAAAAATGTTAGGACAAGGGGTTTAAGAGGGAACGAGTCAAGAAAAATCAAGAGGACAGGAGCTATTTGATCTGAAAGTTATCGAGCAAGAAAAGAAGCAACAATAAAAGGTATGGGAAGACGAAATATGAAAAAAATATACTTTTACAACAGCAAAGTATTAAAAAGCAAGTAAGAGTACCCTGGGGCCCTTCCTCCGATGATGCCCTTACACCTTGCAAGAGATGTGAGAAAGGAAGTTCAGTAGCAGAGCATTGTGTGAAAGAAGGAAAGGACAAGTACATTACAAACGTTTCAGATGATAGGAAACTACAAGCCAACAGCTTCAAGTTCTCATTGCTGCTAAGAAAGGACTTCCGTACGTCAAATTTGCAGGTCTCAGTCAATGAAATGTTCAAGTAAATTGCGGTCCAAGATATCACTAGTGTCAGAATGCACCAAGAAGTTAACAGTGGCATTTATGAGTTCAGCCAATCTGAAACTGGTAGCCTGAAGCACAAAATGTACCGATTTTCAGTCTCTAAGTAGTATGGCATTGATGCCTCAGATATAGGAACTGAATATAAATGTTGCAAACCTGTATCAAGGGGTAGATGTGGGTACTTATCTTAAAGAACCCATGTTAAAAATGGTTAGCTTCACCAGAAATTATATATGGATCATAAAACAAATAAGCCATAATCTCCTTCTCTAGTGTGGCAGTGCATCTGTCTCTTCCTCAGTCAGGAAATGAACCTCAAAAAACTGCCAGAGAGAATGAATTAGAAAGCTCAGCAAAAATGGTGTGCAAGGTCCTGTCGCTATACCGTACTTTTGTATAGGGTTGCCACCTTTTGAATTGCCCAAAGTGGGACAATTTTGGTACAAATGTCAGATTTTGTAGGAAAAACATACCCACGGCCAGCACAAAGGACAGAACTTCACTTTTTTGCCTAAATAACAGCTTATTCTTGTAGTATTTTAGTTGCTTATTCTGCTTCTTATAACATTTATGTGCTTCAGATACAAAATAACTGTTTTGTAACTATTAAGAACTATTTAGAATCTATTGAACTAAGTTGGATTTTTAAACTACGAGCACATTTAGAACCAGGCTTAAATCAATTTGTTAGCATTAAGCCAGTGTTAGTTGCCCGCAAGTATTAAGTTATTTAATAAATACTATATTTAATAATAATTTCTACATGAATTTATTATTATTTTTAGGTTTTATATATATTTCTATTATATTTATTATATGCATTATATCTGATTTATGTATAATTTATGCATTATATTATATCAAGCTCTAATATTTGCTAGCACAGTGTTTGTCATGAATAGCCTAGGCTAGCAATATGCTTAATTAACTGTTCTAATGCTTAATAGTTACTATGGTTATTTGAATCTCTTGATTTATTTGATTATATTGCTTGATTGATTCTAATTAAAGTGAATTAGCTAGTATATTTAAGAACTGTATACCAATTGGTAAAGTGAAATCTGAAGAAGCCTGCAGTGTTCAGCAGGTGAAAGTGCTCATTTCTTTTAATAAAACCTTGGAACTTTTATGTATGTAGTAGTGGTGGTCTCGTCCTGTATTCTCGCTAACTATTAAAGAAAATATAGGAACATTTTTGTCCTAAAATCTCAGGACATTTGCCATTTTTTCAATTTTTTTGCAGGACACAACTGCCCAAAAAGGGACTGTCCCTCGCAAAGTGGGACAGGTGGTAACCCTACTTTTATAAAGCCAATGTTTTGTTTTACTGGATACAAGGTTGTAAATTGCCCCTTTGTTCATGTCAATCGCAAAAGTGAACCTGTTACAAAGTTTTAAAAATGATGACTTTCTGTTGAGAGGTAAGGTTAGCAGCATGGCATGTGTAAAATGAAAGAGACCTTTCACTTACTTTGCATAGTCCTACTTCCTGTCAGCATACAGTAACAGACACGTCATGCACCAGCTATTTCTAAAATAAGGTTACATCAATCAGTGAACTAAAGTTCATTACCTGTATTCTACACTGTGGACAGGTCTTAGACGGAGCTGAACGAAACCAGTGAGAAAGGCTTCAAAATGAGAAGAAAAAAAAAAACAGGAAAGGTTTAAAATGTGTTCCTGTACAACACACAGTAACAAACAGTACTACAGGCAATGTAACAATAAAACAGTTCAAAGCAATTAGAGTAATTAACGGCTATAGTATCAAGACAAATAAAATTCATTTATTCCTTCCTTCTCCAGTTACCTGCTTGATCCAATTTAGGGTGAATGAGTTGGCAAAGGCCATCATAGCATGCATTAGGTGCAGCAAAGAACTAATCTTGAGTGGGGTTTCAGCCCATTTCAGGACACAAACAATTTTGCACAGTGCAAATACTTATGGACAATTTAAAAGCACGGCAATTCACAAATGGTTCCATCAGAAACTATCCTACACCATATCAAAAGCAAGAACTAATAAATAAAATCTGGCATAGAGTCTCCGGTGTAGTCTATGACAGAAGAATGCCAAAGAAGTTGAAAAACATGGTGTACAAGACAGTGGTGCAATCAGTACTACTGTATGGTACAGAAACACAACCCAAATGACACAAAGAACGCAGACTCAGTGTGCCACTCAACCACAGCCAATAAGGCAAAACAACGTACTCAACACACTAGTCATAGGCGACTCTATAGTCAGGCACACTGATGCCCCACTCACCAGGCTAAACAAGGAGAAGGTTACTGTCAGCTGCCTGTCGGGTGCCAGGAACCGCCACATAACCCACGCACTCAGTTCACTCCACAACAAGTACAAATATGACTCTGTCACTGTCCATGTTGGGGTGAGCGACTTGAGACGTACCTCCCTGGACTGCATGAAAAGAGACATGGAAGAGCTCTCCGATCTTGTAGCCCAGGCAGGTATGACCCTAGCCCTGAGTAGCATTCTGCCATCACCCAGAATGATGCCGCAGTACAAGGACAAAATGATTGACTTCAACAATTGGCTAAGCTTCTGGTGCCAATCTAAAGGGATCCAGTATCTGTCTGCCTGGGATGACATGGTCGACAGACCACGATGCTTTGCCAGAAATGGCCTGCACCTATCACCCCTGGGATTCTAGATACTGGCTAAGGTTCTTGCTGCTCCTATAGTGCCTTTTTTAGGCAAGGTTCAAATGACAAATTCACCACTGTAACAGGAACAGGCAAGCAAAAAACTGAGGGTGATGCTACTCAATGCTAGAAGTCTAAATCTCAAAATGCACTCACTCGAGGCACTCCTTAAAATGAGAACATTGATATCTGTGCAGTGCCTGAGACCTGGTTCAAGGCTCTAGAGAGCACCCCTGCACTACCAGGCTATAACTCATACCACACTTTTCGGCCATGTAACCTGGACCGGAACACCAAAGGCAGAGGTGTGTCCATATTCATTATGGATATCCACACCTCCAGGCTAGTTGCTCAGCATAATGCAGCCGAGGTTATCCAACTGCAACTAACTCTGGGCAAAACTGCAATCCAAATTGTAGCTTGCTACAGATCACCCGCCATGCCCCAGGATTCCCACTCCTCTTTTCTTGATGTACTGGAAAACACCCTAATAATGGGCGATTTCAACTACCCCACCATTAACTGGGAAAACTACTCATGTACCAAATCCTTCACTCAACGCTTTCTGGAATTCATAAACTCCAATACCCTGGATCAGCTTATCCACACCACCACCAGGGGCAACAATATCCTAGATCTAGTCATTACCAATATGAGTGATCAGTGTTCCACACCTGAAGTCAACGCCTCATTGGTCGGATCCGACCATAAGCTAATTACCCTAGATATCCACATCCTGCCTCCACCCCCCCCCCCCCCCCTTAAGGAAACCATGGTAAAAAATGTCTCCAAAGCCAACTTCATGCTTCTTAAGACAGAAGTGGTGAACTACATGACACCCATGCAGATGGACAATACAGCTACGACTACTGAATCCTACACAATTGCACTTTATAAGCACTTGCATGAGTACATGGATCGCACTATCCCAAACAGAACCAAGACGCTATCCCCCAAAAAAAGGAAGCCAATCTGGTGGTCCCCTGCCATAAACAAACTGTACAACAGAAGGAAGAAACTCTTGCAAAAGAGAGTAAAATCCCATGAGTGGAGCAGCTCCCTGGTCAGCCTCAGTAAGAAGCTGCGATTCCTGATAAAATCCTCCAAAGCTAGTTACGAAAACAAAATCGCCACTGATTCTAAAGTCAACCACAAAGCATTCTATAGCTATGTCAAGAATCTCAATGGCAACACACAGATCTGTTCTGAGTTACAGCACAATGGCACTAAATATACAGACCCAACTGATATTGCCAACATCCTGGCAGATAGGTTCAGTGCTAACTTTACCCCCCCCCCCTGTCACCCCCTAAAGAGCCCATCTCTATACCGGAAGAATGCAAAGTTCCTGTAATCACGGCTACACAGGTAAAACCCACACTCTCCAAAGCCAAGAACACAGCATCCATGGGACCAGACAACATCCCAGGCTGCGTTCTACACGAACTACAGAACGAACCGGCACCCCACCTAAGCACCATGTTCAATCATAGCCTCACTTCAGGCTTTGTGCCTGCTGAATGGCACACAGCAACGGTTATCCCACTCCACAAGGTGGGAGCCACCACGGACCCCGGGAACTACCGCCCCATTAGCCTGACGAGCCTGGTCTGCAAGGCCATGGAACGTATCACCATGGAACTTATAAACAAAGACATTGGTAATCCCCAAACTCTGGATCCCACCCAGTTCGGGTTTGTAAAAGGCAGATCATGTCTCCTAAACCTGTCACCAAAGCTGTAGACAAGGGTAAGGTGGTTCACACAGCCTATCTAGAGCTTGCCAAGGCTTTCAACACCATTCCCCCACTCTGGAATTATAGATAAACTCACTAAACTAGGTATAAATTCCTATGTCACAAAATGGGTTGCCAAATGGCTCACTGACAGAACCCACACTGTGAAAGTAGCAGACTCCAAATCCAACTTCAGACCAGTGACAAGTGGAGTACCACAGGGTTCAGTCCTGGGTCCTCTCCTGTTTGGTATCTACTTCTCTGAAGTACAGGCTAACACAGAAGGTCTTTGGCTAACGAAGATCGCAGATGACTGCAAACTAGGAGCCATAATCGAAACTCATAACAATGTGGACATCCTACAAAAGGGCCTCACTGAGACAGATGCCTGGTGTCAAAGCCATGGCCTCTTGCTCAATGCTAAAAAGTGCATTGTCATCCCCTTTGGTAAAAACTCTGTACACATGAACTACAACATAGGCGGTAGAATACTTAACACCGAAAGTGTGATAAGAGACCTTGTGACACAGGTGGGCAGTAGTCTCTCCTTTGATAATCATATCGCTACAGTAGTCAGGAAATCCTTCTACGTGGCACACCTCATCACAAAAGGTTTCTCATCCAGAAAAAAAGAGGTCAGTGTTCCCATCTACTCATCACTCAGACCCACTATAGAGTACAACGCCCCTTTTGGTATGTACCTCACAAGACATCTACAACAACTGGAAAGGCCGCAGAAATACCTCACAAACAGGATAACTGGCCTCAAACAGATGCCCTACGCAGACAGTCTCAAAAAACTCCAGCTTTACTCCGTCGCATATCGCCTACTCAGAGGTGATCTCTGCCTAACATACAAAGCTATGTCAAACCCAGAGCTGTTGGACATGCTCCACTTAAAGAAATCCCAATCCCTCCAAGCTACACGCTCTAGGGACCTAAACCTTGTCACCACAATAAACAAAACATGCCGGAGGGATAGATTCCTGTCCCAGAGACTTCCCAAACTCTAGAATAAACTACCTATCTATATCAAACAAAGTTCCTCATTAGTACTCTAAGAAAAATCTTGATGACTGGATGGGAAATAGGAAATTCACCCCGGGGATCACCTCTGTGGCTCTGCTCGACAGTAGCACAGGAAAATAATTTTCTTGGGTGGCAAAAGCCAGGGTACCTTTTTGGCTGGGCTTGTATAGGCCCCAGGGCTGATAGCCTAGTACCTACCTATGAATCTATGAAACCTGGGCAGAAAGGCAGAGCAGATGAGAAAGCTAGATAGTGATGGAAATGAAGTGCCTGAGAAGGGTGGTAGGATGCACACTGTGGGACAGAAAGAAATGAGGGCATAAGAGCAGAAGCCAAAGTAGCTCCAGTTGCAGAAAAGATAAAGAACATATTACGGTGGTTAGAGCATGTACAGAAAAGGAGAAGACAATCTGGTGAAGATTTGCAACAAACAGGAAGCAAGAAAGAGGAAATGAGGATGTCCAGCAAAGAGGTGGATGAATTGTGTGAAAGAAGATCTGCAACAGTCAGGCACGAGTGTCGAAGGCAGGAGCTGAGCATTGAATCAAGAGAGATGGCAACAGTTAAAAACACCTCGACCCCCATGTAGAAAAATTGGAAAAGGGGGGTTTATGATGCTGCTGAAAAAATCTGGTGATAGCTTGTTTACCTCAATCTTTGCATTATTTGGATTATTTTTTCTGAGTATATTATTGCATCAAAAAAATAAAATTCGGTGTCTCGAAGACAGGATATGTAAATCAACAAAATCCATCTAAAATTAAAAAGATTCCATCTCTCTGCCTCTATCAATTACATTTATTAGACTTGGGTAAGTCAAATGAGCCCTTTTCATAAACAAATCTCTATATTACTCACAGACCCTTACTCTGTCTCAAGCCCACTCACTTCTCTCCCACTCCTTCAAATGTTCATAGGTTCATACTAGGCTATCTGCCCTAGGGCATTTATAAGCCTAGCCAGAGTGTGTTTGGCTTCCGCCACCCATTTTAAATTAATTTTGCTATGCCCTTTTTCGAGGTTAGTATACTGTGCCTCTAACAGTGACACAGAAGTGATACCCGGGGTAAACCTACGATCTCCCATCCACTCATCAAGATTCCTCTTGAAGAGAGTCAATGAGGGACTCTGCCTAACCTGGACTGGGATTTTATTCCAGAGTGAAGGGAGCCTCTGGGTTATGAATCTGTCCCTCCAGCATGTCCTATTTATTTCAGTGCTGAGGTTCAAGTCTCTCGAGCGAGTAGCTCGATGGGATTTGGATTTTCTGAGGTGCAGCATGTCCATTAATTCCGGGTTGGACATGGCTTTATACGTCAGGCACAGATCGCCTCTGAGCAGGCGTTATGCCACTGAGTAGAGCTGGAGTTTCTTTAACCGGGCAGCATATGGCATCTGTTTGAGCCCTTTGATCCTCTTGGTGAGGTACTTCTGGAGTCTTTCCAGTTGCTGCAGGTGTCTGGTAATGTACATCCCAAAAGGGGCATTGTATTCAATTATGGGCCTGATGAGGGATAAGTAAAGAGGCACGATGACCTCCCCTGATCTAGATGTGAATCCCTTCATGATTAGGTGAGCTATATAAAATGTTTTTCTAACCACTTTGGCCACGTGGTTGTCAAATGAGAGATTGCTATCAACTTGGGTCCCCAGGTCCCTAATTACTTCTTCTGTACTTAATGGATTACCACCTATGTGGCAATTTGTGGGCACTTTGTTTTTGCCAAAGGGGATGACTATACACTTTTTGGCGTTTAGCTTGAGGCCATGGCTCTGGCACCAGTTGTCTGTTTCTATGAGGCCCTTTTGGAGGATGCTTGTGTCGGCTGGAATGTCTATTATGGCGCCCAGTTTGCAGTCATCTGCGAACTTGGTCAGCCACAGTCCTTCCGTGTTGGCCTGTACCTCCGAGAAATATATACCGAACAAGAGAGGTCCCAGGACTGAGCCTTGTGGGACGCCACTTGTAACTGGTTTGGAGTCTGACATGGCTCCAGCAATTCTAACCATGTGGGTTCTGTCCTTGAGCCAGTTTGCAACCTATCTAGTGACATAGGGGTTTATATTTAAGCTGGTGAGCTTATCTATAATGCCCAAGTGGGGTATTGTATCAAAGGCTTTTGCAAGGTCCAGGTAGGCTGTGTGGACCACCTTCCCCTCGTCAATGGCCTTGGTGACTGTTTCAAAGAAATCGACCAGGTTTAAGAGGCAGGATATGCCCTTAAAGCTGAACTGGGTAGGATCCAGTGTCTGTAGGTCCCCAATATCTTTATTTATGAGGTCCATGATGATCCTTCCCATAGCTTTGCAGACCAAGCTAGTCAGGCTTATGGGACGATAGTTTCCAGGATCAGTTGAGGCACCACCTTTGTGGAGAGGGACCACTGTTGCTGTACACCACTCTTTGGGTACATATCCTGTAGTAAGGCTGAGATTGAACAGTAGTTTTATGTTTGGGTTTAGCTCTTCCTGGCGTTCATGTAGGACGCAGCCCGGGACACCGTCTGGTCCCATTGATGCTGTGTTTTTTGCTTTGGAGAGGGCTGCTCTTACCTGAGCATCTGAGATGTCAGGGGGGCAGCACTCTGCTGGGATAGATATTTGCCCTTTTGGTAGGGGGGGGGGAGAGAGAAGTTTGCGCTGAACCTGTCAGCTAGAATGTTGGCAATGTTTGTGGGTTTTGGACCAATTCTGAGCATATCTGGGAATTCCCACCCAGGTTCCTAACATAACTAAAGAAAGCCTTGTGATTATCCTTAGTGTCCTGTGCAATTTTTCTCTCAAAGCTGGCCTTAGACGATTTTATGAGTGCCCGTAGTTTTTTGCTAATACTGATCAGAGATGCCTTCCCTTTTTGGGATTTTGCTCTATCATGTAGTAGCTTCCTCCTTCTATTGTATAGTTTGTTTATGGCTGGGGTCCACCAGACAGAACATCTGCCTTTGGAGGATTGGGTCTTGGTTTTATTTGGGATTGCATGATCCATGCATTCCTGAAGGTGTTCATAGAATGCGTTTATATAAAGGATTCTGTGGTCTGGGCCGTATTTTCCACAGGCCTGAGGGCATTGAAGGATTCCAGCTCGGTTTTGAGGAGTGTGAAATTTGCTTTAGAGAAGTTTTTCACTGTGGTTTTATGGGCAGGGGGTGGGGTCAGGATGTGAATATCCAGTGAGATTAGTTTATGGTCTGATCTTACCAGTGAGGGATACACTTCTGGTCTGGAGCATAGAGTCCCCATGTTGGTGATTTTCAAGTCCAGTATGTTTTCCCCTCTTGTGGGAGTGGTAACAAGTTCTTCCATAGTATTTGAGTTTATAAATTCTAGGAACCTTTGGGCTAGGGTTTTGGAGCTAGAGTAATGCTCCCAGTCTATGTTTGGGCAGTTGAAGTCGCCCAATATAATGGTGTTTGGAGAGACCTTCATATTTTCCAGTGTTATCAGGAAGGCCGAGTGGGGTTCCTGGGTTTGGGAGGGTGGTCTATAGCAGGCTATAAACTGGAAGGCAGTTTTACCCACTGTTAGTTGCACGTGGATAGTCTCTGATGCTTCGTGCTGTGCCACCAACCTGGAGGTGTGGGTATCTTTGACAAATATTGATACTCCCCCTCTCCTTTTGTGGTTCGGTCCAAGTTTTGGGGCCGAAAAGCATGGTATGAGGTATAACCTGGTAGTGCTGGGGTGCTCTCGTTTTACTATTTACTTATTATTTTGCAGTTGTGCTCTCAATCTACTATTTACTTATTTTGTTGTCACCCTCTCTGTTCAAAGTCCTCCTAAATGGATATAAAACAAGTTCACTTAAGCTTTAATATGGACTCTACATCCATCACTGTGTTTTTTTTCTGTTGTCCTATTATCATCAAGAACAGTTTCTGAACTCAAAATCTGTTTTGCTTGCATTCGTTATGCAAAAACTCATATTGGGGAATATCTACAATAGAAGGACCTGAATCTAAACTGATACACACACACGTGTGTGTGTGGGTGTACATATATATATATATATATATATATATATACATATATAGATATATATATATATATATCTACATAATCTCTCTCTACTCTATCTCTCTATCCATATCTCTATCTATATCTATCTAGACATCTATATCTATATACCTATATCTATCTATATTTAATCTGTATCTGTATATATCTAATACACCCTCCACCACACAAACATACATACATACACCTTCCGCACCACACTACAATAAACCAACAAAACATGCACAAACAGAAATACCTACTCTACATATAAGCAAGGGGGCAAGTCCAGCTGCACACCCTTGCTACTTATATACACTAATTCCAAGGTTGCACAAAAAAGACAGACACTACACCCACCACTACAGACTCTATATTCCCCTTGCAGAAACACACACCACATACATACAAACACCACCACTCTCAACATTTACACACTCACACTCTTACCTACTTACCCTAACCTACACCTAAAACTTCCCAACACACTCACATACACTCAAATCCCTACCCAAAACCCTTAAAAAAACGACACTTACCTGAATCTCCACATATATCCACACAATGGCAGACAAAACATATCCCACAGCACACCGCACCTTACAAACCCAGAACTGTTGAACATGCTCCATCTTAGCAAAACAAAATCTACTTGAGCTACACGCTCTAGGGGATATAAACCTCAACACAACAATGAATAGAACATGCTGGCGGGATAGATTCCTTTCGCAAAGACTTCCCTTGCTATGGAACAAGGTCCCGATCTACATAAGACAGAGCCCCTCACTAGCACTCTTCAAAAGGAACCTTGACGAGTGGATGGGTAACAAAGTTGACACCAGGGATCATACCAACAGCTCGACTAAATAGGGGCCAAGGGTACTAGCTGCTAGATCTAGGGCCTAGGGAACTAACCAAAGGGGCGGTGAATACTGCACAACATGGCTGGGCTAATTAATATTTGCCTTTGGGCAGATAGCCCAGTACCTACTTATGAACCTAAATCCCACATACCGTGCCACCACAACCGCAAATTCAGCCTTTCAAATTCAAGTGCAATTTTGCTCAACTGCACTTTTGTCTCGAGATACTGAAGTTCGAGATTTCGGTATTCGAGATACTAAAGTGCTTATATATATATATATATATATATATATATATATATATATATATATATATATATATATATATATACATACATACAAAAAAAATTATATATACATACATATCTACATATATAAAAAATTATATAGACATACATATCTATCTATATATAACCTGCAACCAAATTAAGTCCACCCAGGTAGGGGCCCATTTTCAGAGGAGACCCAAGAAGAAAAGTTCCAACATATTACAAGACATAATAATTTTATAATCTTCAAAAATTATATAAAAAATCTACAGTTCATAAGTAGGTACTAGGCTATCGGCCCTAGGGCCTATACAAGCCTAGCCAAAAAGGTACCCTGGCTTTTGCCACCCAAGGAAATTATTTTCCTGTGCCTCTATCGAGCAGAGCCACAGAGGTGACCCCCGGATGAATTTCCTATTTCCCATCCAATCATCAAGATTTTTTCTTGAAGAGTGCTAATGAGGAGCTTTGTTTGATACACAGGTAGTTTGTTCGAGTATAGGAAGTCTCTGTTACAGGAATCTATCCCTCCAGCATGTTCTGTTTATTGTGGTGACAAGGTTTAGGTCCCTAGAGCGTGTAGCTCTGAGGGATTGGGATTTCTTTAAGTGGAGCATGTCCAACAGCTCTGGGTTCAACATAGCTCTGTATGTTAGGCAGAGATCGCCTCCGAGTAGGCGATATGTGACAGAGTAAAGCTGGAGTTTTTTTTTTAAACTGTCTGCGTAGGACATCTGTTTGAGGCAGGTAATCCTCTTTGTGAGGTATTTCTGCGACCTTTCCAGTTGTTGTAGATGTCATGTGAGGTACATACCAAAAGGGGCGTTGTACTCTATAATGGGTCTAATGAGTGACGAGTAGAGGGGAACAATGACCTCTTTTCCTGGATGAAAAACCTTTTGTGATGAGGTGTGGCACATAGAAGGACTTCCTGACTACTGTGGCGATGTGATTATCAAAGGAGAGACTACTGTCCACCTGTGTCCCAAGGTCTCTTATCACACTTTCGGTGTTAAGTATACTACCACCTATGTTGTAGTTCATGGGTACAGAGTTTTTACCAAAGGGGGTGACAATGCACTTTTTAGCATTGAGCATGAGGCCATGGCTTTGACATCAGGCATCTGTCTCAGTGAGGCCCTTTTGTAGGATGTCCACATCGTTAGGAGTTTCAATTATGGCTCCTAGTTTGCAGTCATCTGTGAACTTCGTTAGCTAAAGACATTCTGTGTTAACCTGTACTTCAGAAAAGTAAATACCAAACAGGAGAGGACCCAGGACTGAACCCTGTGGTACTCCACTTGTCTGAAGTCGGACTAGGAGTCTGCTACTTTCAGTGTGGTGTCAGTCAGTGAGGCAGTTGGCAACACATCTTGTGACATAGGGATTTATACCTAGTTTAGTGAGTTTATCTATAATTCCAGATGTCAAAAGCTTGCCGAGATCTAGATAGGCTGTGTGGACCACATTACCTTCGTCTACGTCTTTGGTGACTGCTACAAAGAAGTCATTCAGGTTTAGGAGACATAGATCTGCCTTTTATAAACACAAACTGGGTGGAGTCCAGAGTTTGGAGATTATCAATGTCTTCGTTTATAAGTTCCATGATTAAGAAGTTATGTACTCACCATAACGTTCCATCTGAGTAGGTATCTTCATTTGTCTGCAACCTTTGGGATACGGATCCGATCTCGGATCCGAGCCGGCAACTTTTATCACAGCATAGATCCGAGCTCCTAGCTCCTCCCTTTACCCATAATCCCCTGCCAACCCTGACTGACCTCAGATCAAGTTTGCCCGATATAAGCATTGTTATAGTGCCTCAGAAGGGGCTTATCCAAGACAGATCCCATAGGTCAGGGGGAAGGAGGGGGGGATGGTTGCAGACAAATGAAGATACCTACTCAGATGGAACGTTATGGTGAGTACATAACTTCTTAATCTGAATTAGGAACTTCATTTGTCAGCAACCTTTGGGACAGAGTCCCCAGCTACCTGAATCCTGGGTGGCCTTTATGGAAGAACTTTCCGGAGCACTGCAGAGCCAAAGGATGCCCTACCTCTGGAGACAACATCCAGTTTGTAATGACTGATAAAGGTATGAGATGAGGCCCAAGTGGCTGCGGAACAAATATCATCTAAGGGAACCCTAGATTTAAAAGCCGCCAAAGTAGCGACGGCCCTAGTAGAATGAGCTCGGACTCCCTGAGGTGCAGGCCTTCCCGAACTCTGATACGCTAAGAGGATACAACTAGCTATCCACCGTGATAGTGTAACTTTAGAAATTGACTTGCCTAAACTTGTTTTGGCAAAGGAGACAAACAACTGGTCAGATTGCCCAGCAGTTCGATGAATATAAAAACGTAATTGGCTGTGCACATCCAAGGAATGCAGCTTGTACTCTCCTTTGTTCTGGTAATTGGGAAAGAACATGGGAAGATTAATAGATTGATTAATATTAGCTTCCGAAGATACCTTAGGCAGAAAGGACGGATTAATCCTGAGGTAAACTCTATCTGGATGGAAGGCTAAATACGGCGGTTTAACACATAGAGCCTGAAGTTCAGAGACTCTTTTAGCTGAAGTAATGGCCACCAAGAAAGCTGTCTTCCAAGAGAGGTATTTAAGATCAACCGTAGCCGCCGGCTCGAAAGGGGGGCTAGTCAAGGCTTGGAGAACCAAAGACAAATCCCATGGGGGTACTACCTCCTTGACCGGAGGTCTGAGAAGGAAGGTACCCTTGAGGAAAGCTTTACAAAGCTTGGAAGTAATTAATTAGAGGGCCCGATTCATGCCCTACATGATAATGCAAAATCGCTGCTAGTTGTACCTTGACTGTCGAGCAGCTAGCCCCTTGATGAAAAAGGGTAGTTAGGAAATCCAAAACCGATGTAAGAGGCGCCATGAAAGGGTCCAAGTGATGGTGCTCCACCCAGATGGAGAAACGTTTCCACTTACTTCGATAGACTCTTCTGGTGGAAGGTTTATGTGCTGCTACTAGGATGGCCTTGACTGGAGAGGAGATTCCAGGAGTCCTTATCAGGAGTGGAACTGGAGCAACCAAGCAGTCAGCTTGAGGTTGACCAGGTTGGGGGCCGGAAGACCCAGAGGGTGAATAATGAGATCCGGGAGTGGATCCAGAATCCATGGTGGATGAATCAGGTGAGACCACAGGTACGGGAACCATGTTTGACGAGGCCAGAATGAGGCAATGAGGATCATTTTGCTCCCCAGTCGACTGGCTTTCTGTAAGAGTTTCAGCATCATGGGTAATGGAGGGTAAGCGTAAAGGAGACCGGGAGGCCAAGCATGTACTAGAGAGTCTCTCGGGGACTCCCCCTGAGGGGGGATTAGAGCAAAGTAACTGTTTCATTTGGTATTTGAAGGAGAGGCAAAAAGATCGCAACAGGGTTGCCCCCATTGGGCAAATATTTGTTTCGCTACTAGAGGATTAAGAGACCATTCGTACGGAGTCAGAATTGAACTTCTGAGCCTGTCTGCTAGGATGTTGAACCATCCCGGAATGTGCGTTGCAATAAGAAAGCGGTTGGTGGAAATCGCCCATTCCCACACTCTCATGGCCTCGCAACAAAGAGGACAAGACCTGGTTCCCCCCTGTTTGTTGATGTACCAGACAACCGACATGTTGTCCGTTTGTACTGCAATCGTCCCAGTCGGAAGAAGGCTGTGAAGTGCCTGCAACGTCAAAAGCACCGCCCTCATCTCTAGGACACTGATATGCAAAGTGGTCTCTGTGTCGTTCCACGTGCCTTGGACCGTTCTGCCTGAATAGTGCCCCCCACCCCAGGCGAGAGGCGTCCGTGGTCACTGTGGCGACGGGGGAAGGCATCGAGAATGGTCGTCCCGTGTGGAGACTCGGGGACTGGAGCCACCACATGAGCGACCCTCTGCAAGCCCTGCTTAGGGGAACAGAATGGGACAGGGGGTTGCGAGACAGGGACCATTGTACTTGGAGGGTCCACTGCAGGACCCTCATATTTAGGCGGGCTAGGGGCAGTAGAGGAATAGCTGCCACCATGGACCCTAGAGCCCTCAGGATCAATTCCGCCGGTGGGGCCGGAAGTATGAGAATGGCCTGGACGTACAACCTCAAGTTCTGAAGCCGATCGGGAGTCAGGAAGGCAAGCATTATTCTGGAATCCAATCTCGCCCCTATGAAATCTATTACCTGTGTAGGGACCAGAGAGGATTTGGTCATGTTGATAGTCAACCCTAAACGTGGAGCAAGGCTGAGGAAATAATCCCTGCCTGAACAGAGCAGATGCCTTGTTGGGGCAATGAGGAGCCAGTCGTCCAGGTATGGAAAGACCTGAATTCCCTGAAGCCTCAGGTGGGCCGCTATGACCGCCAAGACTTTGGTGAACACCTTGGGGGCTGAGGTGAGACTGAAAGGAAGGGCCCTGAACTGAAAGTGACTGGCTCCCAGCCGGAAGAGGAGAAACCTCCTGGAGAGTCTGTCCACTAGAATGTGGTAATACGCATCCTTGAGGTCTATCGAGCACATCCAGTCGTTCTCCCATAATAGGGGGAGAATAGATTGTAAGGTGACCATTCGGAACTTTTCTTTGGGTACTGCCAGGTTCAGGAGAGAGAGAGAGATCGAGAATGGATCTCAAGTCCCCCATCTTTTTTGGCACCAGAAAGAACCTGTAGTAAAACCCCGATCCGAATTGATCTGGGGGGACGGGTTGGATGGCTCTTTTTTGCAAAAGCTGCTGAATTTCTGTAGCAGCTGCCTCCCTTTGATTGGGTGGTACGTCGGGGAGGCTTTTGGTTTTGGGGGTTACAATAAGGGGAATTTGGTAACCTCTGGATATGATGCGAAGCACCCAGCGATCTGTTGTTATGGACTCCCACATTGCTAGGTGCTTCGAAAGACGTCCCCCGACTGCCTCCAGAGAGGAGCAGCCGGGCAACCCCTCAGGGGTTCTGCGTGGGCCTCTCAGAGAAAGGTTCTCTGGACCCAAAATTTCTGGGACCCCCTCTGCCTCTTGGGCAGCGTCCTCCCTGTCCTCCTCTGCCTCGAGAGGACTGGTTGTCCGGAGCAGACTGGGACTGATGCGATTTTCAGAACCACATCTTCTTCTGACCCTTTTGGTTCTTGGAAAAGGACCTCTGGGGAGCAGAGAAGTGGACTCCGATGGCAGACAACGTCTTCCCGTCTTTCTCGCTCTGGACTAAAGTGTCGCGAACGGTTTTGCCAAACAGTGCAAAACCATCAAAGGGGGCATTCGCGAATGACGCCCTAAAGGGTTCCGAGAAGTCACAGTGTTGGAGCCAGGCCTGACACCTAATTACCAGGCCGGCTCCGCCAGCTCTAGCGGCTCCTTCAGTGGCGTGTGACAAGAGCCGCATAGAGGTGTTGGAAACTGAACGCAGAGTAGACATTCGGGAGCAGTACAGTTGCTCGTCTCCTTCCGACATGGACTCTGGGGGGGATGCAGCGTATTCTTTTATCAGATCTCGCTGCATCCGGATGACGTGTGCCATATAGTTCAGCGCTCTCATGGAGAAGGTTGCTGAACTAAAGACCCACTTCCCCAGGCGGTCCATCGCTCGAGAGTCCTTACTCGGCGGGTGGACCGCAGAGCTCTCCTGAGCCAGCTCTCTCTCGGTGGCCGCTGCCACCAACATGGCATCCACGGGGGGACCTCTGCTCCAGTGGGTTCTTTCAGCAGGGGGACTCAGGATTCTATCCGGGTGCTTGGGGACTGGCTGTACAGTGTCCGGCTCCTTCCAAGCCCTGGAGGAAATAAGGTCCACCAGGGGGTCGGGGGGAGGGGACACCCAAGAGGTAGATGGCCCTGCTTCGAACACCTCTAGGAATACGGACTCATCGGAGGAAGCCTTGGGGGCAGACCACCCTCCCCTAATCCTGAGCATTTCCATGATGTCTCCAAAGGAGACATCCTCGGGGGGTGACCTTGGGGAGCCTTCCCCTTCATCTAAGTCCGTATCTTCGGTAAGGGACTCAGGTGAGTCCACGTGCCTCCTCTTACACTTGGCTTTGTGAGGGACCTCCTCGGGGGGGGCTGTCCGAGGAAGACTCACCAGCAATATCACGTTCCAAAGGAACACCCAGAGACGCTGAAGCAGGCTGTCACGAAGGCCGGGTGATGGGAGCCCAGACCAGCTGAGAGGGAGTGCAGGGGGGAGCCGAAGCCAGGACCGGAGGTCCGAATGCACTCAACAGTGCCCTCTCCACCGCCGCCAGAGGGGGAGCCACTCTCGATAGGCTCCGAGAGTCGGCTCCCACTCGGATCCGAAGCGGGGACCGGATCCGGGGCTGAGACCCTCGGATCCGAAGGACCCGTGTGCTCCGACCGGGACGGAGCCAAAGTCACACAAAGTCCCTCGGATCCAAAGCTCAGCCCACGGCTCCGAGAGGTCGGATCCGACAAACTCGAGGGACCAGTCGGAGTCGAAGTAACCAATATTGTCGGCTCCGACCAACCCCCGGATCCGACGTGGCTTGGCTCCGAATGCTCCGAACCCGGGTAGCAGGACGGAGAAGGAGCAATTGGAGCAAAAAATGGGGTCGAGCACCCACCCGGAGGGGGGGGGGGGCAAGAGCACGCCCATCTGCAGCTGGGCCTGGATGAACCTCCTCATCATCCGGTCCATGTCTGCATCTGACATACTGAAGGTGGACCTCGACGAGGCCACCGAGGCAGACCTAGAGTGTCGCCTCGATGACCTCGACGGGGACCGGGTCGCCTCCTCCTCAGGTCCTGGTGAAAAACAAGGGGACCGGAGCCGAGGAGGAGATCCAGAAACCCTGGATGGAGAAGCCCGCTTGGCGGGCGGGGCCGAGGAAGAGTCCTCGGCCCGCCGCTTATGGTGCTTCTCTCCTTCCTTTTTGTTTTTCTGGCCTCCCTCTTCTCCGGGGCCGAAACAGGAGGTTGAGTCCCAACCGGAGGGAGGGAGACAGGGGTGGCTACCACAGAGGGCTGGGTAGCAGCCACAGAAGAACCGGAGGTCGGAACCGAGTCCGGGGGCAAAAGGCCCGCCAGGATCAGCTTCGACCTCCGGTCCTTAAGTGCCCTGGGGTTGAACGCTGCACAAATCGCGCATCCCGAAGAGAGGTGTTCAACCCCAAGGCACCTAACGCACCGGGTGTGGCCATCCGCCGGTGAAAGCTTATGGCCACACTCGGTGCATTTTGAAAAGATGGCTTTAGGGGCCTCCGACATAGTTGTACAGAAAACACACTCACTAGGCCCCTACACACACCACAAACACACACTAAGAACCAGCGAGGGTAGGGAGGAAAAAATTCTACAAAAAAGATATAAAAGAGGGAACCTGAACTATCTTACACACTCACACAAGAGAAAGAACTAAAAAAAGTCAAGTTTTTCTCTCAAAATCCACTGAACTACCAGGAGCTCGAAATCCAGCTTGTAGGCTTGAAGCACGGCAAACTAGATCTGAGGTCAGTCAGGGTTGGCAGGGGATTATGGGTAAAGGGAGGAGCTAGGAGCTCGGATCTATGCTGTGGTAAAAGTTGCCGGCTCGGATCAGAGATCGGATCCGTATCCCAAAGGTTGCTGACAAATGAAGTTCCTACTTCAGATGATATGTTCCATGGCCTTGCAGACCAGGCTCGTTAGGCTAATGGGGTAGTAGTTCCCGGGGTCCGTGGTGGCTCCCCCTTTGTGAAGTGGGATAACCATCGCTGTGTGCCATTCAGTGGGCACAAAGCCTAAGGTGACACTATGATTGAACATTGTGCTTAGGTGGGGTGCCAATTCATTCTGTAGTTCATGTAGAATGCAGCCTGGGATGCTGTCAGGTCCCATGGATGCTATGTTCTTAGCTTTGGAGAGTGTGGTTTTTACCTGTGCAGCCGTGATTACAGGAACTTTGCATTCTTCCGGTATAGAGATGGGCCCTTTAGGGGATGAGGAGGGGTAAAGTTAGCAATGAACCTATCTGCCAGGATGTTGGCAATATCAGTTGGTTCTGTATATTAAGTGCCATTGTGCTGTAACTCAGAGAAGATCTGAGTGTTGCCATTGAGATTCTTGACATAGCTATAAAATGCTTTGTGGTTATCTTTAGAATCCGTGGCAAATTTGTTTTCATAACTAGCTTTGGAGGATTTTATGAGGAATCTCAACTTCTTACTGAGGCTGACCAGGGAGTCCTTCCAGTCATGGGATTTTACTATTTTTTGCAACAGTTTCTTTCTTCTGTTGTAGAGTTTGTTTATGGCAGGGGACCACCAGATTGACCTCCTTTTTTGGAGGATACCATCTTGGTTTTGTTAGTGATAGCACGACTCATGCACTCGTGTAAGTGCTTATAAAGTGCATTTGTGTAGGATTCAGCAGTCGTACCTCTATTGTCCGTCTGCATGGGTGTCGTGAAGTTTGCCACTTCTGTCTCAAGAAGCATGAAGTTGGGTTTGGAGAAATGTTTTACGGTGGTTTCTCTAATGGAGGGTGGGGGCGGGATGTGGATGTCTAGGCAGATTAGCTTGTGGTCGGATCTGACCAACGAAGAATTGACCTCTGGTGTGGAACACCAGTCGCCCATGATAGTAACGACCAGGTCTAGGATACTGCTGCCCCTGGTGGGGGTGTGGTTAAGTTGATCCAAGGCGTTGGAATTTATGAATTCCAGAAAACGTTGAGCAAAAGAGTTGGTACATGAGTAGTTTTCTCAGTTAATGGTGGGGTAGTTGAAATCGCCCATTGTTAGGGTGTTGGGTTGTACCCTAATATTTTCCAGTGTATCAAGAAATGAGGAGTGGGAATCCTGGGGCATGGTGGGGGATCTGTAGCAAGTTACAATTTGGATTGCGGTCTTGTCCAGAGTTAGTTGCACTTGGATAATCACGGATGCATTATGCTGAGCAACTAGCCTGGAGGTGTGGATATCCTTAATGAATATGGACACGCCTCCACCTTTAGTGTTTCGGTGCAGGTTAGGTGGCCGAAAGGTGTGGTATGAATTATAACCTGGTAATGCAGAGGTGCTCTCTGGAGCCTTGAACCAGGTCTCTGTCACTGCACAGATGTTGATGTTCTCCATTTTAAGGAGTGCCTCGAGTGAATGCATTTTGGGGTTTAGACTTCTAGCAATGAGTAGCATTACCCTCAGATTTTGCTTGCTTGTACCTGTTACGATGGTGAATTTGTCATTTGAACCTTACCTAAAAAAGGCACTACAGGGGTGGCAAGAGCCTTAGCCAGTAACCAGAATCCCAAGGGCAACAGGTGCAGGCCATCTTTGGCAAAGTATTGTGGTCTGTCGATCATGTCACCCCAGGCAGACAGATACTGGATCCCCTTAGAATTACACCAGAAGCTTAGCCAATTGTTGAAGTCAATCATTCTGCCATTGTACTGTTGTATAATTCTGGGTGAGGGCAGGATGCTACTCAGGGCTAGGGTCATACCTGCCTGGGCTTGACGATCGGAGAGCTCCTCCACAACTCTTTTCCTGTAGTCCAGGGAGGTATGTCTCTGGTCATTCACACCAACATGGACAATGACAGAGTCATATTTGTACTTGTTGTGGAGTGACCTGAGTGTGTGCGTTGTGGCAGATCCTGGCACCAGACAGTAACTTTCTCCTTGTTTAGCCTGGTGAGTGGAATATCAGTGTGTTTGACTAGAGTGTTTGGTACGTTGTTATGACTTACAGGTTGTGGTTGAGTGGCACACTGAGTTTGTGGACTGTGTGTCATTTGGGTTGTGTTGGGGAGGTGGAGGTTGCATGCGTTTCTGCTTTGGAGGTCTCTGTTGCTTGAGCAGGTTTTTATTGAGAGCCTCGGTGAATGTAGGTGTGTTTTGTGTTGCTATGTTCGTCTTTTTGTGGTGTAGGTTCTGAGGGACTATGTGATGAGTGTGGTGTGGTGCAAATGTACCTTCTCCTCTTGACTGTCTAGTCCAGTCTTGGGTGAAGAGAGCTTTGCTTCCAGTGTGGCTATACAAGTTCATCTCTCACAGGTTGTAGTGTTGGGTGGTAGGAGAAGAGGGTTGTCTGTGTACATGAGGCAATTGCTGCATTGCCCAAAGATGCCCAGATTCATCAGGTAGATAGGAGAAAACACCGGGAGCTGACCCTTAGACATGCCTGAATAGGTGCTTATTTATTAAGTACTAAAAACTGTTTTCCTCTAGACAAGTAAGTTGAGTGCTGTAGTAATTTGTAGCTTACTTAGTGCTTACGAGTTCTGAACAAGTGCTGAGCTCAAAGAAACAGATTTGAGTGCTAAAACTAAAAAAACTGCCTAGTTCTAAGGGAAAATTTGAAGAGCACACTTTATGGCACCAGGAATAGTTTAACCCTAGCTAAGTGGCAATGCATAAAGTGTATTTTAATTTTTTACACACACCATGAAAACATTGATTAAGAATAGAAAGAAGTTATATGACAGTGATGTAATATTTACAGAAACTGTAGCCAGTTTAGAGAGAAATTAAAGAGAAGTTTGTATTAAACCAACAGGAATTGCTTTATGAAGTGAGAGAAAAGAAGGCTTATAGTACATTTAGAGAGAAAGCCAGGGACGAAAAATTGATAGAAATTAGGAAGCGAGTGAAGAAGGGAGAGTACGGAGATGTAAGGTATGAATAGGTATTTGTTCACATTTAGGGATACAGTTTATCCTGATGTTGAGCAAGAATAGAGCCATAGTTTGGCTAGGAATTCTTTCAGAATGGTTTTGAGGATGTCACGGAGGGTATAGACTTGATGAATAGAGATAAGGAGTTCCAGGCCTTTGCAACATGGTACGAGCACAGACAATCCCCAGCAGATTTGATAGGTTTGTGAATAGACAGGAGTTTTTGGTCACTGGATCACAATGAACAACTGGGAACATAGTTGTGTAGAATGTTATTTAGTACTGGACAAGCAGAGATGGATTCTGGATAATTTTATACATACAAGAAGCTTGGTGTATGTTAGTTGATGGAGTAGTTCTAACCAATTTAAGCTTTTTAGTGCTATACAATGGTGGATTCCAAAAAGGCTATTTTCTGCAAATTTAGCAACTTTGTTAAAGAATTGTTCACGTTTTAATTCTTGTGATGCCTGAAGGTCAACAAGGATGTCCGCACCACAAAGAAGTGTTGGGAAGGGGTAAGTAGTGGCAAGTGTAGCTTTAGTCGCATCAATGTGAAGTTTCTCTGTAAAGCATCCCTAGTATTTGACGAGTTTTTCTTATGCAGTTTTGTATATCTTGTTTATATACTGCAGTCAGTAAAACGTTAAGTTTTCCAGTCTTTGTCATACTGTACAAGTCCTGTAAATGCTTATGGATCGTTTTGAAAGTGTTACACTTAAATGCTTACTGACTGATTGCACTTAACTCTTCATTAATAGTTTTATTTGCTGTATTAATTTCTTTGAGGTTCTCTACCAGGGTCTCCACTAAAAAGGATTATTCAGCCTAGTCAGACTTTCCCACTATATAAAAGTAATTACATTAATTAAACTAACCAATTAATTAATTAATTAAAATAGATGCTCGGTATTTTGTCTCCAACTACCATTTTGGCCAAATCCATTTTTATTTGACTGGGCTGTGACTACACAATCATGTCCAAGGAAATCTACTCCGATTTCGCTACAAAACCTGACCCCAATACACCTTGAAAGTGAGCATTTTCTGTTTTTGCACCTACATTCTAGTGTGCTAGAGCTACTTTAAAGTACTTTGGTGTGTTGTGTGTGGTGGTGCATCTCTGTACTTAGAGCTGGTTTAGCAGGTAATTTGCTAGAGACAGAATGGGTGCTGCGATCATTCTGTGCCTGCAAGGCAGTGTTTTATTTAATTGGCCTGCGTGCAAAAGTTTGTTTAAACTCAGTGCGTCTCCAGCTTCCGAAGCTCTACTTGGGTGGGTTACAATTACATGAGCATGCCTGAAGACTTGGACAGACCTCAAAACGTGATTCCGCTGCATCTGGGAGTGCTGCACAGTCTGTAGCATTCTTGCACAACGTTAGGAGCTAATTTCAGTAGATCCTATTGTTCGCACCTTCTGCTTTTCCTTATTAAAAAAAAATTCTAGAAGTGGTGCATTACCTCTGACACTATGTGCTAAGCAGAGTCTCTTGTAGAGCAAGACAATATTCATCTGATCACAGTTACTCAGTGTTGCAGACACCCACATACATCCATGTATGTTATGAACAGCTGTTAAGTACACAAGGACACTGTTAAGTACACAAGGACACTGTTAAGTACACAAGGACACTGTTAAGTACACAAGGACACAACAGCCCAATACATCTATTGCAGTGTTCTCCTCTTAATGTAGACATACTGTACATGGCCCCATTTACCTGCCTGCTGTTATCTATGTTAAACTGATAGTGCTCAGAAAGTTGTTGCAATTACTTTGACTGTTTTTGTATGTTGCAATTACTTTTACTGCTTTTGTATGGCCATTTGTGGCCAACGACTGCACAGTAATTAAAAATCTTTGTGGTCATGGCACCACAGCCTGTTTGCTAGTCATATTGTGTTCACAATTTGTGCTACCGATATTATTGTACTGTATTCGTAAACTACTGCTACTGGGACACTGATTACAACCTTCTGCTCCAGTTACAATTTTGGTGGCAATGCCTCTTAGTGAGAGAACCCTCTGCTGTTATGGAAACCATGCCAGACTGCTTAGCCATTCTATTACTTTTAGACCATTTGCTAAGACCACCCTCGCCAGTTATGACAAAACTGATGTGTATCGATAAAGTACAGTTGTGTACACTTACCATAAATGTAGATGTTCGAGTATATTCACTGTTGCAGTCATTACATTTGGGTTATCTGCTTGCAGGTAGCCCTCAGTCGGCCTGATTACCAAAGTCTTGGGTCCTACATCAGTTGCTGTCCCTTCTTCCATGATGTCAGGTCGTCAGGGGTATTAAACATGCAGCCGATGCCATTACATCAGTTTTTCTTGCCCCAGATGTCAGGTGCTCCCCTAATGAGAAGCAATTAAACATAAAAGTACAAAGATATACCTCCAACAAAAAAGCAAATACACCAAAAAGGCTTTTAAGCATAGTAAAGGAAAGTAGAGGTATAGCCAAAATAAGTTAGGAGGCTGGAGGGAGGGTAACCAGGACTGCAACAGTGAATACACTCTAACATCTACATTTATTGTAAGTGTACACAACTGTACTATGTCCTTAGTGTTTCAGTGTTGCAGTCATTACATTTTGGTAGATTCCCAAAGCTGTGGTTGGGGAGGAGGAATTTAGATAGCATTAGGGCCAGCTATAAGGCCCTGCAAGACTGCAGTGGCAAAGCCAGCTCTGGATTTAGAGAAAATTGGCAAATGATAATGCTTGGTGAAAGTATGTATAGAACTCCAGGTAGCAGCTTCTAGGATGTCCCTGGTAGGGACGCCTCTGAGAAAGGCTGTAGAGGTAGATGCAGCCCTGGTGGAGTGAGGTCTGATCCCCTGGGGGACAGATTTTCCATGGTGCTTATAGCAGAAATTAATGCAATGGCCTATCCATTTAGAAATGGTTTGCTTTGAAATAGCCTTCCCCTCTGCCCCTGCAGCAAATGCCACCAGCAGTTGTTCAGATTTCCTTTGAGGTTTAGTCCTGTCCAAGTAAAATATAAGTTGTCTGTGCACATCTAAAGAATGCAGTATCCGTTCCCCTTTATTCTATGGATTGGGAAAGAAGGTTGGCAAATGAATGGACTAATTAAGAGCCACACTGGATACCACCTTGGGCATGAAGGATGGAATGGTTCTGAGGGACACTCTGTCCGCATGAAAGATGATGAAAGGCTTCACTGCCATAAGGGCCTGTAATTCAGATACCCTTCTACCTGAAGTGATTGCTAAAAGGAAAAGTGTTTTCCAAGAAAGAAATTTTAAGTCTGCAGTAGCAGCTGGCTCAAAAGGAGGTACAGTGAGTTTCTCCAAGACAAAGTTAAGGTCCCAGGCTGGGGTTGGAGCTCTCCTGGGTGGTCTCAAATTTTTGGTCCTTCTGAGGAACTGCTTGAGCAGTGGATGAGAGAAGAGGGGAGGTTCTGTGTTATAATGAGCTGAAATGGCTGAGGCGTGGATTTTAATGGAGGAAAACGACAGGCCCTTGTGAAGCATCTCAGTTATGTATTGTAAAATCCGAGGTAAATTGGGCACTGCCGTGCTCATCCCTTGAGATTGGTTCCAGGCACAGAATTTTTTCCATTTTTCAGCATAAGATTTTCTAGTACTAGGCCTCCTTGCCTCTAAAATGATATCCACTGCAGGTTTGTTGAGGGATAATAAAGGAGAGATTAAGTAATTAGCCAGGCTGCAAGGTTCAGTGTTAGAAGCGGAGGGTGCAGAATCTGGTTCTCCTGCTGAGACAACAGGGAAGGAGTCTGAGGCAGGTGCCATGGAGATAACCATGGCACACTGCGCAGGAGGGGGTACCAGTGTTGGCGCGGCCAGTCTGGAGCAATCAAAATCACCCTTAGTTTGTCCTGTTTGATTTTTAGTAGTACTTTGGAGAGCAGAGGCAGAGGGGGGAAGGCATAGACTGATAGGTTTTTCCAGCTGAAGGACAGAGCATCCACTTTCCAGGCTTGTTTGTTGGGAGTCCTTGTGCAAAATTTGTCCAATTGAAAGTTCTGGGGAGAGGCAAACAGGTCTATATCTGGGCTCCCCCAAATTCCATGGTTCCAGTTTCCACTCGTGTGGGTCCATGAGGTTTCTGCTTACTCCATCTGCCAGTGTATTTAATTTTCCTGGCAGGAATTGAGCTTGTAGGTGCACTTGGTAGCTCAAGGCTGTGTTCCACAATGCCATGGCTAGTCTGCAGAGGGGGTAAGGATGTGTACCACCCCTGATTATTTATGTACCACATAACAGTGGTGTTGTCCGTCTTCACCATTAGTTGTCCTAGAAGAATGTGGTCCTTGAAGGCCGTCAGAGCATTCTGTACAGCTAACATTTCTTTTTGATTGATATGCAGATGCATTTGACTTGGGTTCCATTTGCCTTGAATGCACTTCCCTGCCAGGTGAGCCCCCCATGCATAGTCTGATGTATCTTTTAGGGTGTGGGCGGCAGGGGGTGGTTTGAAAGGTAGTCCCTTGTTTTGGTGGCATGCCTCTGCCCACCAAAGGAACTCTAGGTGTTGGCAGGGTATGATAGGGAATCATTGTTTCTAGGTCTTGAGAATGCTGACACCATAGGCTTTTTAGATACCACTGTAGTTTCCTCATATGCAGACTAGCAAATGGAATTAGAAGAATGCAGGAGGCCATGAATCCCAAGGCTTGCAGTATTTGTCTTGCAGATAGCAGGGTTTTTGTGGCCACTTGTTTGAAGTAGGTTGTCAAATGAATTTGTTTCTCTGGCGTGAAGTAAGCCATCTGGGAAGTTGTATTCAAGCTTGCTCCCAGGAATATAATTTGTTGACAGGGTACCAGGTGTGATTTCTTTTCGTTTATGGTGTACCCCAGACAAGATAGAACCCTTTGTACAAAGGCCAGATGATTCAAAAGTATATCCTGGCTTTCTGCCTGAATTAGACAATTGTCCAGGTATGGGTATATTTGAATATGTCTTTGCCTGCAAAATGCAATAACTGGAGCTGGGCACTTTGCGAATACCCTGGGTGCAGTAGATAAGCCAATGGGCAATGCAGAGAACTGATAGTTCGTGTAGCCTGCTTTGAAGCGTAGGTATCTTCTGCAATGCTTTGAAGCGTAGGTATCTTCTGCAAGATTCCCTGATTGAGATGTGCGGGTATGCTTCTTTAAAATCTAGTATTGCAACCAGGCATCTTTGCCTAGCATAGGAAGTAATTGGTGAAGAATCAGCATCTTGAATTTTGGAATTTCCAAAAAGGTGTTTAGAGTAGACATGTCCAGGATAGGACGCCATGAATTGTCTTTACTGGGTACCAGGAAAAGTCTCGAGTAGAAACCTTGTCCCTTTTCCTCTTCTGGTACCAGTTGAATAGCCCCAATCTTAAGAGAAAAAGTACTTGCTTTTGGGCCTCTGCCCACTGATTTGGGGGTACGTCCGGCCACCCGCTTGGTGTTGGTAACGTGTGGAAGTGAAATCTGTAACCCTGGGATACTATATTTAAAACCCATTTATCCTTGGCAATTAGTTCCCAATTCTTTGCATGAAGAGCAATCTTTCCCCCCAAAGGGGCAGTCAGTTGATAAGTGCTTGGAAATTTTAAAAGGAAGTCATTGAGACAGTTTACCATAGGGGGTCTCTCTTATTATTCCCAGATTTGGAAGTGGAGGCCCCCCACTTCTTAGTTCTGTGTGTCCCCTGGAACTGAAACATGGGTTTTTTGCTGTGTCTGGGTTTGGCTTGAGAAGTCCTGGAAGGGGTGGAAAGGACCACTTCTTAGAGGGCCAGTGCCTACTAAATCTAGGAAGCTGAACTTGTAAAAAATCTTTAACAGTTTGCATAGATTTAGCTTTATCTTCCATCTTTTTAAGAACTTCCTCAGCCTCGTTGCCAAACAGGCGGTCCTGATTTAAAGGAGCATCCAACAATTTAGCTGTAACATGATCAGGCAAAGATTGCTCCTTAAGCCAAGCATGCCTTCTGAGCACAGACCCAGTAAAAGAACCCCTGCAAGAGGCCTCTAATGAATCAAAACCACATTGCAAAGTATGTTTTCCAATGTGTTCAGCAGAATGCATTAAATCCTGTAATTCTTTATTTTCCACAGAGTCAGGAGTCAACATAAACTTCTGTTTAAGCAGTCCAATAACATGTTGCTGATACCTTAACATATGAAACTGGCAGTTTAATGGCCTAATGGCCTAGGTTGCAGAAGTGTAAACCTTCTTACCCCATCTAACCGGCGCCCTGGAGTCGCTATCAGAAGGGGTAGGATTTTTATCAGAAAAAACAGAATCCTGATCAGAAGATTCAGAATCAACTTCAGTCCTAGGCCTCTTAGAAGGGGGTGGGGTTGGCTACCCCTGATTAAAGTTATTAGATCTTCAGCCATTCTTAACATTTGTTTTTTAGGCATAGAGGCATGAGAATGTGGCCTGGGCGGCATTTTTTTAGGCATGGATCGAGATTTAGGCCTAAGTAAAGAAGGAGGCGTCGGTTTAATATGCAAGTCCATAGGCCTGAATACACCCTAAGAAGCTGGTGCCTGCACAGCGGCTCCGGACCCATCCAAGGTACAGACATCCGCGGGTTCCATAGTTGAAGCATCTCGCAGCATACTGGACTTCAAATGGGTCTCGGTAGAGGCCTGCGAATCAGAAGTAGCGGGTATCAGGGGCTGCGAAAGCGCCTCACTGAGTATCGGCGAACTGGATTAGGAGAAGCGTCGTCGACAGTTTTGGAGCTCGGCAGCCTGTCTCAGTCTTTATCTTTGCGTTTTTTCAGAATCCCGGTAGTCAGATGGCTAACCGACAACATTTCTGGATATTTAAACAGAGAACCGAAATATTTGGAGGCGAAAATATACAGACGACGGATAGTGCGCTGATTAAATAAAGCACAAAACCTACAGCAAGGTACGGCATGGTCAGGGCCTAGGCAAGGAATACAGTACGGATGAAAATTTTTATGAGGTATTTGCTTTCCACAAGTAATGCAATTATTAACTTTTACTGACATCAGTAAGGAGCAAGAAAAAGTTTCCTCAATGGGGTACTTAGCTTTAGTTGAAGTCTTCGGTTCTGAAACTCGAAAATTTCAGGAGTCTGCCGACCGGCACTTGCGAACTGCTTCTGCTTCGGGCACTGCATGGCAAGAAAGACTGATGTAATGGCGTCGGCTGCATGTTTTACACACCCTGACGACCGGACATCATGGAAGAAGGGACAGCAACCGACACAGGACCCAAGACTTTGTTAATCAGGCCGACTGAGGGCTACCTGCAAGCAGATAACCCAAATGTAATGACTGTAACAGTGAAACACGAAGAACATCTGGCAATAACATGGTAACGGAAACTTCTAGAGTGACATTGAGGGAGCAGACAAAAACAGATTCATCCCTGCTCTTCTCAGACAGTCTTAATGAGTGAAGTCATTTTGAAGTACACAGGGAGTTATATCAGTACACTATAAATAGGGTTTCAGTTACACACGCACTCGAATGTTAGAAAGGCCTCAAGAGTGGGCAGTGTTTTGTTCAAACTCCTGGTACCGAGCAGAGTCACATTAACTTAAGCTGGGCTGAATTTGTTAGGTTGATGGTCTCAAACTCCAATTCTGCAGAGGCTAGTTTCTCCATTTATTGGTTCCACTTATCACACCCACCCTCCTGGTCTACAATCTGAGTTTTATCCTCTGTGCCACAGAGATGCTTCTGTATTTCGGCTCCAGCATCACAGTAATGGGACTTTCTTCCACTGTCCTGATCCTCCACATATTTGGAATCCAACAGGAGGACATTGCCTAAAAAAGTTGCTATACAAGCAGAAAACTCTTAGCCAATATGTGGAAGCCTTCATAACAGAGAAGCAGGTCATCTTTGGTAAAACAGGCTGGCCTGTCAATTACCTCACATGCTAACACACACTGAAGAGATAAGCACTGGCAAGTTAGTTTGGAAATCTGTAACCCTGGGATACTATATTTAAAACCCATTTATCCTTGGCAATTAGTTCCCAATTCTTTGCATGAAGAGCAATCTTTCCCCCCAAAGGGGCAGTCAGTTGATAAGTGCTTGGAAATTTTAAAAGGAAGTCATTGAGACAGTTTACCATAGGGGGTCTCTCTTATTATTCCCAGATTTGGAAGTGGAGGCCCCCCACTTCTTAGTTCTGTGTGTCCCCTGGAACTGAAACATGGGTTTTTTGCTGTGTCTGGGTTTGGCTTGAGAAGTCCTGGAAGGGGCTGGAAAGGACCACTTCTTAGAGGGCCAGTGCCTACTAAATCTAGGAGGCTGAACTTGTAAAAAATCTTTAACAGTTTGCATAGATTTAGCTTTATCTTCCATCTTTTTAAGAACTTCCTCAGCCTCGTTGCCAAACAGGCGGTCCTGATTTAAAGGAGCATCCAACAATTTAGCTGTAACATGATCAGGCAAAGATTGCTCCTTAAGCCAAGCATGCCTTCTGAGCACAGACCCAGTAAAAGAACCCCTGCAAGAGGCCTCTAATGAATCAAAACCACATTGCAAAGTATGTTTTCCAATGTGTTCAGCAGAATGCATTAAATCCTGTAATTCTTTATTTTCCACAGAGTCAGGAGTCAACATAAACTTCTGTTTAAGCAGTCCAATAACATGTTGCTGATACCTTAACATATGAAACTGGCAGTTTAATGGCCTAATGGCCTAGGTTGCAGAAGTGTAAACCTTCTTACCCCATCTAACCGGCGCCCTGGAGTCGCTATCAGAAGGGGTAGGATTTTATCAGAAAAACAGAATCCTGATCAGAAGATTCAGAATCAACTTCAGTCCTAGGCCTCTTAGAAGGGGGTGGGGTTGGCTACCCTGATTAAAGTTATTAGATCTTCAGCCATTCTTAACATTTGTTTTTAGGCATAGAGGCATGAGAATGTGGCCTGGGCGGCATTTTTAGGCATGGATCGAGATTTAGGCCTAAGTAAAGAAGGAGGCGTCGGTTTAATATGCAAGTCCATAGGCCTGAATACACCCTAAGAAGCTGGTGCCTGCACAGCGGCTCCGGACCCATCAAGGTACAGACATCCGCGGGTTCCATAGTTGAAGCATCTCGCAGCATACTGGACTTCAAATGGGTCTCGGTAGAGGCCTGCGAATCAGAAGTAGCGGGTATCAGGGGCTCGGCGCCTCACTGAGTATCGGCGAACTGGATTAGGAGAAGCGTCGTCGACAGTTTTGGAGCTCGGCAGCCTGTCTCAGTCTTTATCTTTGCGTTTTTTCAGAATCCCGGTAGTCAGATGGCTAACCGACAACATTTCTGGATATTTAAACAGAGAACCGAAATATTTGGAGGCGAAAATATACAGACGACGGATAGTGCGCTGATTAAATAAAGCACAAAACCTACAGCAAGGTACGGCATGGTCAGGGCCTAGGCAAGGGATACAGTGCGGATGAAAATTTTTATGAGGTATTTGCTTTCCACAAGTAATGCAATTATTAACTTTTACTGACATCAGTAAGGAGCAAGAAAAAGTTTCCTCAATGGGGTACTTAGCTTTAGTTGAAGTCTTCGGTTCTGAAACTCGAAAATTTCAGGAGTCTGCCGACCGGCACTTGCGAACTGCTTCTGCTTCGGGCACTGCATGGCAAGAAAGACTGATGTAATGGCGGCTGCATGTTTTACACACCCTGACGACCGGACATCATGGAAGAAGGGACAGCAACCGACACAGGACCCAAGACTTTGTTAATCAGGCCGACTGAGGGCTACCTGCAAGCAGATAACCCAAATGTAATGACTGTAACAGTGAAACACGAAGAACATCTGGCAATAACATGGTAACGGAAACTTCTAGAGTGACATTGAGGGAGCAGACAAAAACAGATTCATCCCTGCTCTTCTCAGACAGTCTTAATGAGTGAAGTCATTTTGAAGTACACAGGGAGTTATATCAGTACACTATAAATAGGGTTTCAGTTACACACGCTCGAATGTTAGAAAGGCCTCAAGAGTGGGCAGTGTTTTGTTCAAACTCCTGGTACCGAGCAGAGTCACATTAACTTAAGCTGGGCTGAATTTGTTAGGTTGATGGTCTCAAACTCCAATTCTGCAGAGGCTAGTTTCTCCATTTATTGGTTCCACTTATCACACCCACCCTCCTGGTCTACAATCTGAGTTTTATCCTCTGTGCCACAGAGATGCTTCTGTATTTCGGCTCCAGCATCACAGTAATGGGACTTTCTTCCACTGTCCTGATCCTCCACATATTTGGAATCCAACAGGAGGACATTGCCTAAAAAAGTTGCTATACAAGCAGAAAAACTCTTAGCCAATATGTGGAAGCCTTCATAACAGAGAAGCAGGTCATCTTTGGTAAAACAGGCTGGCCTGTCAATTACCTCACATGCTAACACACACTGAAGAGATAAGCACTGGCAAGTTAGTTTGGAAATTGTTGGAGATAAATAATTAGCTTTGGAATTTTGGCATCACTCTCAAAGATGGCAAGATATACTGTTTAAGAGAGGCATCTTTCCTGTTTCTCACACATTCTCAGAGACCTCAGCCATGTCACAGATATTCCAAGGCCACAGATTATCATGACCATTTTCACCCTTCCCAGTACCCTCCCCTCAGGTCATGCCTCTTTTTCTACTAAAGTCATACTTGTCAATCCAGGAATGAAACTGTAAGTTACATTTAAAAGACAGCTACACTGCTTAATATGCACAGGAAGTGGACTCCAGAGGTTTGGGAGGTACTGTACTATACACCTGTCCTGCACCATGTTCTGTCTATCCGTTGGTGAAGATTTACGTCCCTGGTTATACTACTGCTCAAGTTACTGGACTTGAAGAAACAGGATGCTCAGGACAAATCAGATATCTAATGACATGGTGAGTGAAACAGAGGTCTCCCGTCAAATATCTGTAAGACAACGAAAAATTAATCCAACACTAAAATGTGTCCAAAGAATGCAGCCGCACAACAGCTATAATACGACTTGTATTTAATAACTCAAAACAACAGACAATAAACAAACAATAAAACGGATTTAGCGCTTTCATCCACCCAACATGTGGACTTCATCAGAATCAACAAAGCAATTGACATGGGCTAATTTATCCATTTTTAGGCATCAATATCTTAATGCGTTTAAAAAGACATACACCCTATACACAAGTAAATGTAAAGGGTGTATAGGATAGATGCTATTTGAAAGGATAAAGACAGGTGTCAACAGTTAAGAAGGTGAAGAGAGAGGGGGTCTTGGGATAGATTAAGTCCATTAGTTTTGCTCAGGTGCAAGAGCAAATAAGTATTCTTTCAATGTAAATCTGAAGGTTTTAAGGGATTCAATGGCACTAATATTTGGTGATAAGGGCATTTCATAGTTTAGCAATGGCATAGGAGTAAAGGTGTTGCCCCATTCTTTTAGTTTACACACTTGTAGGAGTAGTTTGTTAGTGGAGCAGAGATTTGTGGGTGGAGTGCAAGGCTGCAAGACAGGTTTTAAGGCAGGGCAGCTGTTGAGTTTATTGATAATTCTGTGGGCTTGAGAGAGCTGTGTTGAATTCAGGTACTGAGGAAATTCTAGGCTATTTAGTTTTTTGAGGGCAACACAATAGTGGGTGCGATTAGGTAAGCCAGTTGCAAAATTAGCAATTTTATGATAACATGATTGTAATTTGCTCTTTAGGGTTGTGTGAAGATTAGTAATAAAAGGGGCCCCATAAAGAATGGAGGGGAGTAGGAGGGTGTTGGCTAGTGTTATTTTAGTGGAAGCATCCATGAGCTGTTTTGTGTCTGAGAAGTTTGCCTAGTCTGATGTGTTCTTTTAATTGTATTAAGTATATGCTGTTTGAAGGTAAGTTTAGAATCAATAGTAATGCCTAAATGTTTTGCTTGGGTTACAATTTCAATTTGTGTTTTGTTCTGTGAATATATTTTGAATTCATGCCCATTCACACCTCTTAAAAAATGGCTGTCTACTGCTCTACCCTTGATTAACGGCTCGCTCTCAATCTCTAGCCTTGCCACTACCTCAGTATAACCTATAGGACTGTCTGGCTACATATTTTCCTCAGTCTATTGATACTACACCTGCTATTGGCATACCATCAACTCTCAGTATTAACGCTGATGTCAGGAAGAAATATCTCTGGCTTCACAAAGGAGGGAACAGCAGGAGATTAGTTTTATTTGGATAAAGCAGTAGTTGTGCATTGTTTAGCCATGTTTCGATAGAGGCAAAGGTGTCGTGTGTAATTGTTAAGAGAAGGTGGGGGTTGTTGGATGCAGAGATAATAGTGGAGTCATCACCGTACTGGGTGAGTGTGCTTTGGAGGGAGATATTATGAAGGCTGTTAATGAATACACTCTAGAGCAGGGGTCCTAAAATGGACCCTTGGGGACTCCAGTACTGTTTAATTGGTATTTGGATAGGCTAGATAACTATTTGACACATTGTTGCCTTTCAGTTAAAATAGTTGAAGAACCACTCAGTTTGGGAGCAACCTGGTGTAGAGAGCTGCTGTGAAACTTTAGAATGACGCACTGTGTCAAAGGCCTTTGATAGGTCTAGTAAAATTACAGACGCTAACTGGACCTTGTCCATGGTTTTGTTTACAGTGTCTGTGAAGGATAGTAATGCTGTGGTAGTACTATGTGCAGGCCGAAAACCATGTTGGGTGGATGTAAGATGGTTATCCAAGAGAAATTTCACTAGTTGTAGGTATAATACAGTTTTCTAGCAGTTTAGATAGAGGTGAGAGGATAGAGATGGGTCTACAGTTAGACAGTTAATTGTTTTTCTCCTCCCTTATGCAAGGGAATTATATTGATTTTTTTCCAGAGCCTAGGGACATAGGATTCTGTGACAGACCTATTGATTAATACAATGACAGGATAGGCTTTTGCTTCTGCAGCAAATTTTAAATATTCTGATGGAAGACTGTCAGCAGAGAGGGAACGAGGTTTTAGTCTTGTGAGAAGTTTATGTACAAGTGAGGAAGGAACAGATTGGAGAGAGAGAAAGTGAATTCTGAGGGTTTAGCTATGCAGGACTTGTCAGGAGTGGTGGAGGAGTTTGGAATTGAGTAACAATTTATGGAGCCTGTAAGGGTTAGATTTTCTTTGGGGTTGGAGTTGCTGTTAGTATACAAAAACATATAAACCTCCCCTTACCTATCTATGAAGTGGGAGTTAAACATGTCTGCTATTTGAGATGGCCCTTTCCCTGGGTCTGGTGAGGGGTTTTGAGATGACCCAGGAGAAAGGAGCGAGGATACAGATTTCCAGAATTTTCTAGGATTGTTGGTTTGGCTGGTTAATTGCAGAGTGAATTTTTTTTGTGTGTGTGTGCCTGTAATGACTAGTTTCTTTGCTAGATTGCATAGCTGCTTTTATTTTAGCTGGTTGGTTTAATTGGTTAATAATATTTGCTTACTGGCTTTTGTAAACCAAGGAGCATTGTTTGTTTTAGTCCTTCTGGTCTGTAGAGGAGTAAGCTATTGACAGTATCTAGGAAACTTTTACTGAAGTGACTTACAGAATCATCAAGTGGCAGTGTTTTAAGGTGGGTCAGTTCATAGCTTTTAGGATACTACTGAAAAGCTGTGGATTGAATTTGGTTAGGTTTCTAGAAATGTTGTAGTTGTGGAGTTTAGGCATGTAAGGAGGAATTCTCGAGTATTCGGAAGTGTATTGGAGTCTGAGTATTTAAGTGGATCATTTACCAGGATCCAATCTAAAGTTGTCCCTGGTTGGTTGTTTTTGTGCATTCTGGCTGGGGAGGTAATACGTTGTGTGAAACCATGACGGTAAAGGTAATCTATCGGGGGATCAGTGATCATATTTTGCTAATTAATGTTAGTATCGCCCATTATAATGGTTTCACTGAAGATATTATTGGAAGTCCAGGGGGGGGGGGGGAGCGTCTTTGAGAATAAGTATGTTTTGGCCTGGGGGTATATAAACTGATACAATACATAAATGTTTAGAGTTGTTTATATGCACAGATGCTAAGAGTATTTTTGTGTTGCCAAAGGAAGGAATGGATTTGGAAAGAGGGGTAACTGACAAGCTGGAACAAAGGATTAATGCTACTTCATCTCCTTTTTTATGGGTTCTATCATTTCTTAGAATGCAAGAACCAGGAGGGATAATTTCAGAGTCTTGAATATTTGGTTTTAGCCAAGTCTCAGTGACCACTACTATATCTGGACAGTGGAGCGTTAACCATGCATTAAATTATGTGATTTTAATTGTACTACATAAATTTAGTGTTATTAGTAGCAAATTTTGGTGGAGGTTGACTGGGAAGAAATGGCTGGTTGTGTAGGTCCAGGGTTGGAATGAATATCTCCACATCATAAAAGCTTAAGAAGCTGAGTTTTGATATGGTAAGGTTAAGCCTTATTTGTGTGTCTGGAGGGATTGTATGGTGTTAATTTTATTTTGTTAGGTGCAGGAAGGTAGAATTTAGTAAAGTGAGTTATGGTTGTGTTCAATTAAAGTATAGTTTAATGCTAGAGAAAGTATCTATATGGCTGTCAAGAGATGAAGACTGTTTTTTTTTTCACAGCTGCTGGCGTTAGTGTATACTTAAATGAGGTGGCTGGTAGGAGTACGCACAGCAGGGTGAGTAGTGATACTGAGAAAATACAGTGGTGTTTGGATGGAATCACAGTTTAGGTTGATGCCGTTAACAGAAAAAAAAAGTATGCAAGTAGAGTTAGATAAGAAAGAGGAAAAGAGTTAAGGAAGATACAATATGAATTACTGGTGGAGTTACAGGAAAAGTTAGATATGTAATAGTGGTGGAGTTTGAGTGTGTGAATAGGTTATACTATGTATAAAACAAATACTGAGCAGTACGGAAATAGCTATGCTGTAGGAGTGGAGGGGTTGGAACTGGGTGGAAATTACTGGATAATGGTGGTAGGAGTTATAGATTCTAACCAAGTTACTGACAGGGGGTTTGAATGGGGGTAGGGTAGGCAAACGGAGCGAGCAGTTCTAGTTCTCTGTTGACATCAAAAGAAAATTAAACAAATCAGAGAAACCATATGTAAAGAGAATTCAATAGAGGGCAGTATGTATAGGTAAAGTATGGACAGAGTTTTATAGGAGAGTGTATAGGGTGAGGAATGTCCAGGCACATGTAGCAACACTGCAAACTGTATAGCTCAAGTAATAACAGCTAGGTTAAGGAGGGTAGTCAAGAACTGTATGGGGATGGATAGAGGCTATGGAATTTCAAGGAGGAGAAGAGGAGAAAGTGTGTATGCAAAGATTAGATGGGAAGGGAAAGAGCAGTCATATATCTCAGTGATGTGCAGACAGCATTCAAAATCAGAAAAAAAGCAGGCTTATACTTAAAAGATTGGCACACAATGTAGAATAAGGCACTGGTTTTAGCCGGAAGATAGTGACAGTTTTAGGAAGGGTTTCCAACTTCGTGCTGGTAAGCAACCATGCATTTAATACAATGATGCTTTTGGTAATGTCGTTAATTGTCAATAGTCTCACAGATAAATACAAAAACAGAATAGTGAACTATATTACAAAATGTGCAAACAGCTATGCTACAGGAGATGCAATTGGAAAGAACTGAACATGTGAATTTGATAAAGAAAGGTTTTCAGGATGATTATTCAGGGGAATACTTGAAACAAAGGAAAAAGTAGTACTTTAATTCTAAGAGGAACGCCAATAGTGACAGATGATGATAAAGATAATAACGTTAGACTTTGTAGTACTAAGTGGTACTGGCAAGGGAGGAGGATTACACTGGCATGTACTTGTATTACACTTAAAACTGCTATATGGAGCTTAAGAAAATTCTGGGAGAAATGATCATTATTTATAGGTGGAGACTGGAATTTGATTTGCAATAGTGAAGATGTGTCTGGGGGGCCCAGAAGGGAATATATAACAAATGAGGGAAGATTTTTGAAGAAATTTATGAAAATGTTTGGCATGGAGGACGTGAATTTAGTACTAGGGGTTCAGAATTTACATACTGTACCCCAAGACAAAAAAAACTGGAATAGGCTAGACAGAATTTACATTTCAAAAGGAGCATGTGCATTTAATTAAAGGCCTTGATACACACCCAATAACTCTTTCAGATCATGCACCAATAATAACTAAAATAAAAATGCAAGGTAATAAAATAAAAATGAGACACTGGTGCTTTCCCACCTATCTGTTGAAAAGAGAGAAATTTAAGGAATGGGTAGTGGAAATTATTCAGGAACTATTATAGAAATTTCTTCTGAAGTATAGATATGGATAAAATTAAACTGGAGTTTAAAATTAGGGTAGAAATAAAAGAAAGGGAGATATGTTTAAGAAGTAACAAACATTTAGAGGGACTGACGGTTAAATTATTGCAGAACAGGGGGAATCTGACAAAACAAGAGGAGGAGAAACTGCAGAATGCTAAATACAAAATAAGGGATTACCTAGATAACATTCACGGGTTTAGAAATGTTGCTGTTCAGCAACTGCTTTTGGATAATAACTCCAGAGCACAAAAACTTTTGGCAAAACAACTTGAGTAACAGAAAGCAGAAAGGGCTTAGGAAGCCTATAACTAGGAAGTACTACAAATATTTCATAGAATTTCTGAAAGTCTGTATTTTATTTATTTATTTATTGATATTTGTTAACTGGGTTAGTCCAACTGGGCTTGCGGCCCATTTTCAGTGGAGACCCGAGGAGAAAAGCTCCAATGATAAGGAATGGAGAAAGGCGACTCTGCCAGGATGACTGCAATTAGGGACACAGACAATAGGCAAGAGGGGGTGGAATTTACTGGAGAAAAATGGCGAAGGAATGAAGGTATTGGGAGCAAACACTAGAGAGGGAAAGGTAACGGAATGGGAAGATGCCAAGGATTTATTTGGACTGCAGGTTACAATTTGCCTTTCCCATCAAGGATTAATATCACAGTATAGGCAAAGAGAAAGAAACACGGGGGGGTCCTAAAGAAAAGACCAGCACCAGTGGAGTTTTTAGTAGAATCTAGAACAGAAGCTACTTTTCAAAAAGGAATAATTAATACAGCATATAAAATATTGCATGATCACTAAAAGAATCAATCACATGAGGTTAGAAAGGATTGGGCAGAGAGACTGGATAAGCAATTCACAAAGAAACAATGGGGTTACGTTTCTCTCTCAAATATACAACAAAAACTAGAGGATTTAGGATTTTTGCATGGAAATGTTTACATACATATTGTTATACTCCAAGCAGACTCCAGATAATTCCTCCTCCGGTAGGAAGCAAATGTTGGAGGTGTGATGGGGAAGAAAGATGTAATTAAGAACATTTTCTGGGAGTGTAAGGAGTTGGCAAGCTTTAAAGATTCCCTGCAGACTACTCTAGCAGACATACTGGGTCAGCAAATTGGTGTTAACTAAGGAAATGGATTTTGAGTTGAGATACAGAACCAGAATTGCCTAGACATAGTAAGGCCTAGCGGATTCTAATTATGGTGGCTGCCAAAAAAGCAATTACTAAAAAATGGAAATCTAAGTCTAAGCCAACTGTACTAGAGATAAAACAACTGAAATTGGTATCTTTGGAAGGATCCCCTTCAAAACATCGAATCTCCACATCGAATCCAGATTCATCGAGACGACTTCACCGAATCTTCAGTATATTGAACTCTTTGAACAACGAAAACTAACCCTGGGATAAGAACCACTAGACCACCAGGACAAAAACAGCAAAACAAGAAAATCCTCCAAGTGGAGGGCTTTGCCCCACCCCCCAACTAAATATACCAACTCCGAGATTGCACTACAGTGGAAAAAGGGCAAGGTTCACCATTGTGGCTGATTGGTTCTTTTCCCGGGGTTAGCATTAGTTGCTCCAGGAGTTCGATATAATGAAGATTCGGCAAAGTGGTCTCGATGCATCTGAATTCAATATTGTGGTGATTAGGTGTTTTGAAGGGGACCCCTTTAGAAAAGGGTAGAAGAAAATTACATAGGCAAAATGGGAATGTGGGAATAATACAGGGGAGGAATGAGGTTTAAAAGAAGGCAGGATTTGAATGAGCTATGTAATATTTGACTGACAATGATTAGGTTAATTGTAAGTGACATAAGGTTTGCAAGTAAAATTACGTTAATATGCTTTTGTCATTTAAAATGCTTGGAACTAATATTGTGTCAATATAGTTTGTTTTCATTTATATAAATGCATGATTGCCTACATCATAATGGATAATTTAATAAGGATGCTTTGTGTTTAAAAAAAAAAAAAAAAGGATTCAGATTGTTTGTGGCTTTGAATAGAAGAGTTAGGGGTGAAGTTGGCACTAAATTTGTTCATAAGGATATTGGCAATGTCAGCTGGGTTAGGATAGGAGACCCCATTATAAAAAGGTTCTGAGCAATGTAGGGAACTTTAGTTTTCTAGAATGACTAAGGATTTGTAAAAATAAGAAGTTATGTACTCACCATAATGTTCCATCTGAGTAGGTAAACTTCATTTGTCAGCAACCTATGGGTTATCGGATCCACATCGGATCCGAGCCGGCAGTTTCCAACAGCTAAGATCCGAGCCCCAAGCTCCTCCCCCTTACCCATAACTCCCTGCCATCCCTTCCTGACCTCAGATCGAGTTTGCCTAAAAGCAAGACCTGTAATCACAACCTGCCTAGTGTAAACTGGATACAAATCCACCATGAAGCAGGAATATCTATGAACATCCGAAGAGGACAGGGGGACGGAGGGAGGGACGGTTGCTGACAAATGAAGTTTACCTACTCAAATGGAATGTTATGGTGAGTACATAACTTCTTAATCTGAAGTAGTTAACTTCATTTGTGCATCAACCTATGGGACAGAGTCCCCAGCTACCTGAATCTTGGGAGGCCCTTATGGAAGGATGTTCCGGAGCACTGCGGAGCCAAAGGATGCTCTCCCTCTGGAAAACAGATCCAACTTATAGTGGTTTATAAATGTATGAGAAGAAGCCCACGTGGCAGCAGAGCAAATGTCATCCAACGAAACTCTAGCTCGAAAAGCAGCAGAGGTAGAAACAGACCGAGTAGAATGGGCATGGACTCCATGAGGAGCAGGCCGGCCAGAACTCTCATAACCCAGGAGAATACACTGGGAAATCCACCTGGACAGTGTGACTTTAGAAACAAATTTCCCCAAACTGGATTTAGCAAAGGACACAAACAGCTGGTCTGATTGCCTATGTCCGGCTGTCCTGTGCAAATAGAATCTTAACTGTCTGTGAACATCCAAAGAGTGTAACTTGTATTCACCTTTATTTTGGTAATTGGGAAAGAAGACTGGCAAATTGATAGACTGGTTGATGTTAGATTCGGAAGCAATTTTGGGCAGAAAGGAGGGATTGGTCCTGAGGAATACCCTATCCTTGTGGAAATTCAAGTACGGTGGTTTGGCACAAAGGGCTAAGTAATAGCAACCAGAAAAGCCGTTTTCCAGGATAAGAATTTGAGATCTACCGAAGCAGCAGGCTCAAAGGGAAAAGCTGTTAAAGCCTGGAGTACCAGCGATAAGTCCCAAGGAGGAATTGCATCCTTCACTGGAGGTCTTAGTAAGAAGGTGGCTTTTATGAAGGCCCTACACAATCTGGATGAGGTCAAAGGGCCAAGATCACATCCAACATGGTAATGAGCGACTGCCGCCAATTGGACTTTGACTGTGGAAGAGCTAGCACCCTGATCAAATAATCCTGACAGAAAATCCAGCACAGCTGGTAACGGAGCTGTAAAAGGATCTAGTTTCTGATGTTCTGCCCAAACAGAAACGCATTTCCATTTGCTACGATAAACTTTCCTAGTAGATGGCTTGTGAGCAGCTACTAGGATCACTTTGACAGGGGGAAGAGATACCGGGAGTCCTAGCTAACAGTGGAACTGGATCAACCAAGCCGCGAGCTTGAGGTTGTCCAGGTTGGGGGCCGGCAGGCCCAAAGGGTGAGATATCAGATCCGGGACAGGATCGAGAATCCAGGGAGGATTCACTAGATGAGTCCATAGATATGGGAACCATGCCTGACGAGGCCAGAATGGGGCAATGAGGATTACTGTGCTCCCCAACTGTCTGGCTTTCTGCAAAAACTACAGCATCAGGGGAAGAGGTGGGTAAGCATAAAGTAGACCGGGCGGCCAAGCATGCACCAGAGCGTTTCTTGGTAATTCCCCGGGTGGGGGAATTAGAGCGAAGAAGGTGTTGCACTTTGCATTTGAAGGAGAGGCGAAAAGATCGCAACAAGGTTGACCCCATTTGGAGAAGATCTGCTTCGCTACTTTGGGATTCAGAGACCACTCATACGGCGAGAGGATGGTGCGACTCAATTTGTCCACTAGGATGTTGGACCGGCCCAGAATGTGCGTCGCTACGAGAAAGCGGTTGGTGGAAATCGCCCATTCCCAAACTCTCATGGCCTCTCGACAAAGTGGATAGGACCTGGTTCCCCCTTGTTTGTTGATATACCAAACGACTGACATATTGTCCGTTTGGATCGCAATAGTCCCGATGGGAAGACGGCTCTGAAGTGCTTGCAACGCTAACAGCACCGCCCTCATCTCTAGGACATTGATATGCAGTGAGGTCTCCATCTGGTTCCACGTGCCTTGGACGGTCCTGCCCAAACAATACCCACCTGAGGCGAGAGGCGTCCGTGGTCACCGTGGCTAGGGGAGGGGACATAGAGAAGGGGCGCCCCTTTTGGAGGTCCAGAGACTGGAGCCACCATAAGAGGGCTCCCCTGCAAACCCTGCTGAGAGGGACAGGATGGCTCAGGGGATAACGCAGGAAGGACCACTGGACTTGGAGGGTCCATTGCAGAATCCTCATTTAGGCACGCCATGGGAAGAAGATTGATGGTAGCCGCCATCGAGCCTAGGGCCCTCAGGACCAATTCCGCCGGAGGGGCTGGGCAATGAAGAATGGCCTGCACATGGAGTCTATGATCTGAGTCGGGAGCAGGGAGGATTTTCCAGCATGGATCGTGATCCCCAGCCAGGGAGCTAGTCGAAGAAAGAAATTCCTGGCTGTGCAGAGTAGATGCCTTGTGGGGGCGGTCAGGAGCCAGTCGTCCAGGTATGGAAAGGCCTGAATTCCCTGAAGTCTCAGGTGGGCCGCTACCACCGTTAACACTTTAGTGAACACCCGGGGGGCAGTGGTGAGACCAAAGGGAAGGACCCTGAATTGGTAATGGCTGGCTCCTAGTCTGAAGCGGAGAAACCTCCTGGATCGTCTGTCCATCAAGATGTGGTAGTACGCATCCTTGAGGTCTATGGAGCACATCCAGTCGTTCTCTTGCAAAAGGGGAGAATGGATTGAAGAGTGACCATCCGGAACTTTACTTTGGCTATTGCCAGGTTCAAGAGGGATAGGTCGAGGATTGGTCTTAAGTCCCCAGTCTTTTTTGGCACCAAGAAGAACCTTGAGTAAAACCTGATCCGTACTGGTCTGGGGGGACATGCTGGATCGCTCCTTTTTCTAGCAGCTGACGAATTTCTGCGGCTGCGGCCTCCCTCTGATCGGGTGGGACATCGGGGAGGTATCTGGGTCTGAGAAGGGGATGGAGAAACGGAATCTCGTAGCCTCTGGATATAATTCGAAGCACCCAGCGGTCTGTCATGATGGACTCCCAAGCTGCTAGGTGCTTCGAGAAACACCCCCCGACTGCCTCCAGAGTGGAGCAGTCGGGTAACCCCTCAGGGTTGCTGTGTGGGCCGATCAGAGAAAAGTTCTCTGGACCCAAAGTTGTTCAGGCACCCTCTGCCTCTAGGGCGGCATCCACCCTGTCCTCCTCTGCCTCTGAAGGACGGGTTTTCCGGAGCGAAATGGGATTGTTGAGACTTTCAGAACCACATCTTCTTCTGTCCCTTTTGGCTCTTTGAGAAGGACCTCTGGGGAGCAGAGAAGCGGACTCCGACGGCAGACATCTTCCCGTCCTTCTCGCTCTGGACCAAGGTGTCGCGTACGGTCTTGCCAAAGAGGGCAGAACCATCAAAAGGGGCATCAGAGAATGACGCCTTGAAGGGTTCCGCGGAGCCACGCCTGTCGTCTTAGAACAACGCCCGCTCCGCTAGCTCTAGCGGCTCCTTCCGTAGCATGGGACAGTAGCCGCATAGAGGTACTGGAAATAGACCTGAGAGTGGCCATTCAGGTAGAGTACACCTGTTTGTCCTCTGCCGACATGGACTCTGGGGGCTACCCAGCGTATTCTTTGATAAGATCCCACTGGAGCCGTATGACGTGTGCCATGTAGTTCAGCGACCTTATGGAGAAGGTGGCTGAAGCAAATATCCGCTTCCCCAAACGGTCCATCGCCCAAGACTCCTTGTTCGGGGGATGGACCGAGGGACTCTCCTGAGCCAGTTCCCTTTTGGTGGCTGCCGCCACCAACATGGCATCTACGGGGGTTCCCTTACTCCAATGTGACCTGTCCAAGGGGGGGGGGCTAAGAATTCTGTCTGGCCTCTTAGGGACGGGCTCCACAGTGTCCGGCTCCTTCCATGCCCTGGTAGTGATCAGATCTACCAGGGGATCGGCTGGAGGGGACACCCAAGAGGTAGACGGGCCTGCTTCAAAGGCCTGCTTCAAACACCTCCAGGAACACGGACTCGTCCGAGGTAGGCTTTGGGGCGGACCACCCCCCTCTGATCCCGAGCATCTCCATGATGTCTCCAAATGAGACATCTTCGGGGGGGTGATCTTGGGGAACCTTCCCCTTCCTCCAAGTCCGTGTCCTCTGTCAAAGACTCAGGGGAGTCCAAGTGCCTCCTTTTGCACTTGCGTTTGTGAGGAACTTCCTCGGGGGGGGGGGGGGGGCTATCCAAGGAGGCCTCACCAACCACATCCTTTTCCAACAAGGGAATGATCTGGGACGTCTGAGCAGGCTGTCCCTGGGGCCGGGTGATGGAAGTCGGACCCATTTGCGAGGGAGTGTAAGGTGGAGCGGTAGCTAAGGCTGGGGGCCTGGAATCCCTCGACAGAACCCTCTCCACCACGTCGAATGCCGAAGGAGAGCGCTCTCTCTAGGATCCGAGAGCAGACCCTACCTTGGATCCGATGAGCAGATCGGGGCCGGAGCCGATGCGATCGGATCCGAAGGGCCAGTACGCTCCGACCTAGCCAGAGCAGAAGGCATACTGACCGCCTCGGATCCGAAGCTCAACTCTTGACTCCGAGAGCCTGGATCCGAAGAAAAGGGACCCGACAGGCTCGAGGGTGCCATCGGCACCAAAGTACCAGACTCCATCGGCGCCGATATTCCCCAGGCTCCGACGCTACTTGGCTCCGTAGACCCCGTACCCGAAAAGCAGGTCGGGGAAGGAGCAATCTGGGTGAAAAAAGGGGTCGAGCTCCCCCATCTGCAGCTGGGCCTGGAGGAACCTTCACATCATCCGGTCCAAGTCTGCATCTGTTAGGCTTCTCGTGGACCTAGAAGAGGCCACCGAGGTGGGACGGGAGTGCCGCCTCGATGACCTTGTGGGAGACTGGGCCTCATTCCTCCTCCGGCCCCAGCGAAAAGCTGGGAGAACGGAGCCGGGAAGGAGAAGGCTCGGATGTCCCGGGGGTAGAAGCTCGCTTGGCTGGCGGGGCTGAAGCAGAGGCTTCGGCCCGCCGCTTATGGTGTTTTTCTCGGCGCTTCTCCCTCCTGGCTTCCCTATTCTCCTGGCCCAAGGTGGGAGGTCGAGTCCCGGCCAGGGGAAGGGAAGTATCCGCCATGGAGGGACCGGAGGACGGAGCAGAGTCCGGGGACAGAAGTCCCGCCAGAATCCACTTCGACCTCCGGTCCCTGATAGCCCTGGGGTTGAACGCTGCACAAATAGAGCAGCCAGAAGACAGGTGTTCAACCCCAAGGCATATAACGCACCGAGTGTGGCCATCAGCCGGGGAAAGCTTATGGCCACACTCGGTACACTTGGAGAAAAAAGTTTTGGCGCCTCAGACATAATAATCTAAAAACCACACACACACACACACACCCTAACGCTCTCACGAGAAATGGGGGAGGAAAGGCTAACAATTACTCTAAAACTAAAGGAAAGGTAATGGCACACACAAAACTCACTCAAAAAATTTAATTATATACGAAAAAGAGAAGATTTTTCTCACAGAAAAACTCTTGAAGACCTGGAAGCTCGAGATCAAGCTGCTGGTGTAACCGCGGCAAACTAGATCTGAGGCCAGGAAGGGATGGCAGGGAGTTATGGGTAAGGGGGAGGAGCTTGGGGCTTGGATCTTAGCTGTTGGAAACTGCCGGCTCGGATCCGATGTGGATCCGATAACCCATAGGTTGATGCACAAATGAAGTTAACTACTTCAGATTCTTTGTTTTCAGAGTGCAGCCTAAGCTCATGATGCCCCTTGCCCTCCTCCCTTCATCTTGAGTTTGCTGCTAAAAATAGCATCCCAACCTGACTCAAGGCCTTACTTCATAACCATAGATTTCCAGAGAGATATGAGGAGAATAACAAATGAATGTCAAGGTGGTGACTATACCTCTTCTATCCAGACCACCACACAGCCACAAAAGGCAGGGGGGAAGGAGGCAGGGATGGTTGAAGACAAATGAAGAGCAACAACTCAGATGAAATGTTATGGTGAGTATATAATTTCTTTATCAGAAGTTGTTGTCTTCACTTGTCCTTCAACCTGTGGGACAGAGTCCCCAGGTACCAACATACCTGGGAGGACATAATGGAAGGATATTCCGGAGCACAGCGGAGCCAAAACACGCCCTGGATTGTCCAACTTATAGGGTGAAATGAAAGTATGTGAAGATGCCTAATTGGCCGCAGAGCAAACATCATACAGCGAAACTCTGGATCAGAAGGCAGCTGAAGTCGCCATAGATAAACTCGAATGCGCCTTAACATGTTCTGGCGGGGGGAAACCTCCAGCTGAATATGCCAGGATAATACACTGGGAAATCCAATGGGCAATGGTAACGTTCGTTACAGGTTTCCCTAGAAAAGGCGTAGAATAAGAAAAAGAGTTGGTCAGACTTATGGAAAGACTTAGTCCTATGCAAATAAAAACTTAATTGTCAATGAACATCCAACAAATGCAATCTGTATTCCCCCTTGTTCTGAAAATTGGGAAAGAAAACAGGGAGATTAATAACCTGATTAATGTTAGATTCCGAATCCACCTTGGGAAGGAAGGAGAGAGGGATTAGTGCATAAAGGCACCCTGTCCTTGTTAAAGGTCATATATATGGAGGTTTGATCGACAACACCTGAAGTTCCGAAACCCTTTTGGCTTGTGTAATGGCAATCAGGAAAGCCGTTTTCCAAGACAAGAACTGTAAATCTACTAAAGCTGCTGGTTTGAAGGGGGAAGAGACAAGAGCTTGCAGAACCAGTGTAAAATCCAAAGGAGGCATTGGGTCCTTAACTGGTGGCCAAAGCAAAATAAGTACCCTTCAAAAAAGCCTTCCAAAGCTTAGAAGAAGCTAGAGAAGTCATGTTGTCGCCTACATGAAAATTAGATACAATTGTCAGTTGGACCTTGACTATAGAAGAACTGGCACCTCGATGAAAAATACTTGCCAAAAAATTGAGAACCATCAGAAATGGAGTAGTAAAGGGATCTAGATCACGTTGAGAGGCCCAGATAGCAAAATGCTTCCACTTGCTGGAATAAATCTTCCTAGTGCAAGCCTTATGGGCCACAACTAATAATTTTTTTTGACTGCTGAGGATAACCCGGTAGTCATGATTATCATGGAAACAGGAGCAGCCAAGTGGTGAGCTTTAGACTGTCCAGGTCTGGGTGAGGTATCCCCGAGGGATGAGAGATTAGGTCTGGAACCAGATCTAATGTTCATGGAGGACACACTATGTGAGACCATACAGAGGGGAACCAGACTTGGTGAGGCCAGAACGGGGCAATGAAGATGACCGAGCTCCCCAGCCTGCAAGCTTTCTGAAGCAATTTTGGGATCAGAGGTAGAGGAGGGTAAGCAAAGACCAGAGGGACAAGCATGGATCACAGCATCTCTGGGGGCTTCACCCTGTGGGGGGTTCAACGTGAAAAATTCCCTGCACTTCACATTGGAAGGAGAGGCGAAGAGATCGCAGCATGGCTGACCCCACTTGAGAAAAATCTGTTTCACTACCGAAGGATTCAGAGATCACTCATGAAGCATCAGAAAAGACCTGCAGAGCCTGTCCACTAGAATGTTGGACCTCCCTGGAATGTGCGTTGCTGCCAGAAAACGTCTGGTGGAGATCGCACACTTCCACACTCATGGCCTAGCAACACAGGGAGTAAGACCTGATCCCCCCCCCCATTTGTTGATGTACCAGACAACCGACATTGTCCGTCTGGATAGCAATCATCCCGAGAGGAAGATGGGTATGGAGAGCTTTCAATGCTAGGAGCACCACCCTCCATCTCCAGCATGCTGATATGCAATCAAGTCTTGGGGGGGGGGGGGATCATGTGCCTTGGACTGTCCTTCCCAAACAATGCCCCCCCCACCCGAGTCCATGGTCACCGTGGCCAAGGGGCAGGCAGAATAAAAGGACGACCCTGAAGAAGATCCAGGGAACTAATCCACCACAGAAGAGAATCCTTGCACGCTTGAGATACGCGAATCGGGTGAGAACGGAAGATCAAGCAATGATCAGTGAATCGCCAGAGTCCACTGCAATACACTCATGGGCAATCAAGGCGTAGGCACGAGGGTGATTGTGACCACCATAGACCCCAATGCCCGTAAGACTAATTCTGCCATCGGCAGCTGGGTTTAAAGGATACACATGACATGAGGTTTCAAGGACTGAATTCTCTCTGAGGTTAGAAAAACATTGGTCTGAGTTGCGTCCAACCAAGCTCCAATGAAATCCAGAACTTGAACTGGAGTCTGTAGGAATGTGTTGAGATTGATAGTTATGCCCAACTGATGGGCTATTTGAATAAGGGAATCTCTTGCTTGGCAGAGTTTATGCCTGGAAGGAGCACAAAGGAGCCAATCACCCAGGTAAAGGAAGACCTAAAAGCCCTGCAGAAGCAGGGGAGACGCTACCACTGCCATCACTTTGCTGAACACCCTGGGGCTGTGGCGAGACCAAAGGGGAGCGCTCTGAACTGATAATGACTGGCTCCCAGCTGGAAGCAGAGGAACCTCAGAGAGTGTCTGTTCATAATGATGTGGTAGTATGCATCCTGGAAGTCGACGGAGCACGTACAGTTGTTCTCCTGTAAGAAGAGCAGGATAGATTGAAGAGTGACCATCCGGAACTTCGTCTTGGCAACTGACAGATTTAAGATGGAAAGATCCAAAATGGGTCTCAAGTCCCCTGTTTCCTTTGGCACTAAAAAGAATCTGTAATAGATGCCTAATCTGGACTAGTCTAGGGGGATGGGCTGTATGACTCACTTTTCAAGCAGTTTGCAAGTTCCAGTGCTGCCTCCTCCCTTTGTGCGGGTGGAACATCTGGGAGGTGTTTGGGTGGGAGTGGTGGATGAATGAAAGGGATTGAATAGCCTCTGGATATGATCTCCAACCCCCAACGATAGTCTGTGATAGACTCCTAGGCTGTTGGGTGTAGCAATAGGCATCTCTAGACTGCCTCCAGAGCCGAGCAGCTGGGCAACCCTTCAGGGCTGCTAGGCAGGCCTGTCTGAAAAAGGCCATCAAGACCCCCTGATTCCTAGGACCCCCTGATTCCTAGGACCCCCTCTGCCTTGGGGCGACATCTATCAAATCTCCCTCTGCCTCTAGGAGAAGGCGAGTCCTGAGTGACCTGGGATTAGCGCTGAGATTTTCAGAATCTCATCTTATTTGCCCCCCGCTGATTCCTTGAAAAGGTTCAGTGGGGGATGGAGATGTGGATTCTGGATAGCAGACAGTCTTCCCATCCTTCTCATTCTGGACAAGAGTGTCGTGTACCAACTTTCCAAAGAGAGTGGAACCGTCATACGTGGCATTAGTAAAAAAAAAAAGCTTTAAAGGATTCCGAGAATGGACAGAGCCAGAGAGAGGCATGACACCTGATGGCAATGCCTGTCCCAGCAGCTCTAACAGCGCCCTCAGTAGCAGGAGAGAAAAGCTGCATAGAGGTGTTTGCAATCGACGTGAGGGTAGCCATGTGAGAAGAGAAAAACTTCTTGTCCTCTGCCGTCATGGACCCTGGGGTAGACCCAGTGATCTCCTTGACTAGGTCTTGCTGGAATCTAATTGTGTGTGCCATACAGTTCAGCACACATACCGAAAACGCGGCTGAAGCGTACATCTACTTCAAAAAGCAGTCCGTCGTTGTGGATTCTAGGTCTGGCAGATGGACCATGGAGCTCTCATTCGCGAGCTTCTCCTTTGTGGCCGCTGCCACTACCATGGCACTGACAGGGGATCCCTTGGTCCAGTAGGTCCTATCCGAGGGAGCACTCAATATCTTGTCTGGACATTTGGGGAGTGGCTCCACCATGTAGGGCTCCTTCCATGACAGACATATAATTAGATCCACCAGTGGATCAGTGGGAGGGGACACCCAGGATGTAGAGGTTTTTGTGCCAAATGCCTCCAGGAACACTGATTTGTCTGAGATGGGTTTTTGAACAGAACCCCCCCCCCCTCCCCACTGATGAAGGATCTCCATGATGTCTCTGAAGGAGACATCTTTGGCGGGGTTGAAAGGGAGGAACCTTCCCCTTCCTCCAAATCAGTGTCCTCTGTGAGGAACTCCGGAGGGAAGTTGATGTGCCTCCTTTTGATTGTATGTTTTCGAGCTCCTTGGAGGGAGTCTCTGGGGAGGACTCAAACGTCTGGCTGCTCCCGTGCAGGAGTTCCCTGGGGCAAAGGAGCAGCAGGCTGCCCCTGAGGTAACAGGATGGCGGAATCTGTGCCAGAAAGAGGGAGCCAGGATGGACTCTGAAGACAAGATCATCAAGGATCTCTATGGGATCGAGAGAACCCTCTCCACCACGAAGGCAGGAGGAGAGCAAACCATCTGAGAAGGGGCTACAGATGGGTCTGCAACCCTCTGCATCAACGGGGAGCCAGAACCGAACCTCCAGGTGCTGAGACTCAGACTGGAAGGCTCTGCTCCGAAAAACTCTAAGCCAAAACCATCTCCTCAGATCCAGCGCCAAGGCTACAGCTCCGAGAGCCAGACAAATCCGAACACGTCGGATCCGACCTACCCAAGTTAATGGCTGGTGTTGAGGTACCAGCAGTGCTGACCCCTTGATGCAGAGTGTCCGATAACTCTGAAACCAGGGGTTGGATCTGAGAAGGAGTAATTGGAATGAAGCTGGACTGCATGCCCCCCGCTCCAGAGGGAGAGGGAGCAGTCAAAACCCCCATCTGTATCCGGGTGCGGATGACTGTCCGCATCATCCTGTCCACCTCTGCTTTAGAAAGCCTACAGGTGGATCTGGACAAGGAGGCCAGAGACACCAGCCTAGAGAGGCGATGGGGGGACACCGAGGCGGTGAAGCAGCTCAGAGGCACTTCTGGCTCCAGGGAAAAGCAATGGGAATGGAGCCAGGGAGACTGTTCTCGGAGCTGAGCTGATTTTGGCTGGAGGACCTGCAGAAGACAAGCGGTCGGGGGACTGCTTACTAGGTTTGTCCCTATGCTTATGCTCATCTCCGTCCGTGACCCTCTTAGCAGGAGGTTGAGTCCCAGAGTCCGGGACAGAGATGGAAGCAGGGGTAGCAGAAAAACTAGAGGTCTGGGCCCTGGTGGTAGGAAGGGGTAGAAGGCCTTTAAATATCAGTTTGTTCCTCCTGTCAATCAATGCACAGGGATTAAACCCCACACAGATCGAGCAGGACGACTCCATGTGGGTGACCCCTAAACACTGCATGCACAATGCGTGCCCATCAGCTGGGGCAAGCTTGTGGCCATACACTGTGCACTTGTGAAATCCCAGTTTGGGAGTCTTTGACATAACAAGAAAGGAAGAAAAATTTATTTATTTTTTTTTTTTTGGTTAACTGACGCGAACGCGGAGGGGGGTGGTGACAGAAAAGGAAGAAGAAAGAAACTAGGTAGAGACTTTAAACCCACAAAGATATTCAACTTACCCAGAAAAAATGCTCAGAGCAGCGGATCACAACGGTTATGCAGACGCGACAAATGAGATCTGAAGGGAGGAGGAAGATAGGGGGATTATGGGTAGGGGGATAAGCTTGAAGCTTGGATCAGATGCTGGAAATGCAGCAGAATCGGATCTGGTCAGATCAGAGTACCCACAGGTTGAAGGACAAATGAAGACAACTTCAGATCCTTAGATTACAAGTCTTGGAAAGAAAGGATCTCGCATTTTAATAAAATCAAAATGATGAAATGGACAGATTTTATGAAGATGTCGCTAGTTGTGGAAAAAAACAATTAATTTCCTACTAACCACAAATGACTCAAACTATGGGAAGCCTAGAGTTACTCTGGTTCAGTTTCTGTCAAAAGTGTAAATAAAAGTCCCAAGCTATTTGTGTCAACCAGGAAAACAAATTACTGCAACTGGATGAGGAATGTATGTAGACTATGATTACTGAAAGGCTACATTTCAGCAGCATCTGCAGTTTGTTGATGTTATTAAGGAAAGTAACAGCCAGAAATTAAAACAAACTGACGTTACCTAGTGCATTAAAGGTATTTTGATTACTAGAAAGTTAACTTATGAATTCAGAGCAGGTGATGGTTAAGCTAGGTCAGCTATGCACTTCTCGTATGAACCCACAGAGACGCACTGGATAGTGTTTACATAACCTGGGAGAGTCGGGGATTTCAGTAGAAGTAAAAGTGGAGTGGGAAGAACGACATGGTACAGCAATGCAGCTAGGTGGCTTTAGAGGATGCACACTACCCTTTAACATGCACAGACTTGTTAAGAAGTGCATAAGTTCATGCTATTCAACAGGATTATTTCAGACAAATATGTTGGGCTAGGACTATATTTTACTTTCAGGGGTCATAAAAGACTAGCATAACACATATATACGAAGTTGAAAGGTCTTTGAGAAGGTCTTTCAATATACTTTTGTAGATGTGAAAAGAAAAGAAGTGTACATCACAATGAATACATGATAGCATCCAAAATTAATAATACCATCATTACTAAGTGTGGGATAAATACAAAATATGTCTTTTTTTGTTAAATGAATGGTTTTGAAAGCTATAGTTACAAATACAAGCCATCAGTTAAAAGAATTATGTTTGAGAATACTACAGGTTAATGCAGTACGAAATTTACCTTATTTTTGGATTAGATGAAAATTATGCACTCTCGCCCTAGATAAGGTTAGGAGTAGCCAGTTTTTAACATGCTAAGTGATTTGGTGTGCCACGAGAGAAGATGCGGGATTGCTAACTAAAAAAAAGTTTGTGAATATCAGAAAGTGTTACAAAAACAGAGTATTTTTGAGGTAAGAATTTAACTTGTTTTGGTTACTGCAGCTCTTCTAACAACTAAAGTGGTTCTACTATATCCTGACAGCTTCACATCTGGCAGTTCCTATGCTATCACATTAATAAGTCATTTGCTGAAACAGGCTGCTGTCATTTATAAACTGACCTACAGTAATATTAGTGGAGATACTTAATTGTTAACATTTGAATAAAACTTACTTTATTGAAATAGAGTAAATCTGACAATTGTCAGGGCCTTTTCATGCAAATTTATATTTGGGTAAATTGGGAATGTGTTATTTCTATTATCCACAGAGTATGCATTAATTACTTTGCTCCATGTATTCATTTGTCACAGTTATATTTTTTAACCAATGGTTTGAATTGTAAAGAGAGCTGTCTGTCACCTAAATTACTATTAAGACAGGAGAATATACATAACAAAACATGTTACTTTACCCCTACATATTGATAACACACGTACGTGTCATTTTCTTTTCAAACCAAACTGCAATTACAAAACATCTCCCAAATTACAACACTGGGATCATAGTTATACTTCTTCTATGAAAACACAACATTTACACTATAAACTTGTCCTTTTCATAACACATCATCCAGTTAAAGTATTCAAAGTTATCTCAGCCTACGATATGCAATGACCATGAGTGACATTTATTTAGCACTATTCGTTAACCATGCTGTAGGAAGGCCGGTCTATCGACTCAGAGCTAGAACAGCAGAATGCACATTAGGATCTTACGATTCAACAATACCAAACACAGACTGAGTAACTGGTAAAACTCAGCACAGCATGATAACATTCAATGCAGTGAGAGTAAGATTACGATACTCCCGTCAGTGTCGACTGAGAAAAGAACAGAAGATTAAATACAAGCATACGTTTACAAAAAGTACATCATTCACACAAATACATATAAAAACATATAATGCAACATTACGATACTAGGATTTACTTACGCTATTCTCTGTATCGAAATTGCGAGGTGATGAGGTACAAAATCATAAGGTACAAGACAGATTATAACAACATCTGAAATTCTGTTAACATGCATTTCCTTTACGGTACCTATTTATAATGGTCTAAGGATGCTTCCTACTAAGCCTGGATTTGTTATAAAGAGACACGATACGTTACGAGGAAGAGTAAGTGCAGATTTTAAACAAAATGAGTTTGCAGCACCCAAGGGGAATACTGATGAATCATCATCTAAACCATCCATCCTTTGTTGACTGGGTTAGGCTAGTATCTTCTTTGCAGGGGAGATCCATGGAGGTATAGGGGAGACCCATGATGGTATACGTACTACTAGTGGAACTTTGACCAGGGCATCGGGGAACTTCCCTATTCTTTTCAATATCTGCTGTGGAATCTTATACATTCACTTGTGCTACAACAAACTTAGGTGGATAGGGCATCGGTTTAACATCTCATTCGAAGGATGACACACACTGAGTGCTGCACCCCTCTTACACTGAACTGCAGTGTCAGTAACCCATCTACCTTGTGTGGGAAAATAACCCACAGCCTTCTGCAGCAAAGGTGAGTCTGCTACCTGTTGTACCATGGACACTAAATATTAGTACACTGTATAAACTCTGGTCACAGACTACATTTTTGGAGGAGATTTGTTTGTGAGAGAAAGTACAGTTGTGTAAGATATTAGGTTTTGCTGTTAATTTTGTTGCAGAGTGTTAGATATTCCTTTGAGATTTCACTGCCAACCTTTACTTTGCTTCACTTAAACCTCCAACTACTGCTCTCTTTTACTACCTAGGTCTTCTCCCCACTATCCCCCCCCTTTCTGCTAACTTCTCATTTCCTCCCTCTTTCTACTTATCTACCACCTCTGTACGTTTACTATACACTTCTATTTCCACTACTTATATGGTCTTTTACCCTAATCCCCCCCTCTTCCTCTCACTCTTCATAAATAAAGCTTTCTAACTTGTTCTCTCCTTTGCTCTTACAGCACAGTGTTCCAGGTGCTCCCTCCCTGCCTCAAAAACTAAAAGGAAAAACACCAGTTTACCTGAAGACACCCCTGAAGCTGACTACTAGTCAGGCTTCACAAAAAGCTTCTATCCTAAGATAAATGTACATGTATGTTGCTACTTTCTAATTTTATCTGAATGCCTATAGTGTTTTGTGAACCCCTCTGTGCAAAAGTCAGCAGCTCACTGCAGACCCTGGCCAAAACTCCTCCTCTAGTATTTTTTCCCTAAGCTTATTTTTATTTTACACTGGAAAAACCCCGATTACTTACCTCTCCTAGTTGCTATTTCCCCTCTGTCTACTAGGTGGCAGTATTCTACCAATCTATTTCAGTTTTTAGCCTTCTATTCCCAAAGGTCTTAAATCTAGTCCCTAGACCATAATTCTTATCCCATTGCTAATCTATTAGGGAATTTCACTCTTACCACAATAATTAACCATATATCTTAAATAAGATAACTCACCGTCTCTCACTATTTCACTCTCATTTCCCTTTTACTAAGCCAGATCTTTAAAGACAGCTGATACATTTTTTCTGCTATACCTACCTTATTGCTCCTGCCCGCGTCTTTCGCCCTGCGGGCTCGCTCCGCTCCCCTACCCCCAAATCTCACCCACCCCTACAACACCTATCCTTATACTTCCTTAGCCACACCTCTAGCCCATATAAACCAGCAGCTCACTCAATCTCATTACATTCTTATCACATTACTACCAATTTACTTAATTTCCCTAATTACCTAATCCTTCTCTTGACAGACACACCCTAATCTTGTCCTTCCAGAATCACTAATAACTTTATTTTACTCATCCTACACATCCTATCTATCCTATCCCATCCTACTATGGTTATCTCTAGCTTACAAAGACATCTTAACATATTCCTCATGTCCACAGTCCTTACCACACCCCTACTATCCCACAGCTTCTCCGGTTATGAACACCTAAGCCTTACTAAACTTAACAGCCCCTTAAAACAAACAACCCGTTTCTCTTCTCCAGACTCTCAAACCCATAGTAATATAACATCGTCTTCATCCTACCTTTTACCACATTTCCATAGACTAACCCATATTAAACACTTCCAAACCAGAAAAACTGACCCCATCTTATGCAAACTTGGGAAACTCTTACAGAATCCCCAACAGCATCTACTACTACATGGTGACATTCATCCAAACTCAGGCCCTAGCATATCCACATGTAATCCCCAATCTACCCATCCCTCCACCTCACTTACCACCACTAAAACCCCAAACACACTTCTCATAGCTCACCTGAATATATGTAACATTAACAATAAAATCACCCAACTGCACGCCCTGCTAGATTTACATTCCTTGACATCCTATGTCTATCAGAAACCTGGCTCAAACCAGTTATTAAAGACAATGATATAATCCCACCTGGCTATGACATCCTGAGACTAGACCGTCTAAATAAAAAGGGTGGTGGGGTAGCAATATTGTTCAAATCTGAATTGCAGGTCACCTCACTAGATACTCAACCACCCTCACCTAATAATGCTAACATCTTAATATCCAAGTTCCAAGTTCATAGGTTCATAGGTTCATACTAGGCTATCTGCCCTAGGGCATTTATAAGCCTAGTTTGGCTTTCACCACCCATTTTAAATGAATTTTGCTATACCCTTTGTCGAGGTTAGTATACTGTGCCTCTGTGTAACAGTGACACAGAAGTGATACCCGGGGTAAACCTACGATCTCCCATCCACTCATCAAGATTCCTCTTGAAGAGAGTCAATGAGGGACTCTGCCTAACCTGGACTGGGATTTTATTCCAGAGTGAAGGGAGCCTTAGGGTTATGAATCTGTCCCTCCAGCATGTCCTATTTATTTCAGTGCTGAGTTTCAAGTCTCTCAAGCGCATAGCTTGATGGGATTTGGATTTTCTGAGGTGCAGCATGTCCATTAATTCCGGGTTGGACATGGCTTTATACGTCAGGCAGAGATCGCCTCTGAGCAGGCGGTATGCCACCGAGTAGAGCTGGAGTTTCTTTAACCGGGCAGCATATGGCATATGGCATCTGTTTGAGCCCTTTGATCCTCTTGGTGAGGTACTTTTGGGGTCTTTCCAGTTGCTGCAGGTGTCTGGTAAGGTACATCCCAAAAGGGGCATTGTACTCAATTATGGGCCTGATGAGGGATGAGTAAAGAGGCACGATGACCTCCCATGATCTAGATGTGAATCCCTTCATGATTAGGTGAGCTATATAAAATGTTTTTCTAACAACTTTGGCCATGTGGTTGTCAAATCAGAGATTGCTATCAACTTGGTTCCCCAGGTCCCTAATTACTTCTTCTGTACTTAATGGATTACCACCTATGTGGTAATTTGTGGGCACTTTGTTTTTGCCAAAGGGGATGACTATACACTTTTTGGCGTTTAGCTTGAGGCCATGGCTCTGGCACCAGTTGTCTGTTTCTATGACGCCCTTTTGAAGGATGCTTGTGTCGGCTGGAGAGTCGATTATGGCGCCCAGTTTGCAGTCATCTGCGAACTTGGTCAGCCACAGTCCTTCCGTGTTGGCCTGTACCTCCGAGAAATATATACCGAACAAGAGAGGTCCCAGGACTGAGCCTTGTGGGACTCCACTTGTAACTGGTTTGGAGTCTGACATGGCTCCAGCAATTCTAACCATGTGGGTTCTGTCCTTGAGCCAGTTTGCAACCCATCTAGTGACATAGGGGTTTATATTTCAGCTGGTGAGCTTATCTATAATGCCCGAGTGGGGTATTGTATCGAAGGCTTTTGCGAGGTCCAGGTAGGCTGTGTGGACCACCTTCCCCTCGTCAATGGCCTTGGTGACTGTTTCAAAGAAATCGACCAAGTTTAAGAGGCAGGATCTGCCCTTAACAAAGCCGAACTGGGTAGGATCCAGTGTCTGTAGGTCCCCAATATCATTATTTAGGAGGTCCATGATGATCCTTTCCATAGCTTTGCAGAACAAGCTAGTCAGGCTTATGGGGCGATAGTTTCCAGGATCCGTTGAGGCACCACCTTTGTGGAGAGGGACCAGTGTTGTTGTACACCCCTCTTTGGGTACATATCCTGTAGTAAGGCTGAGATTGAACAGTAGTTTTATGTTTGGGTTTAGCTCTTCTTGGAGTTCATGTAGGACGCAGCCCGGGACACCAGCTGGTCCCATTGATGCTGTGTTTTTTGCTTTGGAGAGGGCGGCTCTTACCTGAGCATCTGAGATGTCAGGGGGGCAGCACTCTGCTGGGATAGATCTTTGCTCTTTTGGTGGGGAGGGGGTGGAGAAGTTTGCGCTGAACCTGTCAGCTAGGATGTTGGCAATGTCTGTGGGTTCGATGTATTTTTGTCATTTTGGACTAATTCTGAGCATATCTGGGAATTCCCACCCAGGTTCCTAACATAACTAAAGAAAGCCTTGTGATTATCCTTAGTGTCCTGTGCAATTTTTCTCTCGAAGCTGGCCTTAGACTATTTTATGAGTGCCCGTAGTTTTTTGCTAATACTGATCAGAGATGCCTTCCCTTTTTGGGATTTTGCTCTAACATGTAGTAGCTTCCTCCTTCTATTGTATAGTTTGTTTATGGCTGGGGTCCACCAGACAGGACGTCTGCCTTTGGAGGACTGGGTCTTGGTTTTATTTGGGATTGCATGATCCATGTATTCCTGAAGGTGTTCATAGAATGCGTTTATAAAGGATTCTGCGGTCTGGGCCGTATTTTCCAAGGGCTCGGGGGCTTTGAAGGATTCCACCTCGGTTTTGAGGAGTGTGAAATTTGCTTTAGAGAAGTTTTTCACTGTGGTTTTCTGGGCAGGGGGTGGGGTCGGGATGTGAATATCCAGTGAGATTAGTTTAGGGTCTGATCAGAAGTGTATCCCTCACTGGTAAGGTCTGGAGCATAGAGTCCCCATGTTGGTGATGATCAGGTCCAGTATGTTTTCCCCTCTTGTGGGAATGGTAACAAGTTGTTCCATAGCATTTGAGTTTATAAATTCTAGGAACATTTGGGCTAGGGTGCTGGAGCTAGAGTAATGCTCCCAGTCTATGTTTGGGTAGCTGAAGTCGCCCAATATAATGGTGTTTGGAGCGACCTTCATATTTTCCAGTGTTCTCAGAAAGGCCGAGTGGGGTTCCTGGGTATGGGAGGTGGTCTGTAGCAGGCTATAAACTGGAAGGCAGTTTTACCCACTGTTAGTTGCACATGGATAGTCTCTGATGCTTCGTGCTGTGCCACCAACCGGGAGGTGTGGGTATCTTTGACGAATATTGATACTCCCCCTCCTTTTGTGGTTCGGTCCAAGTTTTGGGGCCGAAAAGCATGGTATGAGGTATAACCTGGTAGTGCTGGGGTGCTCTCGGGAGCCTTGAACCAGGTTTCTGTTACTGCACAGATATTGATGTTCTCCATGCTAAGGAGAGTTTTGAGTGCGTGCATCTTGAGGTTTAGACTTCTGGCGTTGAGTAGCATTACTCTTAGTTTCTTATCCCTTGTGATACCTATGGAGGTGGGTTTGTCTTTTGAGCCTTGCCTAAAAAAGGCACTATGGGGGAAGCAAGAGCCTTTGCCAATAACCGAAAGCCCAGGGGTGACAGGTGAAAGCAGTCCCTAGTGAAGCGTCGTGGCTTGTCGAGCATGTCATCCCAGGCTGACAGGCATTGGATCCCCTTTGAATGACACCAATACTTAAGCCAGTTGTTGAAATTGATCATCTTGTCTTCATATTGTGGCATCATTCGTGGTGAGGGTAAGATGCTACTCAAGGTCAGGGTCATACCGGTCTGGGCTACATGCTCAGAGAGCTCCTCTATGTCTCTTTTCATGTAGTCCAGGGAAGTACGTCTCAGGTCATTCACACCAGCATGGACAATGACCGAGTCATATTTGTACTTGACTTGGAGTGACCTGAGTGCTTGTGTTATGTGGCAGATCCTAGCACCCAGACAGGCAGCTCACTGTGACCTTCTCCTTGTTCAGCCTGGTGAGCGGGACGTCAGTGTGCTTGACGATAGAATCACCTATTAGAAGTGTATCAGGTGTGTTGTTTAGCCTTAAGGGTTTTGACTGTTCAGCACACTGGCTTTGTAAGCTATGTGTTGCACGGGTTTTGTTTTGGGGTAGCGGTTGCTTGGGTGTCTGCTTTGGAGGTCTCTGCTGCTTAGGCAGATTTTTATTTAGAGCCTCCGAGTATGTTTTTGTGTGTTTGGTTTGCTGTCGTGGTAGGTCTATGTGAGACTGGAATTGTAGTGAGTGTGGTTTCCTTCTCCTCCTGACTGGTTACACCAGTACTGAGTTGAGAGAGCTTAGCCTCCAGTTTGGCTATATGGTTGTATCTCTCACATGTGTTGGAATTTGTTGGGAGGAGGAGAGGTATGTCTATGTACATGAGGCAGTTGTAACATTGCCTCAAGATTCCCAGATTCACCAGCTGGACCGGAGAGGAGATTGACAACTGACCTTTGGACATGCTAGAATAGCATTGGGAATTCCTTTATAATTGAAAAAAAGGGCCAATGGGGAACAAGGTACTCAAGGGGAGTTTGTGAGGGTGTAGTGCTTTTAATTTTTTAGTGCTGACTTATATAATTGCTTTAGTGAGCAAGTGCCAGGTAACTTAAATGCAATGTGTTACAGGTAACTTAAATGCAAAAACGACAAACAGTAACTTTCTTTCAAGTGAAACAAGGAAATAAGTACAGTAAGCAATGCAGATATCAGTAGGGATCCACAGAAGCGCTGAAAAGCCGCATTTTAGGTGGAATTAGCGTTTCAGGGAAATAACAAGCATACAAACAAAGCTAGATTCAGCAGGCCTGGATATAGTCTATGCTACAGCAAACAAGGTGTACCAATTTCAGTAAGAAGCAGTTCAAATATGCAGGCACTATAAGCCTTTAACCAGACATTCCCAGCTCAGAAGGGCAAAGTCCAGCCTCTCCTCCCACAAGAGTGCAGACCACGAACCCTCTTAATCTAAAATAACTGGCCTGAAGCCCAAGTGCTTAAACCAGAATTAATACACTTTTAGAATAACAGACACTGAGCCCTCAATCAGCAGTTCCCAACTTAGAAGTTAATGCTAATAAAGCCATATACATTATTTGCTCATACATTCCCCCAGGTAATAACATAAATACTCCTGAAAACACCCTTAGTTGGCTCTCTACCTCCTTCCCACAAGAAAAGCCCAGTTGTGTACACTTACCATAAATGTAGATATTCGAGTGTATTCACTGTTGCAGTCATTACATTTGTGTAATCTGCTGGCAGGTTGCCCTCAGTCGGCCTGAAAGTCTTGGGTCCTGCGATGGTTGCTGTCCCTTCTTCCATGATGTCAGGTCGCCAGGGGTATAAAACATGCAGCCAAAGCCATTTTCATCAGTTTTTCTTGCCCCAGATGTCAGGTGCCCCCCAAATGGAGAGCAAAAAAAAAAAAATTTATATATATATATATATATATATATATATATATATATATATATATATATATATACACACGTAATTTAGAACACAAAAAATATACCTCCAAATAAAAGCGTGGGTAACCAGGATGCAACAGTGAATACACTCGAATGAGAAGTTATGTACCTACCATAACGTTCCATGTTAGTTGTCTTCTTCTCGCCTTCTTTCTTGCTGGATGGGTTCGGAGCCGATCCTCGGCTCCGACTCGGCCAATAGTAAAGCTCAAGAGCTAATTCCACCGGCTCGAGGCTCCCCTATATCCCACAATGCTAGGCGGTAACTACTCAGATCTTGTTTGATAGCTAAAACTAAGCAGTTCTGGTCTCCATAGTATGGAGAAGAGAGAAAAAGAACCCACCTCTATATAAACCTGTATGTAAGCTACCACAAACATAAAAGGGAGAATAAAGGTGGTAGAACATGTGGGAAGGAAAAATCCCAATGGAAGATCCCAAAAATTCCTATCTGTCTGTCCAGGCTAGGGGGAAGGAGGGTGGGATGCAAGAAAGAAGGCGAGAAGAAGACAACTAACATGGAACGTTATGGTAGGTACATAACTTCTCAATGTTAAGTTGTCAATCTCGCCTTCATTCTTGCTGGATGGGACCGCGTCCCTAGCACCTTACCCCGGGTGGCTTATCGGAACAGACTCTTGAGAACAGTGGAACCAAAGTTGGCACGGTTTCTGGAGGCCATATCCAATTTGTAATGCGAGATAAAGGTATGAGGAGAAGCCCATGTGGCTGCTGCACAAATGGAATCTATTGGTAGCCTGTCCTGAAAAGCTACAGATGTAGCTAATGCCCTAGTTGAATGAGCTCTAGGTCTTGAAGGCAGTTTTTGATGTCTGATTTCATAGATGAAGGTAATTATAGAGGTAAGCCATCTTGAAAGGGACACTTTAGTAACTGGAAGGCCCAATTTCCCTTCCGCATAAGACAGGAAGAGCTGGTCAGATTTCCTGAACTGTTTAGTCCTGTCTAAATAATATCGAAGTTGGCGATGAACATCTAGAAAATGTAACTTTTGTTCCGACCTGTTGGAATAATCAGGGAAGAAGACGGGGAGATCAATCGTCTGGTTTAGGTTTGCCTCAGAGGAAACCTTAGGCAAGAAGGACGGATTAGTCCTGAGGGACACCGTGTCCTTATGAAAAACTAAGTAAGGAGGACGACTGCAAAGAGCATGAAGTTCAGATACCCTTCTAGCTGATGTTATGGCTACTAGAAAAAGTGTTTTCTATGAGAGCAACTTAAGAGGGCATGAAGCCGCAGGTTCGAAGGGGGGGAGAATCAAGGATGCTAGGACCAAATTCAAGTCCCACTGAGGTGGGGGATCTTTGATTGGGGGCTTGAGCAAAAAGACACCTCTTAGAAAGGCTTTGCAGAGTTCATGGGACATGATACTGGAGTCCGAGACACCTACATGAAAGTTAGATATAGCAGCTAGTTGTACTCTAATGGTAGATGAGGAAGAGCCTAAATGAAAGAGCTCTGCCAGGAAGTCTAGGATAGACTGGATAGGTGCAGTGAAGGGGGTCTATATTTTTTGATGCTGCCCAGAAGGAAAAACGCTTCCACTTACTATTGTAAATCCTTCTGGTAGAAGACTTGTGAGAGGCTATCAGGATGTTACGGACCGAATGAGAGATTAAGGGAAGCCTGGCTAGGGTAGGAATCGGAAAAACCACACTGTGAGGTTGAGAGATTGGAGGGACTGCTGCAGCTGGCCCGACTGGTGGGTCAAAAGATCTGGCACTGGGTCCAGATGCCAAGGCTGCTCCAAGAGGTAATGATGGAGGAAAGGAAACCATATCTGTCGAGGCCAGTAAGGGGCAATGAGGATCATGGTGACTCTCGTGGCGATAGCTTTCTGAATTAATTGAGAGATCAGTGGAAAGGGGGGGAAAGCATACAGAAGTCCCCGGGGCCAATCGTGGACTAGAGCGTCTCTGGTGGGTTGGCCTGGTAAAGGGAAGAGGGTGAAGAAGTCGTGACACTTGCTGTTTTGGGGAGTAGCAAAAAAATCGCAGCAAGGCCGGCCCCATCTTCGAAAGATTTCTTCCAGCACTGATTTTTTTTAGAGACCACTCGTGAGGCATGAGAATAGCCCTGTTCAACTTGTCCGTAATCACGTTGCACTTCCTGGGAATGTGAGTTGCTATCAGAAAACGCCGAGAAGAAATCGCCCACTGCCAAAGTCTGAGTGCCTCTCGACATAAGGGGTAGGACTTGGTTCCGCCCTGTTTACTGATGTACCACACTACGGACATGTTGTCCATCTGAATTGCAATAGTCCCTGTGGGAAGAGAGTCCTGAAGGCTTGCAACGCTAAAAGCACTGCTCTCATCTCTAAGACATTTATGTGCAAGTGGCACTCGAAAGATTGCCATGTGCCCTGGACTGTCCTGCCCTGATAATGCCCCCCCACCCGATCAGGGAGGCGTCCGTCATCACCGTGGCGATTGGGAGGGGAGGGATGATGGGTCTGCCCTGGAGAACTTGAGGTGATGTGATCCACCAAGACAGGCGATTCTTGCATGATTGGGTTAGCAGGATGATGTGAGACATCGGGAGCTGTTGAAAGGACCATTGAGAAAACAGCATCCACTTGAGGATCCGCATGTGAAAACGAGCTAAGTGTAATAGTAGCTGCCATGAGTCCTAATACCTTCAAGACTACCCTGGCTTTGATCTTGTTGTATTGAAGTAGAAGGTAAACTTGTTTGCGGATATCTGATACTCTTTGCTCTGTTAGTCTGGTGGAAAGATGAACTGTGTCTAAGGTGGCGCCTATAAAGGTAATAGATTGACAAGGCGACAATGCAGATTTTTCGAAATTTATTGAAATGCCTAGAGCTTGGCAAGTTTGGATGGTGAAGTCTCTGGATAGAAGAAGTTGACGCCTGGTGGTGGCAGTAAGGAGCCAGTCGTCCAAATATGGAAACACCTGGAATCCTTGACGTCTCAAGTGAGCAGCGACCACTGCCATACATTTGGTGAACACTCGGGGGGCTGTAGTGAGACCAAAGGGCAGGGCTCTGAACTGGTAGTGACTGGCTCCCAGCCTGAAGCGGAGAAACCTTCTGGAGCGTCTGTGCATTTTGATATGGTAGTACGCATCCTGAAGGTCTATCGAGCACATCCAATTGTCCTGACCCAAGAAGGGTAGAACGGACTGTAGCGTGACCATCCGGAATTTTGTTTTCTTCACATACTTGTTTAGCTTGCTGAGATCCAGTATTGGTCTCCAGTCCCCTGGTTTGTTTGGTACCAAAAAGAATTTGGAGTAGATTCCGGATCCTTGCTGGTCTGCTGGGACTGGTTGGATAGCTCTTTTTGACAACAGCTTTGATATTTCTAACGCTGCTTGTTCCCTTAGACTGGGTGGAACGTCTAGAAGGGATCCTTTGGGTTGGGATGGGATGTGAATAAAGGGGATTTTGTAACCCTCGGATATGATCGACTGTACCCATTTGTCTTGCGTGAGGGAAAGCCAGGCTTTTGGGTACAGTGATAATCTTCCCCCGACTGCCTCTGAAGGTGGGCAGCCGGGCAGCTCCTCAGGGATGCTGAAAGGGTTTATCGGAGAAAGTTTCTCTGCCACCCTGGTTTTGCGGACCACTTCTGTCCCTAGGGCGGCGTCTATTGTTGTTCCCCCCTCTCCCCTCTAGAGGCAATCGACTTTGTGCGTCAGATGAGACTCCTTGTGGTTTGCGGAACCACATTTTTCCCCCCCTCTGACCTTTGGGATAAGGTCTGGAAGGGGTAGAAAAACGGACTCCCATGGCAGAGAGAGTCTTACCTTCCTGCTCGCACCTAGTCAATGTGTCCTTCACCTGAGGTCCAAACAACGTTGAGCCATCAAAGGGGGAATTGGTGAAGGACGCCTTGAAAGGGTCTGCAAAATTGCAAAGCCGCATCCAGGCGAGGCGTCGTAAAGCTACACCTGTGCCTGCGGCCCTACTCGCCCCATCAGCCGCATATGAGATGCCGCATGGAGGAGTTGACAATTGAATTCAGGGTTGCCAAATGGGAGTTCATTTTGTCGGATCCTGCATAGCCTCACCCATATTCTTGAGTAAATCCCTCTGGAGACGGGTGAAGTGGCACAAGTAGTTCAGCGACCGCATGGCAAAGGTCGCTGAGGAAATCATCCGCTTACCGCACCTGTCCATGGTCCTAGACTCCTTATTAGGAGGATGGACAGGTACCAAAGGATCGGCTAATTCCTTCTTAGTGGCTGCGGCCACCACCATGGCATCAACAGAGACACCTTTGGACAAGAACGGTTTCTCTTTTGGGGCAGTAATAAATTTTGAGGGTCTCCTTGGGGTAGGTTCCACCGAATCAGGGGCCGTCCAAGCCTTCCTTGCCACCACTTCCATGAGGGGGGTCAAAGGGAGGAGACACCCAGGAGGTGGAAGGGCGAGAGCCAAACGCCTCAAGGTAGACCGACTCGTCCTCTGAAGGGTTAAGGGCGGGCCAGTTCCCCCTCTGTTTGAGGATTTCAAGGATGTCAGCAAAAGAGACATCCTCAGAGGGGGACCGAGGGGAACCTTCAGATTCCTCCAAGTCGGTGTCAGAGGTGATAGACTCAGGGGAGTCAACGTGCTTCCTCTTGCACTGTCTCTTCCGAGGGGGTTCTCCTACCGGATCAGGAGAAGCCTCGGAAGAAGAGGATATTCCCAATGGGGAAACCGGAGGAGCTGGCTCTCTGTGGTCTGTTACGAGGGGGTGGGTAGAAATCAGTGCAGGCACTGAAGAGGGAGGAGCTGATGGAGCTGACTGTGGGGTAGACACGGGGTCTAGCACGCTCCACATGACCTCGAAGGCGCCCCGATCTGCCAAGGCCGAAGGTCCCCGCTCCGAGGAGACAAGGACCCCACCAACAGGGACGGCTCCGAAGCCGATGTCAGAGCCGAACTCACCAGCGCCGACGCTCCGAGAGGGAGAACGGGGTCGGACAAGGGTCCGATGCCACTCGCCCCCTCGGAGCTGACGAGGGAAGCCCGGCACCGAGATCCCTCCAAGGAGGAAATCGGAAAAGACGACGGAGCCGAAAGGGAAGGTATCGGCTCCGATGCACAGACAGCCACGGCTCCGACAAGCCCCGGCTCCGAACTCAGCAGAGTCGGAGGAGGAATAGAAGCAGGAATGGGAATAGCTGCTGACTGTTAAGTAGGGCTATGCAGCATTTGGGCCAGTGCCTCGGACTTGAGAAGTCTACTCACCACCCTTTGTAAGTCATGGTCGGACAGCCTGGAGGACCGAGAGGAATGGGACCTATGGCTCCGCTCCGACAGAAGAGGAGATCCCAGAGCTGAGTGGATGGAGCTGATGGAAGGGGACCTCGACCTCTTCTTTGAAGTTGGCTCCAATAAGACTATCGGAGCCGACTGAGTCTTAGCAACCTCAGCTCCGGCCGGAGCCGAGGTAACGGTTTGGGACTTCGAAACATCGACTCCAGCCGGAGCCGATGTCGAAGCAGTCTTGATGCTCCCAGCAGATGGCTCTGAAGCTGGAGCCGATGGCCTGGAAGTCTTTGAAGGCTTCCCCGACGCAGACTGGGTCGAGGGGCCTTCAGGCTTTAACAAGCCTCGAAGAATACGTTTATTTTTGCGTTCCTGCTGGACTCTAGGGCTGAATGCACGGCAAACAGCACAGGAGTCCTGCAGGTGCAAAGGTCCCAGGCAATAGACACAAGAAGTGTGACAGTCTGTCAGAGACATTTTCTGACAGCACGAATCACACTTCTTGAAGCCTGAGACCTTGGAGTCTTTAGACATCCTAAAAGACTGTATATCAAAGGACACAGACACAACACACAGACACACCCTTTAACCAAAGGAAAAAATCCAGTCACACTAAAAAATGACAGGGGAAAAAGGGGAGTGGGCCAAAGGCCTAGAAGTTAAAAAGGGAATAAAAAATGGGGACCCGATTTAAAGTAAAGGGATACTCTGTATTAAAACTAAACTAGAAAGGATAGGGGTAGAAAATTGAAGTTTTTGACAAGAAAAACTCACTAACCTGCCAGAGCCGGTAGAAGAAAGCACCTCACAGCTAAGCGGCAAACGAGATCCGAGTAGTTACCGCCTAGCATTGTGGGATATAGGGGAGCCTCGTGCCGGTGGAATTAGCTCTCGAGCTTTAGTATTGGCTGAGTCGGAGCCGAGGATCGGCTCCGAACCCATCCAGCAAGAATGAAGGCGAGATTGACAACTTAACATCATCTACATTTATGGTAAGTGTACACAACTGTACTATGTTCTTCCTGTTTCACTGTTGCAGTCATTACATCTGGGTAGAATCCCAAAGCTATGGTTGGGAGGATGGAATTATACAGCATTAGGAGCAGCTATAAGTCTGCTCTGAATTTAGAGAAGAGAGGTAAATGGTAATGTTTGGTGAACATATGAACTGAGCTCCAAGTAGCAGCCTCTAGAATGTCTCTGGTAGGAACCCCTCTGAGAAAGGCTGCAGAAGTAGATGCAGCCCTGGTGGAATGGGATCTGATCCCCTTGGGGACAGGTTTACCATGGTGCATGTAGCAGAAACGAATACAATGGCTTATCCATTTTGAAATAGTCCACTTTGAAAATAGCCTTCCCCTCTGCCCCTGCAGCAAATGCCACCAGTAATTGCTCAGATTTTCTTAGAGATTTTGTCCTGTTTAAGTAGAATCTTAGTTGTCTGTGTACATCCAATGAATGCAGAATCCGCTCACCCTTGTTCTGTGGATTTGGGAAGAAAGCTGGCAGATGAATGGTCTGATTAAGAGCCACACTAGATACCACTTTAGGCATAAAGGATGACTTGGTCCCGAGAGCCACCCTGTCTGGGTAAAAGATAAAAGGCTCCACTGCCATGAGAGCCTGTAGTTCTGAAATACTTCTTGCTGAAGTGACTGCTAAAAGGAAAGCTGTCTTCCAAGAGAGAAATTTTAGGTCTGCAGTAGCAGCTGGCTCAAAAGAAGGTAGAGTGAGTTTTTACAACACAAAATTGAGGTCCCATGCAGGAGTTGGTGATCTCCTGTGAGGTCTTAAATTTTTGGCCCCTCTGAGGTACTGCTTTAGCAGGGGATGAGAGAAGAACAGAGGCTCTGTGTTGTAATGAGCTAAAATGGCAGAGGCATGGATTTTTATGGAAGAAAAAGATAGGCCCTTGTGAAGCATCTCGGTTAAATATTTCAGAATCTGAGGAATATTGGGCATTGCTGTAGTTCATAGGTTCATAGATTATTACTAGGCTAACGGCCCTTGCGAGACATTTTAAGCCTAGCCAATTATCCCTTGTGATACTCAAATCCTGTACCTTGTGTTTGTAAGGCAAACACCTTAACCATTAGGCCACACTCCCGACCCCTTATTCTTGTGCTTAATTCCTTGTGCTTGGTTCCAGGCACAGAATCTTTTCCATTTGTCAGCATAAGATTTTCTAGTACTAGGCCTTCTAGCCTCCAAAATGACATCCATCACAGGTTTGCTGAGAGATGTAACTGGTGAAATTAGTCGATTAGCCATGCTGCAAGATTCAGAGTTTGGAGCTGAATGTGCAGAATTTGATAGTTCTGCTGAGACAGTAGATAAGGTTTCCGAGACAAGTACCATGGAGGAAGGTGCGACATATTGCGTAGGAGCAGTTACCAGTGTTGGCGAGGCCAGTCTGGAGCAATCAGAATCATTTTTGTTTTTTCCTGTCTGACTTTTAGTAAGACCTTGGAGAGCAGAGGCACAGGTGGGAAGGCATAGACTGATAGGTTTTTCCAGCTGAAGGATAGAGCATCCACATTCCAAGCTTTTTTGTGATGAATTCTTGTGCAGAATTTGTCCAACTGATCTTTCTTTGGAGTGAGGCAAAAAGATCTATGTCTGGGCTCCCCCATTTGCATGTCAACATGCTGAAGATTTGTGGATCCAGTTTCCATTCGTGTGGGTCCATAAGATTTCTGCTTAGTTCGTCTGCCAGAGTATTTTGCTTTCCTGGCAGGAATTGAGCCTGTAGATGTATTTGATAAATCAAGACCGTGCTCCACAAAGCCATGGCTGGTCTGCAAAGGGGGTACAAATGGGTACCCCCCTGCTTGTTTATGTACCACATGACTGTGGTGTTTACTGATAAAGACAGACGTTGTCCTGAAAGAAGATAGTCCTTGAAGGCTGTCAGAGCATTCTGTACAGCTAGCATCTCTTTCTGGTTGATATGTAGGTGCATTTGATTTGGGTTCCATTGGCCCTGAATGCATCTCCCTGCCAGATGCGCCCCCAAGCATAATCTGATGCATCTGTAGTCAGGGTTTGGGTGGCAGGGGGTGGAATGAATGACAGTCCCTTGTTTTGGTGGCAGGCGTCTGCCCACCATAGAACTCTTGCTGCAGGCAAGGAATGAGAGGAATCATTGTTTCCAGACTGTGACAATGTTGACTCCATAAGCTGTTTAGGTACCACTGAAGTTTCCTCATATGCAGTCTTGCATATGAAATTATTAGAACGCAGGAAGCCATGAACCCCAAGGCCTGCAGAATTTCTCTTGCAGATAGCTGAGTTTTTGTGGCCACTTGTTTGAAGTCAACAACTGAATTTGTTTTTCTGGCATGAGGCAAGTCATATGGGCAGTTGTATTTAAGCTTGCAACCAGGAATGCAATTATTTGAGAGGGTACCAGTTGTGATTTATTTTCGTTTATGGTATATCCTAGACAAGCTAGCAGTCTTTTTACAAATGCCAGATGTTTTAGAAGTGTGTCCATGTTTTCTGCCTGAATCAGATAATCATCCAGGTAAGGATACATTTGAATGTTTCTTTGTCTGCAAAATGCAATTACTGGTGCCAGGCACTTTGTGAAGACCCTGGGCACAGTAGATAAGCCAAAGGGCAGTGCAGAGAACTGGTAATGCAAATAGCCTGCTTTGAAGTGGAGGGATCTTCTTAGGTTCATAGGTTGGTACTAGGCTATCGGCCCTAAGGCCTATGCAAGCCTAGCCATAACAATTCCCTGGAAATGTTTTCCCACAATATTTACTTCTGTGGGCCCCTGTCTAGCAGGGCGACTGACATGATCTCCGGGGTGAATTTCCTGTCTCCCATCCAATCATCAAGGTTCCTTTTGAAGAGGGCCAATGAGGTGCTCTGCTTGACATGTATGGGCAGTCTATTCCAGAGTATGGGGAGTCTCTGGGTCAGGAACCTATCCCTCCCAGCATGTTTTGTTCATTGTGATAAGGTTTAGATCCCTGGAGCGTGTGGCTCTGAGAGATTGGGATTTCTTTAAGTGGAACATGTCCAACAGCTCAGGGTTTGACATGGCCTTGTATGTTAAGCAGAGATTGCCTCTGAGTAGACGATATGCCACAGAGTATAGCTGGAGTTTTTTAGATGGTCAGCATATGGCATCTGCTTTAGGCCTGTGATTCGTTTAGTGAGGTATTTCTGTGGCCTTTCCAGCTGTTGCAGATGTCTTATGAAGTACATACCAAATGGGGCATTATACTCTATAATGGGTCTAATGAGGGATGAGTACAGTGGGACAATGACCTCCTTTTTTTCTTGATGAAAAGCTCTTCGTGATGAGGTGTGCCAAGTAGAAGGATTTCCTGACTGTTGTGGCGATGTGGTTACAGAGTCTCTCATCATACTTTCGATGTTTAGTGCCCTGCCACCTACGTGGTAGTTCATGGGTACATGTCTTTTTCCAAAGGGGATGACTATACATTTCTTGGCATTAAGCTTGAGCCCATGGCTCTGGCACCAGGCATCTGTTTCTGTAAGGCCCTTTTGTAGACTATCCACATCATTTGGGGATTCAATAATGGATCCCAGTTTGCAGTCATCTGCAAACTTTGTTAGCCAGAGTCCCTTAATGTTGGCCTGTACTTCAGAGAAGTAGATGTCAAACAAGAGTAGTCCCAGGACTGAACCCTGAGGTACTCCACTTGTCTGCAGTGGGATTTGGAGTTGGCTACTTTTACAGTCTGGGTTCTGTCAGTAAGCCAGTTGGCAACCCATCGAGTGACGTAGGGATTTATGCCCAGCTTAGTAAGTTTATCTATGATTCCAGAGTGGGGGATGGTGTCGAAGGCCTTGGCAAGGTCCAGACAGGCTGTGTGGACCTCCTTATCCTCGTCCACAGCTCTGGAGACCGATTCAAAGAAGTCAATCAGATTCAGGAGACAAGATCGGCCCTTCACAAACCCAAACTGGGTGGGGTCCAGTGTCTGGAGGTTGCCATTGTATTTGTTTATAAGTCCCATGATAATGCGTTCCATGCCCTTGCAGATCAGGCTTGTCAGACTGATGGGACGGTAGTTCCCGGGATCCAAGATGGATCCTCCCTTGTGGATCGGGATAACTGTAGCTGTGCGCCACTCAGTGGGCACGAAGCCTGAGGTGAGGCTATGATTAAACATGACACTTAGGTGGGGTGCAGTTCATTTTGTAGTTCATGTAGTACACAGCCTGGGATGTCATCTGGTCCCATGGATGCTGTATTCTTAGCTTTGGAGAGTGCTGTTTCTACCTGTGTGGCTGTGATCATCGGAATTTGGCAATCTTTTGGTATTGAGATGGGCCCTTTAGGGGGTGAAAGGGGAGTGAAGTTGGCACTAAATCGATCTGCCATGATATTGGCAATATCCTTGGGATCAGTATATTTAATGCCATTCTGTTGTAGCTCAGAGCAGATATGAGCATTGCCATTTAGATTCTTGACATAACTATAGAATGCCTTGTCGTTGTCTTTGGAATCTTTCGCAATTTTATTTTCGTAACTAGCTTTTGAGGATTTTATGAGGGATCTCAGCTTCTTACTGAGGCTGGTGAGGGAGTTTTTTGCATCCTGGGATTTTCCTCTTTTCTGCAATAGTTTCTTCCTTCTGCTGTATAGTTTGTTTATAGCAGGGGACCACCAGATTGGCTTCCTTTTTTCTGTATAATTCCCTGATTGGGATACGCAGGTAAGCCTCAAGTCTAGAGTTACCAACCAGGCATCCTTGCCTAGAATAGGCAGTAACTGTTGTAGAGTCAGCATCTTGAATTTTGGAATGTCCAGAAATGTATTTAGAATGGATAAGTCCAGAATTGGACGCCATGATTCGTCTTTTCTGGGTACCAGGAAAAGTCTTGAATAAAAACCTTGTCCCTTTTCTGGTATTGGTTGAATAGCCCCCATATTCATGAGGGATATAACTTGTTTCTGGTTCTCTGCCCACTGATTTGGAGGCAGATCTGGCCATCCGTTTGAGATTGTCAATGTGTGGAAATGAAATCTGTATCCCCGGGATACTATATTTAAAACCCACTTGTCCTGGGTAATTAGTTGCCAGTTTTGTGCATGAAGTGCCAGTTTTCCCCCCAAAGGGGCGGCCAAAAGATAAGTGCTTGGTGATTGCAGAGGAAAGTCATTGAGACCGTTTACCATAGGAAGGTGCCTTGTTACTTCCAGATTTGGAGGTGGAGGCACCCCATTGTTTTGTTCTAGAAGTTCCTTGTGACTGAAACCTGGAGCCTTTGGAGTGTCTGGGTTTGACCTGAGCAGTTCTGGTGGGTACTGGAAAGAACCAATTCTTAGTAGCCAGTGCCTACTAAAACCTGGGTGGCTGCACTTGTAGGAAATCGTTTACAGTTTGCATAGATTTAGCTTTATCTTCCATCTTTTTCAAAACTTCTTCTGCCTTATTACCAAATACACTGTCGTGTTGTAAAGAAGCATCCAGCAATTTTGCTTTAACATGATCAGGCAGATTTTGCTCCTTGAGCCAAGCATGCCTTCATATCACAGATCCAGTTACAGCGGCCCTGCAAGAGGCCTCCAAGGAATCAAAACCACATTGCAAAGTATGCTTGCCAACTTGTTCAGCTGAATGCAATAAATCCTGCAACTCTATTTTCCATGCAGTCAGAAATCAACATAATTTTCTGTTTAAGTAAGCCCATGACATGCTGCTATTTAAGCATATGAAATTGACAGTTCAAAGCCCTAATTGCCAAGGTTGCAGACATGTAAACCTTCTTACCCCATCTATCCAGTGCCCAGGAGTCTCTATCAGAAGTGGTAGGATTTTTAGCAGTAGAAGCCTCAACGCTCTTGGGACCCTGAGAAACGGTTTCAGGGTCAGCAGTAGGGTTTTTAAAGAGGAATTTGTGGGAGTCAGGAATCCTGTAATATCTGTCTGGCTTACTAGGAGCCGAAGGCAGGGAATCAGGAGCCATGCTGGATTCTGAGAAAGCATCATCAACAATGTCTAGAACAGGAGGTATAGTCAAAGGCCTATGCTGAGAAAGAAGAAGGAAATCCCTAAGCTTCTTTTTAGATTCTGAGAAATCCTGACTCTCCCAGTGAAAAAGTGTTCCCTTAAGATATGCAAAGTTTCTCCAAAAGAAAAATCCTCAGGAGGAGAGGCAGAATGATGTTCTGCATCAGAGTCCTCATAAGGTGGAATAGATAATTCCTGATCAGAAGAGGAATCGGAAGAAATAGAAACCTGATATGATTATTCATAGTCAGTGCCTTGTCTAGGCCTCTTTGCAGGAGGGGGATGGGAACCCCTGATCAAGGTAATTAAATCCTCAGCCATTTTGATCATTTGCTTTTTAGGCATAGGGGCCTGTGCGTGTGGCACAAGCGTAATTATTTTTTAGACATAGAAGTTGATTTTGGCCTAGGTTTTGAAGATGGCGGTTTAATATACAAATCTTTAGGCCTGAAAACACCCTCAGAAGCCGGTGCCTGCTCAGTGGCTCCGGATCCATCTAAAGGTAGAGACATCCGCGGGTTCAATACTTAAAGTGTCTCGTGGCATACTGGACTCTGAATGGGTCTCAGTAGAGGCCTACGAATCAAAAGTAGCGGATAACAGGGGCTGCGAAAGCGCCTCACTGAGTACCAGCAACTGGCTTAGGAAAAGCTTCGTCGTCGGTTTTGGACCTTGACTGTCTGTCTCTTTTTCTTTGAGTTTTTGATGGATTCCGGTAGTCGGATTGCTAACAGACGACATTTCTGGATAGTTAAATCTTGAGCCAAAATATTTTGATGCAAAAATATACAGACGCTTAATAGTGCATCGATTAAATTTAGCACAAAACCGACAGCAAGGCACGTTGTGGTCAGGGCCTAGGCAAGGAATACAGTACAAATGAAAATCATTATGAGGTATTTGCTTCCCACAAGGAATACAATTATTAACTTTTACTGACATCGGTAAAGAGCAAGAAAAAGTTTCTCCAACTGGGTATTTAGCTTTAGGTTGAAGACTTCGGTTCTGAAACTCAAAAATGAAAATTTCAGGAGTCGGCCGACCGGCACTTGCAAACTGCTTCTGCTTCGGGTACCGTGCGGCAAGAAAGACTGATGAAAATGGCATCAGCTGCATATTTTATACCCCTGACGACCTGATGGCATCGAAGAAGGGACAGCAACCAACGCAGTACCCAAGACACTGTTAATCAGGCTGATTGAGGGCAACCTGCCAGCAGATTACCCAAATGTAATGACTGCAACAGTGAAACATGAAGAACATCCATACTCCTTGGGGATTTTAATATTGACTGGAAATGTTGTACTTCTGGAAATCCAACTACTTTCATCAATCTTTATGGATTTCATCAAACCATCACCTCCCCTACCAGAGCCCATAAACCTAGTAACAAACAAACCACCTTAGATTGGCTACTAGTGAACAGTAATCCCCAATTATTTAAAACAGGCTTACTCCCCAATGATATTAGTGACCACTCTCTGGCCTTTATATCCAGACAAACGACCTCACTCCCCAACCAAATTAACTGTAGAACTACACAAAACAAGAAAAATCTAAACCCCGTTAACTTTCAAGCTGAGCTTAAAGCTTGCAATTGGTTGCCCCTAAAATCCCTACCTCTTGATGAAGCAGTCTCATACTTTAACAATAAATTCTTACAAATTCTGGAACACCATGCTCCCTCTCACACTGTTAGAATTAGGAACAAACCTGCCCCTTGGCTTACAAATGAGACGAGGCAAAAAAATGAGACTGAGAAATAAAACCTGGACCAAATTGAGACATACTAGAAACTCTACTGATCATCTAAACTTTAGGCAGCTTAGAAATGTCACAAAAAATTAATATTCCTTGATATTCCAACAGACCCAACATCAAAACCCACAAAACTTCTGGTCAGTAATAAATAAATTGCTACACACTGGACACTCCAAAACACCTACCCCCACTAATTTGACTCAAAACTCTCCCAGCCAAATTGCTGATATTTTTAACAAATATTTCTCTGTTGCAGTCCAATCATTAGCCAATACTTACCCCCTATACCACCTGTTACTAATGCTGAGTCACCCCGCCAACCAACTTACCCCACACATTATACCTCCAACCTGTACCAACATCCCATATATGCAACCTACATCTCAAACGTAAACCCTGAACTCCATCAGCTGACCTCCTACCAGCTGAATACCTGCAAATGGCAACTGGAGTACTTGCCTACCCAATTTCTATATTAACTAACAGAACCATAACAGAATGCTCCATCCCCTATCTATGGAAAATCTCACACATTATTCCACTCCACAAGGGAGGTAACTCAAATGAACTCTCTAGCTTCTGCCCCATAGCCCTACTTTCCCCATTAGCAAAAATTATGGAGAGATGTATTCATCAACAATTACTTGATCATCCCCTCCAAAACCACCTACTAGTTGACTGCCAGCATGGCTTTAGGCCACTCCATAGTACTACAACAGCAGTCCTATCCTATTCAGACTGCATTAATAAAAACCTAACAACAGCTTACTGTCCTCAGCCCTCTTTATTGACCCCTCTAAGGCATTTGACATGGTGAATCACCAATTACTGTCAGATATCCTAAGGTCTTTCTCATTTGACATCCAAACAGTCCAGTGGTTTAAGTCCTACTTAGGAAATGGACACCAAGCAGTACTCTGGGACAAAAAACTATCCACGCAACTCCCTATCTCCCTTGGTGTCCCTCAAGGCTCCATTCTGGGACCCCTCCTCTTTACTATTTTCATTAATGATCTGAAAACATCCATCCCACAAGCTACCTGTATACAATACGCTGACAACTCGACATTAATATGTAGCGCCTCGTCACCTGCAGAGCTTCAAACCCAGACCCAAACAGTATTTAACTTGGTCGAAAACTGGTTCCATCAACGCTGTCTCCTCCTTAACCCCCAAAAAACAAATTATTATTGCTCTCTCCCACTTTAAAGTCCCCTGCTATTAACTTTACAGTCACATCCAACAATGGGACTAAAATAGCTCCCGACTTGTCCACCTAACTGCTAGGTGTCACTATTGATAATAATCTGAATTTTGACAAACAAACTAACCTGTTAGATGTGTTAATAGAAAACTTGTTTTCTTTTATAGACTCCAAACCTTTCTCACAGGTTCATCTAGGTCTACTATCGCCCAAACACACCTAATCTCCAGCCTTCTCTATGCCTCCCCAATCTATACAAACCTCTCCAAAAGCAATATCAGCAAACTGGCAACATTCTTATAACAACATAGCCAGATTTGCCACTGGATCCCCATTTAGAACCCATTACTGCCAGAATCTCAAACTATTAGGATGGCTGGAATTGCAAAGTCAGCTTCTTATACAGCAACTTACAATCATTCAAAGGATTCTTCATCATCCAACTAATACTCCCATTCTCAGCAACCTTATTAGCCAATACAAAAACCTAACAACTCTAAGATCTGCAAACAGGATACTAGTATCTAAAAAACGACTCAGCCAGTAAATCCAAAGATTTATTTTTCGTAGTAACAAACTTGACTTCTCTCTAGTGCCTCGGCAAATTCCTTTAACAGAGTATAACAATATCAATTCCTCACAGACCTCACTTCATAGTTTCATAGTTTAGTACTAGGCTATCTGCCCTGGGGCATTTGCAAGCCTAGCCCTAGAGATGTGGCTTTCGCCACCCCATGTAGTGGTACTAAGGTGTATACAATAAATTTAGAATACTGTGCCTTTGTCTAGTAGTGACACATTGAAAACCCCCTTACTTATTAAAATTAGTTTACTGTGCCTCTGTCAAGTAGCGACATAGGGGTGACCCCCGGGGTAAACCTACGATCTCCCATCCACTCGTCAAGATTTCTCTTGAAGAGAGTCAGTGAGGGGCTCTGCCCAACATGGACTGGGATTTTGTTCCAGAGTATGGGAAGCCTCTGAGTTACGAATCTGTCCCTCCAGCATGTTCTATTCATGTTTGTACTGAGGTTTAAATCTTTGGCTCTCGTGGTTCTTATGGATTTGGATTTTTTGAGGTGGAGCATGTCCATCAATTCCTGGTTGGACATGGCCTTGTACGTCAGGCACAGATCACCTCTGTGCAGGCGGTATGCTACTGAATAGAGCTGGAGTTTCTTTAGCCTGGCAGCAATATGACATATGTTGGAGACCCTTGATCCTCTTGGTGAGGTACTTCTGGGGTCTCTCCAGCTGTTGTAAGTGCCGGGTGAGGTACATACCAAATGGGGCATTGTACTCAATCATGGGCCTGATAAGGGAGGAGTACAGGGGCACGATGACCTCCTTAGATCTGGATGTGAACCCCTTCATGATAAGGTGGGCAAGGTAGAAACTCTTTCTAACCACTTTGGCAATGTGGGTGTCAAATGAGAGGTCACTATCAACTTGGGTCCCCAGGTCTCTGATTACTTTTTCGGTACTCAGTGGGTTACTGTCTATGTGATAATTTGTGGGTATTTTGTTTTTCCCAAAGGGGATGACTATACATTTCTTGGCATTCAGTTTAAGGCCATGATTCCGGCACCAGTTGTCCGTTTCGGTGAGGCCTTTCTGTAGGATGTATGTGTCCAGCTGGTGTATCGACTATGGCACCTAGTTTGCAGTCATCTGCGAACTTTGTCAGCCACAACCCTCCCATGTTTGCTTTCACATCTGAGAAGTAAATGCCGAACAAGAGGGGTCCCAGGACAGAGCCCTGTGGGACACCACTTGTGACTGGCTTTGAGTCTGACATGGCTCCCGCAATCTTGACTTTATGGGTTCTGTTCTTTAGCCAGTTTGCAACCCATCTTGTGACATATGGATTTACATTTAAGCTGTTTGGCTTATCTATGATCCCAGAGTGGGGTATTGTGTCGAAGGCTTTAGCCAAGTCCAGGTAGGCTGTATGGACTGCCTTGCCCTCATCAATGGCTCTAGTGACTGTTTTGAAAAAGTCAACCAGGTTCAAAAGGCAGGATCTGCCCTTTACAAAGCCGAACTGGGTGGGATCAAGTGTCTGTAGGTCCCCAATGTCGTTGTTTAGGAGTTCCATAATAATTCTTTCCATAGCTTTGCAAACCAGGCTGGTCAAGCTTATGGGGCGGTAGTTCCCAGGGTCTGTAGTGGAGCCTCCCTTGTGGAGTGGGACCACTGTTGCTGTACGCCAGTGTTCAGGTACATATCCCGTAGTAAGGCTAAGGTTAAATAACATTTTTATATGCGGGTTTAGCTCCTCTTGGAGTTCACGTATCACGCAGCCGGGGATACCATCGGGTCCCATAGATGCTGTGTTTTTTGCTTTGCTGAGGGCGGTTCTCACCTGGACATCAGAGACGACAGGGAGGTTACATTCAGCTGGGATGAGTATTTCTTCTTTTGGAGGTGAGAAATTTGCACTGAACCTGTCTGCCAGAATGTTGGCAATATCTGTGGGTTTGGTAAATTTTTTGTCGTTGTGTACTAACTCTGAGCATATCTGAGGGTTTCCGCCCAGGTTTCTAACATAACTGAAGTATGCCTTGTGGTTATCTTTAGTGTCCTTGGCGATTTTTCTCTCAAAGTTGGCCGATTTTTCTCTCAAAGTTGGCCTTGGATGTTTTTATGAGAGAACGTAGCTTTCTACTAGTGCTGATCAGAGATGCCTTCCCTTTATGGGATTTTGCTCCGTCTTGCAGTAGCTTCCTTCTTTTGTTATACAATTTGTTTATGGTTGGGGTCCACCAGACAGGACGCTTTCCTTTGGTGGAAAGGGTCTTGGTTTTATTTGGGATTGCACGATCCATGCATTCTTGGAGATGTCCGTAGAAAGCATTTGTGTAGGATTCAGCATTGTGGGATGTGGTTTCCATTGGCCCTGTGGGCTTAAATGATACCATCACAGTCTTGAGAAGTGTAAAGTTGGCTTTTGAGAAGTTTCTCACTGTAGTCTTTTGTGCCAGGGGTGGAGGTGGTAAATGTATATCCAGGGTGATTAGTTTGTGGTCAGATCTCACCAGTGAGGGGAATACTTCCGGTGTGGAGCATTTTGTCCCCATGTTTGTGATGATCAGATCTAGTATATTATCCCCCCTTGTGGGAGAGGTGACTAGCTGTTCCATTGCATTTGAGTTTATGAATTCCAGGAACCTTTGGGCTAAGGTGTTAGGGCTAGAATAGTGCACCCAGTCTATGTTAGGGTAGTTGAAGTCTCCCAATATGATGGTATTTGGTGAGACATTCATATCTTCCAATGTCTTCAGGAAGTTTGAGTGGGGTTCTTGAGATTGGGAGGGTGGTCTGTAACATGCAACCAGTTGTATAGCAGTTTTGCCTACGGTTAGCTGCACCTGGATGGTCTCCGATGCTTCATGAGTTGCCACTAACCTGGAGGTGTGGGTATCCTTGATGAATATGGACACTCCCCCTCCCTTTGTGGTTTGGCCCGGGTTTTGGGGCCGAAAAGCATGATATGAGGTAAAGCCTGGTAGCGCTGGGGTGCTCTCAGGAGCCTTGAACCAGGTCTTGGTTACAGCGCAGACATCGATGTTCTCCATACTGAGGAGTGCTTCGAGAGCCTGCATCTTGAGATTTAGACTTCTGGCGTTGAGCAGCATTACCCTTAATTTTTTTCCATTTTTGTTTTCTAAGGAGGTGGGTTTGTCTTTTGAGCCTTGCCTAAAAAAGGCACTATGGGGGTGGCAAGAGCCTTAGCCAATATCCGGAAGCCCAGTGGTGACAGGTGCAAGCCGTCCCTTGTGAAGCAGCGTGGCTTGTCCAGCATGTCATCCCGGCAGACAGACATTGGATCCCCCTAGAATGACACCAGTAATTGAGCCAATTATTAAAGGTGATCATCTTGTCTTTGTATTGTGGCATCATTCTTGGTGAGGGCAGGATGCTGCTCAGGGTCAGGGTCATACCAGCCAGGGCTACATAATCAGAGAGCTCCTCTATGTCTCTTTTCATGTAGTCCAAGGAGGTACGTCTCAGGTCATTCACGCCGGCATGGACAATGACAGAGTCATATTTGTACGTGCTTTTGAGTGACCTGAGTGCGTGTGTTATATGGCGGATCCTAGCCCCCGATAGGCAGCTTACCGTTACCCTCTCCTTGCTCAGCCTGGTAAGTGGGACGTCAGTGTATCTGACTATAGAGTCACCTATCACTAGTGTATCAGGCATAGTGTTTGGCCTTAAGGGCTGTGATTTATTGACACACTGATTTATTGAAGTATGTGTTGCATGTGTTATGTTTTGAGGTGGTGAATTTTTGGGTGTCTGCTTTGGGAGCCTCTGTTGTTTTGGTAAGTTTTTTAATAGAGCCTCCAAGTATGTTTTTGTGTTATTATGTGCTTGATTTGCAGTTGGGGTAGGTCTACGTGTGACTGGGTTTGTTGTGTGTGTAGTTACCTTCTCCTCCTGTCTGGTCTTGCCAGTCCTGAGTTGAGAGAGTTCAGCCTCCAGTTCGGCTATATAGTTGCATCTCTCACATGTATTTGTGTTTGTTGGGAGGAGGAGAGGGTTGTCTGTGTACATGAGACAATTATAGCATTGTCTCAAGATTCCCAGATTAACCAGCTGAACAGGAGAAGATGCTAGCAATCTACCACTCGACATGCTAGAATATTACAATTATATTAAAACAGCATTAATAAAGCAATTAAGAACAACTCATTACAAGAGCCATTTCCAATTAACCTCTCTGTTTAACCCATTAGGATGCAGAGTGTCAAATTTTAAAATAAAAAGTGATTCTTTCTATTGCAATTTACATTTTAAACACAAACCTCTTTCACACTGCACTTTTTCCAAAATAGTACCTTCTAATTTACTCCCATCACTGTTATGGTACATTTTAAAATGTATATTCTGTTAAAGGCATTTGCCGAGGTGCTAGAGAAAAACTGGCTATGTTGTTTTTTGGATTTACTTCTTCTTCTGTGGTAACCTAGGGTACTAGTATCTACCTTAAAATCCAACAAGTCTGGGGATTGCCTGTTCACTAACTCGGTTGGTAACACTTGGAACAAGCTTCCAAGTGAATTAACATCCCTCTCATCCACCCCACTGTTTAAAAAGCAACTAAAAATCTTCCTAAAATCACAATGGTTATGCTATTGCACCAGCCTAGACTGACACTTTTCATCTCACATGATCACCTTTCCCAGCTGGTATACCTCCCCACTGTTTTGTTTCTCTCTACTAATCTACTGAACCAAACACACTTCCTAGGGAACCAATATAAAAAAAAAAAAAGTTTCTTGTATTGTATCTATTTTACAAAATGTTTTTAACTATAAATGACTATCAATGATGTTTATATTGTTATGATGTGATCACTATGTAATTTCTTTTTTTCGTTTTCTATGTCTTGGAGCTTTTCTCCCCTTGCCTCTGCTGAAAATGGACATATATCCAGTCAGACTATTCCGGTCAACAAATGTAAAATAAAATAAAATAAATACATAAATAAATAAAAGTAAACTTACCAGAACAGTAGATGTATGAATGATCACCAGACAGTTTTATTTAAAGTAAACTCGGATACCACTTTAGGCACAAAATATTATGTCTCAAAGAAACCCTGTCCTTATGGACGGTGAGTTAGGGTTGGCTCACCAGAACAGCATGCAACTCAGATACTCTAGTTGCAGAGGTTAGCACAATCAGTAAAATAGGATTTCCATGTTAAGAACCTCAAGTCAGCCAGGATAGCTGGTTCAAATGGAGCAAGTTCTCTAACACAAAATTAATATCCTGAGGAGGGGTCTACTGTTTTTTTCTTGGAAGTCTTTTGTGCACAACCTCTTTCAAAAACATTCTGATATAAGAATGCATAGAAAGAGGAGTACCCATGGGCAAACATGCTGAAACTGCCAATAAATGAACCCTGATGGAGAAGTAAGACAGGCCATAGGATTGTAACTCACAAATATTGTAGAAAGTACATTGGTGTACACTTACCATAAATGTAGATGTTTGAGTGTATTTACTGTTGCAGTCATTACATTTGGGTAATCCTGCTGGCAGGTTGCCCTCAGTCGGCCTGAATTCCAAAGTCCTAGGTCCTGCGTCGGCTGCTGTCGACCCTTCCCTGACGTCAGGTTGTCAGGGGTATAAAAGAAGCAGCAGACGCCATTTATGTTAAATTTTTCTTGCCCCAGATGTCAGGTGCCCCCTAAAAGGGTTGCCAAAATTTATATATATATAATTACATGCACCAATATAAAATTTACCTTAATCTACAAGCAAATACACCACATAGGTTGTATAAATCAGAGAAGGAAAGATAGGCTCCATCAGAAGAAAAGGGGGATGGTGGGTGGGTAACCTGGACTGCAACAGTGAATACACTCGAACATCTACATTTATGGTAAGTGTACACAACTGTACTATGTTCTTCGTGTTTCACTGTTACAGTCATTACATTTGGGTAGAGTCCCAAAGCTATGGTTGGGAGGCTGGAACTAAACAGCATTAGGAGCAGCTATGAGGCCCTGCAGAACTGCAGTGGCAAAGCCTGCCCTGGATTTAGAGTAGAGTGGCAGATGATAGTGCTTTGTAAAGGTGTGCACTGAGCTCCAAGTAGCAGCCTCTAAAATGTCCTTGGTTGGTACTCCCCTGAGAAAGGCTGCTGAAGTGGCTGCAGCTCTGGTTGAATGTGGCCTAATGCCCTTAGGCACTGACTTGCCATGGTGTAAGTAGCAGAAACGAATGCAGTGGCCTATTCACTTTGAAATAGTCTGCTTTGAGATAGCCTCTCCTTGTGATCCTGCAGCATATGCCACTAGTAATTGCTCTGTCTTTCTGAAAACGTTGGTCCTGTCCAAGTAGAATCGAAGCTGTCTGTGCACGTCCAAAGAATGCAGAATTCTCTCCCCCTTGTTCTATGGATTTGGATAAAAAGTTGGCAGATGAATAGTTTGGTTAAGAGCCACGCTGGACACCACCTTAGGCATAAATGTTGGGTTTGTCCTCAGAGAGACCCTGTCTGGATAAAAAATAATGAAAGTTTCCACAGCCATGAGTGCCTGTAGCTCTGAAACTCGTCTTGCAGAGGTTATTGCTAAGAGCAGAGCTGTTTTCCAAGATAAAAACTTTATATCAGCAGTAGCAGCTGGATCAAAAGGAGGCAGGGTGAGTTTTTCCAAGACATAGTGAGGTCCCATGCAGGCATTTGTGATCTCCTTGGATGCCTTAAATTTTTGGCTCCTCTGAGTTACTGTTTTAATAAGGGATGAGAAAAGATTGGTGGCTCTGCATTGTAATGAGCCAAAATGGCAGAGGCATGAATTTTAATAGATGAAAAAGATGGGCCTTTGTCCAAATCTCAGTTAAGTATTGCAAAATCTGAGGAATATTTGGTACAGATGTATCAGTTCCTTGTGCCTGGTTCCAAGCACAGAATCTCTTCCATTTTCCAGCACAAGATTGTCTAGTACTAGGCCTTCTGGCCTCCAAAATGCCACCCATCACAGCTTTACTGAGAGGTGTGCTTTGTATGACTACATTATCCGCCATGCTGCCAGGTTTAAAGTCCTGAGTTGGCTGTGCAGGATCTGATTCTTTTGCTGAGACAGTAGATGAGGTATTTGAGGTAAGGTCCAAGCTGGGCATTGAGACAAGTTCTTTAGGATTGGAAACCAGTACTGGTGGGACCAGTCTGGGGCAATCAGCATCATTTTTGGCTTCTCCTGTCTGACCTTTAGGAGTACCTTGGGGAGGAGAGGCAGTGGGGGAAAGGCATATACTGATAGGTTTTTCCAGCTGAAAGATAGGACATCTTGTCTGTGATAAGTCCTTGTGCAGAATCTTTTTAGTTGGTAGTTGTGAGGGGAGGCAAACAGATCTATGTCCGGGCATCCCCATTTCCTTGTTATCATGCTGAAGACTTGTGGATCCAGCTGCCACTCGTGGGGATCCATGAAGTTTCTGCTTAGTCAGTCTGCCAGAGTATTTTTCCTTCCTGGCAGGAATTGTGCCTGCAGATGTACTTGGTAAGTTAATGCTGTGTCCCACAAAGCCATGGCTAGTCTGCAAAGGGGGTAAGAATGTGTGCCCCCCCCCCCACTTGTTTATATACCACATGACCGTGGTGTTGTCTGTCTTTATCAGTAGTTGTCCTGGATGAAGTAGGTCCTTGAAGGCTGTCAGGGCATTCTGAACAGCTAGCATCTCTTTTTGATTGATATGTAGATGCATTTGGGTTGAAGACCATGTGCCCTGAATGCATCTTCCTGCCATGTGGGCCCCCCAGGCAAAATCTGATGCATCCGTTGTTAATGTCTGCCTGGCTGGGGGTAATGTGAATGGCTGTCCCTTGTTTTGGTGACAAGCCTTTGCCCACCATCGAAACTCCTGCTGTAGGCAGGGAATGAGAGTAATCATTGTTTCCAGGCTGTGGCAATGTTGAGTCCAAACACATTTAGGTACCACTGAAGTTTCCTCATATGCAGTCTTGCATATGGAATTAGTAGGATGCAGGATGCCATGAAGCCCAAAGCCTGCAGAATTTTTCTTGCAGATAACTGGGCCTTTGTTGCCAACATTTTGAAATAGGTAGTCAGTTGCCTTTGTTTGTCTGGCGTGAGATAAGCCATCTGGGCAGTTGTATTTAAGCTTGCACCCAGGAATATTATGTCTTGAGATGGTACTAGTTTTGATTTCTTTTCGTTGACTGTGTACCCTAGGCATGTTAGAAGTCTTTTCACAAACGCCAGATGCTGTAGAAAAATATCCTTGTTCTCTGGTTGAATTAGACAGTCATCCAAGTAAGGATATATTTGTATTCCTCTTTGTCTGCAGAATGCAATTACTGGTGCCAGGCACTTTGTAAAGACCCTGGGCACAGTAGATAAGCCAAAGGGCAGTGCAGAGAATTGGTAATGCATTGAGCCAGCCTTGAATCGGAGGTATCTTCTGCACAGTTGTCTGATTGGGACATGCAAGTATGCCTCTTTTAGGTCTAGAGTCACCAGCCAAGCGTTCTTGCCCAGCATGGCAGAAGCTGCTGCAAAGTCATCATCTTGAATTTTGGTATATCCAGGAATGTGTTCAGAATAGATAAGTCCAGTATTGGTCTCCGGACCTTGTCCTTTCTGGGTACCAAGAACAGTCTTGAGTAAAATCCTTGTCCCTGCTCTTGCTCTGGTACTTGCTGAATGGTCCTCATGTCCATGAGGGATGAGACTTGTTTTTGTGCCTCTGCCCATTGATTTTTTGGCAGATCTGGCCAGCCGTTTGGAACTTGTACCCTTGTGACACGATATTTAGAACCCACTTGTCCTGGGTTATAATGTGCCAATTTTGAGAAAAAAGTGCTAATTTTCCCCCTAAGGGTGCTGCCAGGAGATAAGTGCTTGGTGCAGGCAGGGGGAAGTCACTGGGACTGTTTCCTGTATGGTTGTGATTTGTCTTCTCCAAATTTGGAAGTAGAAGCACCCCAATGCTTTGACCTGTAGGAACCTTGCGCCTGGCATCTGCTCTAGGGCGTGTGGATCTGCCCCTTTGAGGTCTGTCTGACATAGGAAAGGACCAATTCTTTGTAGGCCAGTGTCTACTAAACCTAGGTGGCTGTGCTTGTAAATAATCTTGATTTAGCTTTGTCCTCCATCTTCTTTAACACCTCCTCTGCCTTAACACTAAACAAAGTATCATGCTGTAAAGGTGCATCTAATAATTTAACTTTTACATGATCAGGCAGATTTTGTTCCTTTAACCAAGCATACCTCCTAATTAGAGAACCCGTAACTGCGGCCCTGCAGGAGGCCTCCAAAGAATCAAAACCACATTGCAAAGTATGCTTTCCAACTTGTTCAGCTGCATGCAATAAATCCTGCATTTCCTTGTTTTCTGCACATTCAGAGTTTAATAACATTTTCTGTTTAAGCAATGCCATGACATGTTGCTGATATTTGAGCACATGAAACTGACAGTTTAAGGCCTTATAGCCAAGGTAGTAGATGTGTAAACCTTTTTTCCCCATCTATCCAGTGCCCTAGAATCTCTGTCAGAGGGGGTAGGTTTTTTTGCAGTGGAAGCCTTAACTCCTTTGTGACCCTGTGAAATAGTTTCTGGGTCTGCAGCAGGGTTCTTAAAAAGGAATTTATGAGAGTCAGGAACCCTGTAATATCTGTCAGGCTTAACAGGAGCTGAAGGTATGGAGTCAGGGGTAAGTCTAGACTCCGAAAACACATCATCTACAATATCTAACATAGGTGGAATAGCTAGTGGCCTTTGTTGAGGTAGTAAAAGGAAATCCCTGAGCCTCTTTTTAGATTCTGAAAAATCTTGGCTCTCCCAGTGGAAATGCTCCCTCATTTTATGCAAGGTTTCCCCAAAAGAATAGTCCTCTAGAGGAGAAGCTGAAGGTATAGATTCTTCAGCATCAGAATCCTCATAGGGGGGGAAGAGAATATTCCTGATCAGAAAAGGAATCAGAAGAAATAGAAATCTGATCTGAAGATTCATAGTCAGTCTCTTGCCTAGGCCTTTTATCAGGAGGGGGATGGGAACCCCTGATCAAGGTAATTAAGTCTTCGGCCATTCTGAGCATCTGTTTTCTGGGCATAGAGGCCTGTCCACGTGGCTCTTCAGTTTGTTTCTTTGCTTTAGAAGGTGCTTTAGTCTTTACATTAAGCCAACCTCAGCTTCAAAGGCAAAGATGTTTAGGTCTGAATACACCCTCAGAAGCCGGTGCCTGCACAGCGGCTCTGGACCCATCTGAAGGAATAGTATCCGAGGCTCCAATACCTTGATTTTCCAGTGGGATGGCCGACTCCACGTGGGAGTCGGTAGCGGTCTGCGACTCTAAAGTAGCGGGCGTCAGGGGCTGCGAAAGCACCTCACTGAGAAGCAGTGAACCGGTGAATGGCTTAGTAGAAGCTTCGTCGGTTTTGGGCCTCGGTTGTCTATCTCTCTCCTTTTCTTTGCGTTTTTTGTGAACTCCGGTAGTCGGATGGCTATCCGATGACATTTCTGGATAATTAAACCAGCGACCAAAATAGTTTAAAGCAAAATCATACATCGCTTAATAGTGCGTTGGTTAAATCTAGCACAAAACTGACAGCCAGAAACGTTGTGATCAGGGCCAAGGCAAGGAATACAGTAAGAATGAAAGTCCTTATGAGGCATTTGCTTTCCACAAGAAATACAATTATTTACTTTTTCTGACATCGGTCTGGAGCACGAAAAAAGTTTCCCCAACGGGGTACCTAGCTTTATTGAAGACTTTGGATCTGAAACTCGAACACGAAAATCTCAGGAGTCAGCCTACCGGCACTTGCGAACTGCTTCTGCTTCGGGCACCGCACGGCAAGAAAGACTAAAGAAAATGGCGTCGGCTGCATCTTTTATACCCCTGACGACCTGACGTCAGGGAAGGGGCAACAGCAGCCGACGCAGGACTCAGGACCTTGGAATTCAGGCCGACTGAGAGCAACCTGCCAGCAGGATTACCCAAATGTAATGACTGCAACAGTGAAACACAAAGAATATCTAGAGAAAAACTAGGCCTGAATGGGTGCTGGTTATGCTGTAGGCATCAACTTTTTCCAATTATCAATACAGGATTTTCTAGTAGCAGGCTTTACCTAAATTAGTACCTGATGCACATTTTTAGTAAACAGGCGCCTAAAGGGAATCAAAGCTTTATTATCCTGACAGTCAACTGAAGTTGGGGTGACTGGATCTAGTCGTTGAGGAAGCTTGTGGTAACTGCCTTTGGCCATTTCCAAAAAATGGGACAGATACACTCTTGTCTTGGCCAAAAGGGTGTCACAACATTGATCTTGGGGGGATTCCTTCTGAATCTTCAGAAGTACCCTGGATATCATTGGAAAGGGTGGAGAACCATACTGGAAAAATCCTGTCCAAGGAAAAAAACGGCATCCGTCTTCCAGGCATTCTTGCATGCAGTCCTGAAGCAGAAACTTGCCAGCTGATTGCCTTCTCTCTGAACAAACGGATCTACTTGAGAAACTCCCCACAGATGAATCAAGTTTTGAAAGACCCCCCTGATCTAGTTTCCATTTCTGATGGTCTGCCCTATCCTGCTCAGCTTGTCTGGCACATAATTTTGCTCTGATGGAATGGAGGATGCCTGCAGAGTAAAATTGCACTGTGAAGATATCTCAAGCTAACATGACTAGTCTGTAAAGAAGGCAAGACCTGGCTTCTCCCATGCTTGAAAATCTTAGAAACAGATCTAGATACAGATCATATTTATTTTTCCCATAAAACAAAACTTTTAGTTATGTACTCACCATAACTTCAGATGTTTGGGATCCATCTCGCCTACATTCTGACTGATGGGTTCGGAGCCGATCCCTCGGCTCCGACTCGGCACGCTTATGCCAAAGAGCGAAGTCTCTTATTGGCTGAGCTTACTATATCCCAGGATGCACCACTACCAGTCCCCCAGATCTAGTTTGTCCGCATACATGCACACACGCATGCACTGCTTATATAACATCGTCAGATGAAACAAGATAAAAACAGTAGAACTCAAAACCGTTCAATCTCTTCTGATCTCCAAGGCAGGGGGAAGGAGGGTGGGTATTAGGAATGTAGGCGAGATGGATCCCAAACATCTGAAGTTATGGTGAGTACATAACTAAAAGATGTTATGTGATCCTATCTCGCCTACATTCTGCTGATGGGACAGCGTCCCTAGCACCTGAATCCTGGGTGGCTCACTGGAAAACACTCCTGAGTACCGTGGAACCAAATGATGCTCGCCCTTTAGATGCCACATCCAATTTATAGTGGGAAATGAAAGTGTGCGGGTTGGACCAAGTAGCCGCAGCACAAATCTCAGAAATAGCGAGCTTGGAATGAAAAGCAATAGAAGTAGCCATAGCTCTGGTAGAGTGAGCTTTGATAGATGTTGTAAAGTTGCTTATTTGAAGAGGAATAAGCTTGAGTTATGCAATCTCTAATCCATTTGGAGATAGTAGCTTTAGTGATGGTTTGGTTTTACCCAATTTATTATCTGAAAAGGACACAAACAATTGGTCTGTTTGTCGAATTTGTTGAGTCCTGTCTAGATAGAAGCGCAATTGCCTGTGAACATCCAATTTATGCAAGGTGTATTCCGCTTCATTTGAAAATTTTGGAAAGAAAACTGGTAGCTCTAGAGATTGTTGGAGACAGAGATTAGAACAAACTTTTGGAACAAAAGATGGATTAGGCCTAAGTGATACTCTATCCTTGTGAAAAATCAAGTACGGTGGTTTGATAGATAGGGCTTGAAGTTCTGAAACTCTTCTTGCAGAGGTAATTGCAACTAAGAAGGCAGTTTTTCAAGACAGATATTTCAACTCACATGTAGCAGCCGGTTCAAAAGGGGAAGATGTTAAGGCACGAAGTACCAAATCAAGATCCCACGGAGGCGCAGGATGAAAAACTGGGGGTCTTAACAGCACAGCACCCTTCATGAAAGTTTTACATAATCTGCTGCTCATCAACGGATCAACGGTGGGTCTATGGATTCGTGAAATTTGGAGATAGCTGCTAGTTGGACTTTAATAGTAGAGACTGAAGATCCTTGATTAAACAAGGATGTTAAAAATTTCAAGACCTCTGGTATCGGGGCAGTAATAGGTCTAAGCCTCTGAGTTGAGCCCAGATAGCAAACCTCTTCCACTTACTGAGGTACAATTTCTTAGTGGTGGGTTTGTGGGCCGAAGATAAAATGTGAATAACTTCCGGGTCTAAGGTGTGATTTCTGACTAAGGTCGGAAGTGGAGGAGCCAAGCTGTTAATTTCAAAGTGTGAAGGGACTGGTGCTGTCGTCCCGACTGATGAATCAGCAGGTCCGGAGTTAGATCCAAAAACCAAGGACCGTCCAGAGCATATTTCTTTAGGTAGGGGAACCATACCTGACGAGGCCAGTACGGAGCAATTAGAATCATTGTGGACCCCAATTGGGAAGCTTTCTGGATGACTTTGGGGAGGAGTGGAACCGGAGGAAAGGCATAAAGTAGTCCTGTTGGCCAAGGTTGGGCTAGAGCATCCGTAGCTGCCTCCCCCCTGACACGGAGTCAAGGAAAAGAACCTTTTGCACTTTGTGTTTTGTGGTGTTGCAAACAGGTCGCAGCACGGGGTCCCCCATCTTTTGAAAACCTGAGCTGCTACTGTTTCGTTCAGGGACCACTCGTGAGGAGAGAGAATCATCCTGCTTAATCTGTCTGCCAGTATATTGGATTTTCCTGGAATGTGGGTCGCTACCAGGAAGCGGTTGGTAGCTACAGCCCATTCCCACACCCTCATGGCCTCTCTGCAAAGGGGGTAAGATCTGGTCCCTCCTTGTTTGTTTAGATACCAGACCACCAACATGTTGTCTGTGTGGATAGCGATAATGCCTTGAGGGAGAAACTTGTGGAGGGCTTGTAGGGACAGAAGTACAGCCCTCATTTCCAACACATTGATATGGAGAAAAGTTTCGTCTGGAAGCCAAGAACCCTGAACTGACCTGCCCAGACAATGCCCCCCACCCGTCTGGGAGGCATCCGTTGTCAGGGTGGCCACGGAGGATATAACAAAAGGTCTTCCCTGATTCAGATTGGATGGCTGAAGCCACCAGCGGAGGTCCCGTTTGCACGCTTCTGTAATCAGTATGAGATGATTGAGGGAGATCCTGAAACGACCATTGTGTCGATAACAGCCACTGAAGAATCCTCATGTGCAATCTTGCCAGCGGAACTAGGAGAACCGTGGCAGACATTGAACCTAAAAGTTGCAGGACCATCCTGGCTGGGGCTTTGGATCTTGGAAGCAGGGCTCGGACTTGACCTTGTAATGTTTGAATCCTTTCGGTAGGAAGGAAGATGCATCAATTTTGAGTCTATCTCTGCTCCTATGAATCTTATGCTGAGAGGGCAGCAAGACAGACTTTGACCAATTGAATGCAATTCCCAGGGAAGCACCCAGAGAGATGGTGGCTTGTAGGTTGTCTAGTAGTAGATGCCTGGTGGTGGCAGTCAGGAGCCAGTCGTCCAGATAGGGAAACACTTGGAATCCGAGACTCCTCAGGTGAGCAGTCACTACTGCCAAACACTTGGTGAACACCCTGGGGGCTGTGGTGAGACCAAAGGGCAGTGCACAAAATTGGAAATGACTGTCTCCCAGGCTGAAGCGCAGATACCTCCTGGACGCCTGATGTATCGGTATGTGATAATAGGCGTCCTTGAGATCTATGGAGCACATCCAAACATCCTTCTCCAACAATGGGAGAATGGATTGTAAAGTGACCATTCGAATTTGGACTTCATGACGGACTGGTTTAGTTTGCTGAGATCCAATATGGGTCTCAGGTCCCCTGTCTTTTGGCACTAAAAGAACCTTGAGTAATTTCGGATCCGATCTGGTCTGTGGGGACCGGTTGGATGACTCCTTTTCTAGCAGCTTTGAAGCTTCTGCGGCTGCAATTTCCCTTTGACTGGGTGGTGGGTCCGGGATTTTTGGACGGTGGGGTGAGTGTGTGAAGGGAATGGTGTAACCTCCGGCAATAATCCGAAGCACCCACCTGTCCTGAGTAATAGACTCCCAGGCTTTTAGGTGCTTGGCAACGGCACCCGACTGGCTCGAGCAGCACAGCCGGGCAATCCCTCATGAAGTGTGGGAGGCTGAAGAGCCACGAAAGGACTCGCGGTCTCCAGTGTTGCGGGGCCCTCTGCCGCCTCTGGGACGGCGTTTCCCAGAAAAATTTCCCGTCCTCTGCCTCTGGAAGGGAATCTTCCTGCTGTTGAGGAAAGAACTTCTGTGATTTGGAACCACATCTTCCCTCTTCTTTTAGCCTTGGGATAAGGCCGAAGGGAGTGGAATAACGTGCACCTACGGCAGATAAAGTTTTTCCCTCTTGCTCACAGCGGTAAGAGTGTCTTTACCTTAGGTCCAAACAAAGAGGACCCATCAAAGGGAGGCGTCGGCGAAGGAAGACTTGAAGGCCTCCATGAAATGACACAACGGAGCCAGGCTTGTCTCCGTGAGCCACGCCTGTGCCTGCCGCTCTGCCCGCCTTGCCGCATATGAAATGAGCCTCATGGACGAGTTAGAAATCGAGGTAAGGATAGCCAACTGAGAGCTAACCGACTGGGCTAGCTGCTCAGGTAGGTTACCTGAGAGGGAATCTGACAGCTCCTTGACCAGATCCCTCTGTAGCCTGGTGAAATGTGCCAAATAATTCAGGGACCTTAGAGTAAAGGCCGCTGAAGTCAGGGTGCGCTTCCCGTACCGGTCCATGCTCCTAGACTCCTTATTAGGAGGATGGACGGACGCTGAAGCCTCTGCCACGTCCTGCTGTGTAGCAGATGCCACCACCATGGCATCTACAGCCACGCCTTTCATCAAGAACTCCTTCTCGGGTGGGGCAGACAAAAATTTGTTAGGGCGAGAAGGCACTGATTCCACAGTATCTGGATGTTCCCACGCCCTCCGACAAACCAAATCCAGGAGCTCGTCGAAGGGCGGAGACACCCAGGAGGCGGAGGGCTGAGCCCCAAAGGCCTTGAGAAGCACTGACTCATCAGCAGAGGGGGGTTTGGATATCCAGCCGCCTCGTTGTTTAAGGATCTCTAGAATGTCTGCAAATGAGACATCATCCGAGGACGACTTTGGGGACCCCTCCGCATCATCAAGATCAGTGTCCGATGTAAGAGACTCGGGGGAGTCCACGTGCTTCCTCTTGCACAATCTCTTCCTTGGGGGCTCCTCCGAAGACAACTCTGAAGAACCCTCAGGAGGAGGGGAACCCCCAGTGGGGGTAACCTCAGGCCCCGGGGCTCCGCTGCCTAGAGACAGGGGAACTGCCAAAGACCCAGTCTCCATGCCCAGGGAAGGTGCCGGTAAAGCCGTAGAGATGGCCGAAGAAGACTTGGCCAAGGCACTCCTCATAGCTCTGAAAGCCGGACCCCCAGAATCCTGGGAGTGTCCGGTCTCCGGAGCCATGATAGCAGACGGAAGTCCCGCAGCCGAAGCACCGAGAGGGAGGCTCGGAACCGACTGCATTGGTCCCGAAACGTCACCCCCGGGTCCGGCCAAAGAAGTCCGTGTGCTAAACTCGGACCCGAAGGCCGGGGTTGGAGTAAGGGTCGGAGCCGACCCTAGGATCTCCACTGGCTCCATCAGCACCTGCTCCGACGGGCAGGCGGTCGGAGGAGGAATGGCAATGGAATGGGCTATCGGCTCCGAAGCCAATTGGGTTGGAGCGAAACAAATTTTGAAAGACTGGGGACTGGAACAGTCTTTGGAGCACCCTGTCTATGTCCGAATCTGAAATCCTCGATGACCTAGAGGAGACCGAACGGGTTCGAGTAGGCCTCTCCAACGGCCCCAAGGGACTAGGGGACCGGCTCCTAGGCGACTCGATAACTATCGGCCGAAGGAATGCACAAACCAGTTTCCATCGGTGCCGAGGAGGACTTAGGCGCCGAGGAGGAAGTGTCTGGCGGACAACCTTCATCGGCTCGAGATCAGTGGAGCCGATGAAGGTGACCCTCTCGATGCCCCAGCCATCGGCTCGAAGCCAGAGGAGTCGAGACTGGAGGCATCGAGGCAGACCGTTCCACCCTCGGCTCCGAAGTCCTTGGAGCCGAAGGAGAAGCCTGCCTATGTCTTTTGGCGGTCGGGTCAGACGGACTGGTCGGAGCCGACGCCCTTTTCTTTTTAGCAGGAGAAGGAGAGGACGCTAAAGCTTCTTCAAAAGAGGGTTTTATAAGACCTTTCAAAATAAGTTTATTTTTTCTCTCTTGGAGGACCCTCGAGGAAAAAGCGTGACACACACTGCAGGACTCCTGCAAATGTTTGGCGCCCAAACAATATACACAGAGAGAGTGGTCATCCGTGATAGACATTTTAAAACTACACTTAGTGCACTTCTTAAAGCCCGAAGGCCTAGGAGCCTGAGACATTATAACCACAACTCAGTAACTCTCTCACAGACAAAAACTCTAAATTGACTGACACTATAAAGATTAGCTTACGGTTGCCGGTTAAGAATGACAGCCCGATAACAGGGAATATAACTCAAGGGAATCCTAGAACCCCTAAGGGTTTGAAAAGGGATTGACTGACAGGGAAGGCCCTACAGATCAAAGGGGCCTGTAGTCAGAACAAACACCAAACACACACAAAATTTCCACAAAAAAATTCCCAATCACACACAAAAGTACAGACTAGCTGTTAAAACAGCTTTTTGTTATAGAAATAGCAAATTCCTGACAGAAAAAGTTAGTGAAAAAACACTACTTAGCTCAGCCAGCTCGAGACCACGTCTTTGCTAGTTAGCGGCAAACGAGATCTGGGGGACTGGTAGTGGTGCATCCTGGGATATAGTAAGCTCAGCCAATAAGAGACTTCGCTCTTTGGCATAAGCGTGCCGAGTCGGAGCCGAGGGATTGGCTCCGAACCCATCAGTCAGAATGTAGGCGAGATAGGATCACATAACATCCTCTTCTAACTGAGGTTTCTACTTGATAATATCAGGAGCACAATCCTGTGTGAAGTCGTCAAAAAAGACTTTTGAATGTTATTTTGAAATCCCAGTTTTTGTAAGAGATCACGTGACAGATTCTGGACACTATGAAAAAGACTCTGCAAAGATAAGCAAGTTGTATAAATATGGGAAAAATGTGGATACCCTGTAGCCTGCAATGAGCTACAACTGGAACTAGACACTTTGTGAACATCCTTGGTGCAGTGGATAGCCGAGAACTGATAAAGCGATCCAGACACACAAAAACTTAAGAAATGCCTAAAGTCTGGATGAATAAGGAAGTGATATCAATCTTTTAAATCTAGTGTAACCAAGAAAATTGAATGCGGTAAAGTAACATCATTTTGAACTTGGGCACCATCACAAACTGGTGTAGGAAAAAAGATCCAGACCGGATCTCCAAGCATTTTCTTTCTCTGGCACTAAAAACATCCTTGAATAAAAATATTTTTCCAACCAGGAAGAAGGAACTGGCTCTATCACTCCCTGGGACAGCATGTGATACACAGGTGGAAACAGAAATAGAGTCTTGTCTGATGGATTACCCCTTGGAAACAAAGAATTTCCTCCCACTGCCATCTACACTGATGAATGACCTTTGGAGCCCATTTGTCTGAAACTATGTTGCCAAAGACAAAAAATGGAGATTCAGATTTCCGGAAGGGAGATGGGGTTGCCAGAGGTAGGGATGAAGGAGCAAGGTCCGTTAAACAGTCATTCTGACTTGTTAGACTGTCCTTGGTTTGGGGATATTACAAAATTTGTTTTGGAACCACTTTGCCATTTCTTCTTAAACATCAGTTTACCTGCATTTTGTTGAGACTTGGCCAAAAGTGATCAAGGGGATAAAGAATCCCTTAAAAAATTTGGAAAAAGGGGGCTGAAAAATAAGGGATGCACTGCATCAGCTTACCCCTCTCATCACAATTTTTGATGACCGCTGCAGTGGTGGAGCCATAAACTTAATCCCTATCCAAGGGAGTATTTAAAATCTCATTTTTAACACCTGGAAGGTTCTGAGAATGCAGCCATGCAAACCTCCTCAAAACAGTACCTGTGCATACAGCCCTGGAAGAAGTATCAACACAGTTATACACACACTGCAAACAGAGCAGTGATGCGTACAATAGAAAAAAATAAGTTACTTAAAGCAGATTTTTCCGATGAAAAGGAACTGCAGACAAGACATTCATAGATTCACAATTAGTCAGAATAAACTAACACAGGAGTAGGACAATTCAAAGTTGCAGATAAATACACTTTTTCCATATACATATCAATAATCCTCACCTTCCTTATCAGAAAGGATAGGGTTGGAAGTAACTAAATGGTTAGCAGTGGCAGTACCATTAAATAAAGCTAAAGCTGCTGGGTCAGATTTGGGAAGAGTGGAAAGAGCGGAGGAATTTTATACATACTATCTGTATTTTGGGGGGCAGATACCTATTAGGAAAACTGGTGGCAAAGCTGACAAAACTGGACGAATGGGTGACAGCTCATAGCATTTTCTGAGGGACCAAGAAATCACAGCGTTCTCACACTGAAAACACTGGCACATTCTGGAAAATCTCAGAGAAAATTAACTCTTTCCCACAAGAAGAATCAGAAACTGAGCTCTCCTATGACTCTGAATCAGACGAAACACTGTATCTGTCCCTTTATCTAAGAGGTATCCCTCTTTCTTTCACCAGAAACTACTTTATAAGAAGTATTAGTAGCCTGAATGAAATCCTGAGCAAAACCCAGTAAACTACTCCTGTCCAATGAAATTTGAAGAGGAGTAGATATGCTTAGATTTCTGTTTCTTTATGATAATGTGGGGCTAACAGTGTTAATGACAACAGGAGCATCCCCGGGGACGGGCAGCACATTCTAACAAAAACAATAAGTATTCTCCGTTCCCTCTCCTACGAATGGCAACAGCGATTCTCCCATGCCCAATGAAGGGACCCCAATAACCGTACAGGAAATGGCTAACCCCTGGGTGTGTGTGTGTATACATACACACTAATATATATATATATATATATATAGATAAATATAGATAAATAGATATATATAGATATATATATATAGATATATATATAGAAAAAA